>NC_056733.1:485356779-485701779 GCF_019279795.1 Protopterus annectens | reverse complement strand
ACACAGAAGAATCCTAAAGATAAACCAGGTATGTGCAAAATGTAAACATGGAATTGAATGTAGTAACTGGTCTGTAAAAATAGGATAGATGATTATGAAAGATGTATATGTGCCATCAATACTTGCTGTAATGATGTCCTGATGAACAAATGCTATGGACACAGCATCTGTCTGCAGTGGGCCATAACTGTCAACTGTGCAGATATTCACAGAATGTCAAGATTTAGTCATCATGGTGTTTGTTCTGTTCCTCCAAACATCTATATTACTCTGGCAAATAGCTGAAGGTGGATGTAATGAAGTCATGGCAGACACATGAGTTTCAGACCCCACCACCTTAAGAACCGTCATGGTAATGTGAAATCTATCATGCACAAACTTCATAGGTTTGTAATCAACATATCTATGATCTGTCCCTATATACCCCCCCCCAATTTTAGGCTTTGTCCACATGCGATGCCCTAAGAGATGGATAGGTTGGGTCACAGCTGAGGAGCCTGACACACCCTGGGAAAGGACAGCTCACATATGGCAACCACTAGAGTATCTGTCAAACAGTTGTGTCTGTGCCACTGCTAGGCCAGTTAATGGAATGTTGCCCATATCCATATGTTACCTGTGAATATGAGTATTGTACATGTTTGCATTGTAAATCTAGGATACCTATATAGGGCATGAGCATAGTAAAGCACTGTTGCAGATGTTAAACTGCATCTGATATATATATTGAATTAATATTCAACTGTACAGGTTTCTTTCTGACAAAGTTCACAGATGTGACAGATCCAGTTCGTGCACACATGTGTACTTTCCTGTGGCTCTCTGTACTGAGTATTACTCCCATATGCCCAGATGCTGCCCAGAGACTGCCCAGTAGACAGACTTCCCCACCAGTCGGGCAGAGCACCACTGGCCCTCAAGCACATAGAAAGCACCTGAAAATGGAGGGAATAGAAATTCACCACAGGGATCACAAAATTCAAAATTCACCACAGAGGCAGGCACTTACACGGTAGGTTATGGGGCACTGGGTTAGGTGGCACAATGCCAGGGGTGCTTGTAAAGGGCCACAGGCCAGCATGAACCTAATAACATTAATACACCTATGAACCTATATGTTTCACCTATGTTCCCATATCGCTAGGAGACACATTACAGGACTGGATTGTGTTTGGGGATTGTGTTTGGTGTTTTTTTTGTTTTGATGAACTCCATGCATTGCAACATGGATGTGTACACTTCATATCTACACTTCATATCACTAGATACTCTACTTGCACAGCAGTACAACCATTCTCCAACCATTCTCCACCAACGATAGAGTAATCCACCCACAGACACAATAACACATAAAAAAGCACATAATAAAATAGGTTGCTAACATGAAACAAACAGACAGACAGAAGCAAGTCCACCTCTATCTGATCTGAGTAAGCATGTAGGTTCACAGGTCCACGTAAGGCCTGCTGACTATGATTAGAAATCAAAATCAGTCATATGCAAACACAATCAGGCCCATGTGTCTACATATACACATGTGCGTCTCAAAGCAAAAGCTTACAGCAGGCCAACCCTGTGGAAGCACACCTCATACACACACACATGTGGCTATGGACCTGCTGCAGACAGATAGGTTAGGATAGGCAGGAACAGCGGCACCTGTCCACAACAGCAGGGGGTAGCACATCACCCACTCTCTCCTGCACATCAGGGTGGTGATGGACATAATGTGAAGGCAGGCAACACAAGCAAGTCTCCATGGGGCATGAGAACATCACAGTTGCCTCCATGAATGAACACAGGCATGTGTCACACCTGTCCACACACACACTACAACACACACTCATGTACCATCCACACACACCATTCACATGGAAGATGGCTACTGTCATCCCACTACACAGAAATGAATGGTGTGAGTGGATTATGCCATTAAGTGTCCAACATTGAGAGAACTGGACAAGTCAGGGCCAGGAGTGTAATGCAAGATGTACAAGCCATGATAGCTTACAGTGTTATGGTATAGTCTGTATTATTTGCAAGTAATACCCACTGTTGATGTGCACGTGGACAACTGTATGAGGTCCTCTGACCTTTTTTCCTGTTTATGTCTTCCAGGTACAATGTCCTGGGAACACCTGCCCACATACACACCCCTGAAAAATGATGCTAAATCCAGTTCCTCATAATCCATCATACCATCCTCTTTGGGCGCAGGGCCCAGGATCTGCAGAAGATAACCCCCCTGTGGAACGAGCTCATCCACAGGGTAAATGATGTCAGCCTACACAACCACAATTATGAGCAGGTGCGGCATTGATGCACTGATCTGATCTGCCATGCACGTCAGTGTGCCGCTGCAGTTAGGAGGGACCAGCTAGCCACAGGTGGTGGTCATGTCATCCAGTCCCCACTGACACATACTGAGGAGCTCCTCACCAGCCTTGTGGCACCCGCCTGCCAGCCAAGCCAGCAAGCTAAAGACAGCATTGTGGAGGTGGGTGCTACCCACACAATGGATGAGGAGCATGCAGGTAAGACCCCAGGGTACATTAGTAGACCACTGTTGCTTATCTATTTTCATCTGTAAAGTATCTACATGCATATTTCAGATAAGATAGCCTGTTACTGCAGTATAGTAATGAACAGATGTGCATAATCTCTAGTATTGTGGGATTGTACTGTTGATGTGCTGAAATGCTGCTCCCACCCTGTACCAATGCCACAGATGTGGCTACTGACATTACATCTCTCACACAACTATTTAGGTCCCTCTGGAATGCAACTGGGGCAGCAGCCTGTAGCCAGTGAGTATGGAGTTGATTTGTTTAGGTTTGCCAATACACCAGCCATGTTATGGCTGCTATTTGCCATGCACACATTTAACACACCTGCCCATAATGCACGCTGTACATGTTCACTTCTTGTTGCTGTTAACTGCACTGCATCACAGTGGTCACCATGGTGGCATATCTGAAGGGCATGTAAGAGTCCTGCAGTATACCTAACAACCTGTCAGTGCAAGATATGTGGACAGAGGTGACCATAATGGCGGGACAAATGGCCTACAGTAGGGACATATCTGAAACATTACCCTTATACAGTGGCTACAACATTGTATACAACACTATTACAATGGCAACTATTCCTGATCTAAACAACGGCAAATCACAATACCACATTCCACACCTTTTACAACCTGTAATGTGATCCTAACATGAGGAATGAATGTGTAATATGGAATCCTATGTTAGGACAACAAATATGGGGAATACATACTTTAACAAACACTGGAAGCATATGTGAGGTACTGATAGCATTCACTCACACCTTCCATCAAGTGCAGGGCCTCAATGTCACACCAAGTAATGGTCTGCTGTCTAAGAAGAATATCCATGACATTTGCCCACTCACCTGCAACAGAAGCAGCCATGGGTTGTACACATCTTAAAAACCATGAAATGGATCCCATATCTGAAAGGTAGCATTCAGGAGTGGGAAAAGTAGCCTTACCTCACCATTGCATATACCATGCCAAACAGTGCAGACAGTCATGTATGTGTGTATGAAGTATGGGACAACATTAATGTAGAAAATAAACATATGCCCAGCCAAAACAGATGACAACACATGTTGCAAACTGGTCATGGAGGCTGCCCAGAAACATGCAGCAACACTGAGGGCTTGCATGAATGTCTAGCAAGTACTGCCTGTGCAGTACCTGTGTTGACAACTGCCAGAAATCTGCATAAGTGTGGCCTATGGGTTAGGGTAATCAGACAGAAGAGTTGTTCCACAGGAAACATCATCCAGGGCTCTCTACAGGTAGCATATGCATAACATCAGGTCTCCCAAATGCATCTGTTGCAATGTGTAATGGTTTCATGAGACCAAGGCTGAAACCTACAGGCAGTATTCATAAAGATACATGTGGTGCACAAGCAACACCTCACTCCATCTCAGGGCCACCATCCCCATTTTTACCTTGCTGGTGCCAGTGTACACCTTTAGGTTTGCTGTTCATTAGCAGTAACTAGACCAGTAGACATGGTGTTCAGAATTTGGAACACTACATAATAACACTCATGTGTGGCCCATAGTTGTCAAGCATCTGCAATAAGGCTGAGGATGGGGAGGGGTATCATCCTGAAACACAACAGTGAACTGAAGCATACATCCAAAGCTCGCTAAGAATGGCTGTATCTGAACACAGTCAAGGTCATGAATTGTGCCAGACATAACCCTGACTCCACAGCAATAGTGAAGGCACTGTGTGAACTCCAAGGGCTGTGCATATGAGCTGACCTTGCAATCTGGCAGAGTTGGGGGACATTTGTAGGGTGGAGTGACCAAATAATGGCAAGCGAAGATGGGCCATGCAAGTATACCCCTTCCAGGAATAGTGACTGTTGTAGTTCACTTAACAGGTGCTGCTACAAACCATTGTGTAAAGGGTGTGCACACTTATGCAGCCCACATATTGTATGCATCTCATTCAGCATCTGCATGACTAACACATTTGTTTGATACTGCACTAGATTGCACAGGTCATATGGCACATATCAGGTGTGTGTAATGTTAACATATGCAGTATTGTGGCACCATTGCATATCATGGAAGAGGCTGGCATGTCAACAAGGGTGTGTACACTCCTCATATCCACATTAAGCTTTGAAGGTTGTCAGTTTATTCAGATGTTATTGCTCATACATGCACTACTGATGATGAGATCGGCAAATCAGAGGTCAGGCATTAACTACTGACATCAGTCCTCATATCATCCCAGGTATGTGTCAGACAAACACATAGGAGCTGTGAGCAAGACAGCAAACATAACTGCCACACATATACACATTCAGCAATGGTGTGTACACTCTTGATGTATGGTGCACAGCACATGTCAGTGTGCTGTGCAGGTGCAAAGCAATAATGTGTACATGGGTGCAGTGTGTTCCAGGGGAAGAGGCAGCACCTACTAATGCAATTCATGCATCACAGAGATGTATAATGTTGGTAACAAGGACTGAGTATGGCTGCAGTGCATGCTGTTAAGTGCCATATATCATGCATGTTGACTGTTGAGTAATGAGAGGTCTGTGTAATATCTTTGTGCCACCTCACCTGTGTGTGTGTGTGTGTGTGTGTGTGTGTGTGTGTGTGTGTGTGTGTGTGTGTGTGTGTGTGTGTGTGTGTGTGTGTGTGTGTGTGTGAGTAGAGGTAAACCATAACATACCAGTAAGTCAAACACACACCAAAAAACAATATATCAACAGAAGCAGGATCCAAAACGAAGTTCCACAGCAAACTTTATTAATTTTTGAGCGTTTTCATTGGCCTTAAGCCTCAGACTTCATCAGAAACACTTAACATGCATTGTAACACACTTAAATATCCTCATAGTACAGTCACATGATATTAAAACCACACCCCCCATTAATTAACACAATTTGTTCATAAAAAAGCACAGTTCATTCATAGAAACACAGTTCATTCGTAAAAAACAGTGCCTAAAATTAAATGTGCAGAGCTCTTACAATTTGAGCTTTTTCATAAGGTGCATATATGCAATACATAAATTAATGTTAAAATATAAATATTAATATAGAACTTGATATTCATAATAATTGCTGTAGTACTTATATAACCCTTTAAAATAAGTATAATGGTTACATTGTTCTTGTCAACCAGAAAAATACCATACATAAATATCTACCTAATTCAACTGATTACAAAAGTACTTTTTGAAATACATGGTACTGATTAAAATGTGCAAAACCTTTATTTATATATGAAATTCCAATTTAAGTTTTAAATGACTGATAATAGACAAGTCTCATTAAGGCCTGGAGGACTGGTAGCATTAACATGGAGTTGCCATTTCAACTCCCTATACTCTAACCATGTATCATTTGGCCCACCCCTCATGTCTTTGTCGGTAACTTGCTCCAAACCTGAAAATCTAAAAGACTGCCCGCTATGTTCAAAAACATGTATAGCTAAGGCATTAGACATATTAACTTTCCATATATCATAAATATGTTGGTAAATCCATTTATTGAAGGCATTTTTTGTTTTTCCAATGTAAAACATACTGCAATGTTAACAAATTGCGATGTATACTAGACATTTTGTCATACAATTCATCTTTTGCGTAAGCTTTACAATTTCATATCCTTCAATATGCACAACTATTTCAAGAACATAACAACATTGTGCACAGTGTCCACATCTGCTCATACATCCACCCACACTTTTCTGTACATTCCTTTCTAAAATGTTTTTAATATTATAACTTCTTTTATAAATAACTACTGGCCTCGGTCACATTTCCATTTTACTTTCTTTAATATCAATTAATATGCTCCAGTTGTTGTAAATAATGTCTTTTATCTCACTAAAAACAGGACTAAATGTCAGAATCAATAACCTGTTAAAACCTCTGTCAGTGACCCCTATGTTCAAATTGCCTAACCCACCATCCAAGGTGTGCATAATATTTGTATTTGACACATTAATACCTAATAAGGGAACAAAATACCTGTCAGTTCTTTTGTTAATAACTTCCTGCAAAATAGGGTCAGTAAAGACTTTGGGGTTTCCTCTCCTAGTTATATATATGCTTAAGAGTGTTCATTTCATCAATAAATTGTTTATAGTCATAGACCATTCTTGCTATCCTCACCCCTTGCCCCTTAACCAATGTTTTTTTTCTGGTGTAAGGGGTGACAACTTCCGAAATGTAGCAAGGTATTCGAAAAAGCAGGTTTTCTGTATATTGTTGAGTTGAACCCTTTTTTGACCTGGTCCTTAGTAATTTTAATATCTAAGAAATGTATTGTATCCTTGGTGGATTCCATAGTAAAGGACAAAAAAGTGGTACTATTGTTTAGAAATTAAAAAAAACTGTCCAATGCTTCCTCTGTACCATCCCAAAATATCAGGATGTTGTCAAGGAAACGCCCATAAAATTTACAAAATTTAAATAGCTCATGTTTAAACACAAACATCGTTTCCCATTGGGTGAGGACAATATTGGCAAATAGGGGGGGCACATGCTGCCCCCATTGCTACACCAATCTTTTGTTTGAAGTATTGATTATCAAACACAATAAAATTATTCTCAAGGATTACTTCCATAAGTATTCTGAACATCAAAATTCTATTGTGTCCAAAAGTGGTGTTGTTGCAAAGGAAATCGTAAAACCATTGAATACCTAAAACATGAGGGATGACAGTGAAGAGATCCTTAACGTCTATCGTGGCTAGTATCAAGTGTTCACAAAATAAGTTGTCCTTAATCTTGCTCAAGCAGTCCCAGGAGTCCTTGAGAACGTGTTGGTATTTTTCTAACACATTTTTAAGTTGAAAATCCACAAATTTTGCCAAGTAAATGTTTTAGATGCCTTGGCATCAACAATAGGTTTCAAAGGGGGATCAACAATGTTTTTGTGAATTTTAGGGATACCAAAAATAGTCAGTATCCGGGGAAAAATTAATAAAGTTTGCTGTGGAACTTCGTTTTGGATCCTGCTTCTGTTGAGATATTGTTTTTTGGAGTGTTTGACTTCCTGGTGTATGTGCTATGGAGCTGGTTCCTGACAATGAAGATATCCCAGCACGTTCCATTCATGAACTTAATAGTTCTATAGGGAGCCTAGCAGCCTTAATTCAGGTGCTGTCTGAGCAGATAACGGACTTGAAGATATCACAGCAGGTTCCATTCATGAACTTAATAGTTCTATAGGGAGCCTGGCAGCCTTACTTCAGGTGCTGTCTGAGCAGATAATGGACTTGGGAAGGAATTTATCTACCCTACCTACTACTTTTGGACAAGCGAGCGGCTTGAGAGGCCGGTCGCAAGATAGTATTGCAAGTTCCATCCCCCCAGCACAAGGCAGTCCCATTTCCACCTCTATTGCATCTACAACGACTGTGATTGGACGAGGAGAGGAAGTGGGAGGTGCTAATGTGGTGACTGACATCGGGAATGGCGTCTTTTTCACTTTCGGAGTGGATGAATGCTGGATTATCCAGTGAATTCAAAGATTTTAGTGACAACAGGAATGTCAACAATTGTGTTGGAACTGTCGACAAACAACTTGAACACCTCAAAAAGGAAATTATAAAATTTCGTAAATTGCAGGTTGAGAACGACTGTTTATATGAATGCTTGCAGAGGGAGTAAGTAGCCAAAGGTTTAAGGACATGGAGATTTCCCTCAGGTACTGTTCAAGGCACTGACTTTTACAAAGAACTTGTTTCAATGTTCAGTAGACATGGTTGTGAGCTGTTGAATGTATTATGAGGGAAAATGACAGGAAAATGGTTTCTATAAAAAAAACTGTAAATGAATGTGATGCAATGCTCAAAAATGACTTAGGATTTCCACAAAAGTTTGAAAAATATAGGGCTATGTTTGTTAACACTGATAAATATGTGGAGGACTTGGTTAACAAAAAAAGTAAAAAGTTAGCAAGGGATAAAAAAAGATTACGAAGCTGGTAAGGCTTATCCCACACCAAGTGGATTTAGTAGAATTCTGCTCAAAATGAGAATGCTGATCAGGATTTGAGGGATGATGTAAATGAGAATGGTGATGATGCAATCCCTTTAGACATGCCATTGAGGAGGTCAGAATGCTTCCAGAATCGAACGAGGCAATTTGCCCAGGGCAGGGACATTGAGAGCAATAGGAACTTCAGGAATACATTTTCCAACAGGGGTTGCCCCTACAGGGGAAGAGGGAAGGGGAACAACAGGTGGTAATAGATTCTGCCACCCAAATTGAAACACACATAGTTACGAATAATGAGGATGATTTTAAAATATCAAACTTAAGTAATGCAACTGTAGACAATAAGTGGGCAGAATTATATCAAAAAGGGCTTAACTATGTTCCTGCTAAGGTTCCAGCAGTGGAAAAATCCTTTTGGAGATTAAAATGTTTGTTAGGAAAATTAATTTGTGTATTTACTTTGATAATGAGATCAAGAGTACACAAGCACCACAATGCAAAAAACCAAGCACATTTAACCCCCCACTACATCCCTTGTTACAGGTCTTTGAAAACGTATGTAGTAATCAAGTCAGGAATCTTATTAAATACAAGAATAAAGACTGTACAACTAACCTTTCTCATGAAGAAAGTGACCATTTAAAAATATTTGTGATAATATGAATATTAGGTTAATGAAACCTGACAAGGGAGGGGGCATTGTGGTAATGGAAAAGAGGTGTCATTTAGAAAAAAATGTATGAGCACTTTTTTAGTGACAGTTATGAACAAACATCACTGAATGAATTGAACATAGCTTACAGGCAAGTAGATGTCATTTTGAATGATTTGTTATTAGAAGGACAGATCCTATAAGTGAGTTTAACTTTCTGCAACAAAAATCACCCCAGATACTGACTATTTTCTGTATCCCGAAAATTCACAAAAACATTGTTGATCTCCCTTTGAGACCTATTGTTGATGCCAAGGCATCTAAAACATTTAACTTGGCAAAATTTGTGGATTTTCAACTTAAAAATGTGTTGGAAAAATACCAACACGTTCTCAAGGACTCCTGGGACTGCTTGAGCAAGATTAAGGACAACTTAGTTTGTGAACACTTGATACTAGCCAAGATAGATGTTAAGGACCTCTTCACTGTCATCCCTCATGTTTTAGGTATTCAATGGTTTTATGATTTCCTTTGCAACAACACATCTTTTGGACACAATAGAATTTTGATGTTCAGAATACATATGGAAGTAATCCTTGAGAATAATTTTATTCTGTTTGATAATCAGTACTTCAAACAAAAGATTGGTGTAGCAATGGGGGCAGCATGTGCCCCCCTATTTGCCAATATTGTCCTCACCCAATGGGAAACAATGTTTGTGTTTAAACATGAGCTATTTAAATTTTGTAAATTTTATGGCCGTTTCCTTGATGACATCCTGATATTTTGGGATGGTACGGAGGAAGCACTGGACAGTTTTTTTAATTTCTAAATAATAGTACCACTTTTTTGTCCTTTACTATGGAATCCACCAAGGATACAATACATTTCTTAGATATTAAAATTACTAAGGACCAGGTCAAACAAGGGTTCAACTCAACAATATACAGAAAACCTACTTTTTCGAATACCTTGCTACATTTCTGAAGTTGTCACCCCTTACACCAGAAAAAAATCATTGGTAAAGGGGCAAGGGGTGAGGATATCAAGAATGGTCAGTGACTATAAACAATTTATTGATGGAATTAACACTCTAAAGCATATGTTAACTAGGAGAGGATACCCCAAAGTCTTTACTGACCCTATTTTGCAGGAAGTTATTAACAAAAGAACCGACGGGTATTTTGTTCCCTTATTAGGCATTAATGTGTCAAATACAAATGTTATGCACACCTTGGATGGTGGGTTAGGTAATTTGAACATAGGGGTCAATGACAGATGTTTTAAAAGGGCATTGATTCTAACATTTAGTCCTGTTTTTAGTGAGATAAAAGACATTATTTACAACAACTGGAGCATATTAACTGATATTAAAGAAAGTAAAGTGGAAATGGGACTGAGGCCAGTAGTTATTTATAAAAGAAGTTCTAATATTAAAAACATTTTAGAAAGGAATGTACAGAAAAGTGTTGCTGGGTGTATGAGAAGATGTGGACACTGTATACAATGTTGTTATGTCCTTGAAATAGATGTTGTGCATATTGAAGGATATGGAATTGTAAAGCTTACACAAAAGATGAATTGTATGACAAAATGTCTAGTACACATCGCAATTTGTCAACATTGCAGTATGTTTTACATTGGAAAAACAAAAAATGCCTTCAATAAACAGATTTACCAACATATTTATGATATATGGAAAGTTAATATGTCTAATGCCTTAGCTAGACAAGTTTTTGAACATAGTGGGCACTCTTTTAGATTTTCAGGTTTGGAGCAAGTTACCGACAAAGACATGAGGGGTGGGCCAAAAGATATATGGTTAAAGTATAGGGAGTTGATATGGCAACTCCGTGTTAATGCTACCAGTCCTCCAGGCCTTAATGAGACCTTGTCTATTATCAGTTATTTAAAACTTAAATCGGAATTTCATATATAAATAAAGGTTTTGCACATTTTAAGCAGTACCATGTATTTCAAAAAGAACTTTTGTAATCAGTTGAGTTAGGTAGATATTTATGTATGGTATTTTTCTGGTTGACAAGAACAATGTAACCATTATACTTATTTTAAAGGGTTATATAAGTACTACAACAATTATTATGAGTCTCAAGCTCTATATTAATATTTATATTTTAACATTAATTAATGTATTGCATGCATGCACCTTATGAAAAAGCTCAAATTGTAAGAGCTCTGCACATTTAATTTTAGGCACTGTTTTTTACGAATGAACTGTGTTTCTATGAATGAACTGTGTTTATGAAAGAATTGTGTTAATTCATGGGGGTGTGGTTTTAATATCATGTGACTATACTATGAGGATATTTAAGTGTGTTACAAAGCATTTTAAGTGTTTCTGATGAAGTCTGAGGCTTAAGGCCGACGAAAGCACTCAAAAATTAATAAAGTTTGCTGTGGAACTTCGTTTTGCATCCTGCTTCTGTTGAGACATAACATACCAGTCTTAAATTACATTTTTTGTTTGCCCCTCACAGGTGCCGAGGTGGGTCAGGGTCCCTCCTGCAGGCAAACTGTTGTTAGTGTCCATACAGACTCTGACAATGATGATAGGCATGGTAAAGCACAGGCACAGTTGTCAGGGGTTAAAGCTGTGCCATCGGTTGACATCCCACTTTTATCCACCCCATCCCCGCACACAGTCTCAATGCCCATACATACCCCATCACCAGTGGCCATAGATGAGGGACAGTTGGTGGTGGTGGCATGGGACAAGACAGTGTGTGGACTATGGAAAGTGTGTCTGTACACAGTAGCCATAGCTGCATAACCAGCGAGGTACCACACAGGCAGATGTACAGGGGTGCTCGTAGGAGGGCTTCTGGCCATCATAACCCTGGCAGAAGTGCCACAGCAGGTGTCATCAGACGCATGTTTTGGGCCATCATGGAGGAACAGGTATGTATGGAACATTACACCAGACAGAGTCTGAGGCTCCAGAGGGCTACTCATTCTGCTGTAGTTGACAACATCCGTGATCTTGCAGGTGCTCAATGTTATTTTGCAGAGGTCCTGGATAGATGGTTGGGTGAGATGGTGGGAATTCTCAACCATGTGCTGTCTGTGGTAGAGCATGTAGTGGGAGTAGGGTGGTGGACCCATGGACGTAGGTCAGCAACACCAACAGGTGGAGGTTTACGTGGATGCGCAACAACTCACACCCTCTCCTGTAGTGGCAGTACTAGCACCAGCACTGCAAGTGGGGTGCTGTCCACATCACAATGCAAGAGGCCACATGCACATGGTCCTAGCCAGTCCCAACAGGAATGCAGATCCAGTGGACAATTGTCATCATCAGGGGAGAGTAACATATCTGGGCTTCTGCCTGGTAGTGTCCGTGAAACCCCTGGCAGGCACAGTTCCTGTGTCTGTGGCTGGAGACAGTGAACTGTACACCCTACCATGTACGGTCTGCAGCTGTCCAACAAACCCCTGTATAGGGCAGCCACATGGCAGACATGTACCAACACAGCTAGGGCAGCTCCATACCTACACACACCACATCTGCACAGCCCATTTAATAAAGAACCGCCTAACCACACACAGGATGTCAACCAAACGGCTCAGCCTAGGTGTCTGGCAAACCCACAACACACCCTGTGCATATGATGATACCTGTGCCACATCCCTGTCATCCATACCATTGATACAGAAAAATGCTGATAAGGTTCTGATGCACAGGGTGAATGTCCTAAGGTTTAGCAATGCAATGCTGTGTAATGTGTTTTCAGCTGGAATGATTAATACTTACATGCCAAGGTGTGTAGCTGTCCAGTCATGATGCATTATAGCTGTTATTAACACTGGCTGATTGTGGTCTCCATAATGTATTCTGTTTGTGTTCTAGGTGTCTATGTGTCAGGAGGATGTTGGTCTGCTTTCCTGTCCTACAAGAGGTGTAGCAGTGTGGTGACACATTGACTGTGTCATATCCTGGGTACAGCTGAACGCAGGTAACAGGTCTGTATAACAGTTACTGCATGTATCACATGGCTGATAGGTCTGAGGAGTGTATACAGGTGAGTGCATGGTGGCTGATGTCAGCAGCTCTTCTACAGTGGACAATTGTAAGTGTACTGGGTGGCACACAGCAAATGTCCATGAATTACACACACACACACACACACACACACACACACACACACACACACACACACACACACAGGCTTTGGTGTTGATGCAATACACAGAGAATACTGTTTACATGGATGTACATCATTTTGAAATGAACTCATTTTGGTCAATGTAATTCCACCCAGATCAAATTGCCAAAACATCACATCAGGAAATATTCAGTTCACCAGTTTAATGTCATTGATGATGGTACTGGCAATGTATATGTCATCTTTCACAATGTAGTGCAATCCTGGAGTTGTTAAACATAGGTGTGCTGGTGTGGGTGGCACAGCTCCCCACTTTGGAGGGTGTGGGGTGGCGTAGAACCACACATAGTGTGATTAACAACTACTTAACCTGTTAACATAAACTGTACAGTATCACAGCACACTAAGTGGGGGGTACCCACAACAATAACCCCAACATGGGTGGCTCTGGCCACAACAACTGCACCCATGTAAATATACCAACTCCTGTAGTGCTGTACCACTGTACAGTCGGGAAGAGGGCATTTACACATCCACTACTAGTTTAGCTTGAATGTATTTCCACAAGATGATTGCTTTGAAATTTTACACTTAGCCAGTTGGTTCTCAAACAAATGATCTCCTGGGACATATATTTTCTGCAAACTGAAGTAGATCCCCTCATATACACACACACTTACTTGGCAACACTGAGAGTAGAACCCCTACCTAGGTACTTACTGCTATTAATGTGTTTGGTTTTAATTGTACACACCACAAAGCTTTTAGAGTGAGGTGTGCCCCAAGTTTCCTGTTAAGTGAAGAGCATCACCAGGCCTTGTACAGTATGGTAATGGGGGATGTACTGAGTGTTAATGAACAATACATAGTATGACATACTGTCATATACACATTGACAAACACCTACAGCCATAGACACATTTGACAGATCTTGGTTTAACAGTGCTAACTACCTTGTCAGTGAGTCCATTCTGTTACAGAGATTTTGCACACAGTGCATGCATCGTTGGATAGTGTAATCAGTTGCCTGTATAGTTGATGGTGCCAGCGGTCCTCATACAGTGGACCTTGGGACATGTACTGGAGGTACCATGGTGTAAAGACAGTATACCCAGTACTCACACCCCACATTGGATACTGTACTCACTGAAACCCATATTAATGCTCTGACATACCCACAATCACACATTGACCAGGACTGCAGTACAACCTCTTGCCTATCTAATCAGTGCTACTACAGGGATATGCATTTATTGCACATGCCACAGGGATAATAGGGTGAGGATTTGTCATGGCTCTCCTAATGTCAGCAGCATCACTATCCCTTATAATGTATGACAAGCTTTACTGTATTTGGAGAATGTGGCCTCAGTATGCTGCCTCCTGCAAACATGCACACTCACACACATAAACACACTTGCCAGGACTCAGAGGGTAACCCACTCCTATCTACCCATTTGTAGAACAGTGTTATTCTGGTACTGCAAGCTCCAGGTAGCCCATAGGGTGAAGAGTGTACCAATGTACATTTAACATCAATTACAGCTTCAGCTGTTTCTAAGTATAGCAATTGGGGGGGGGGTAGTGGGTGAGAAGCCCCTCAGAGTATTGTCAACTATAAGTTTACAAACACAAAGACACTGTTATTCTCTGTAATGCACACTGATACATTTGTCAGTACTGGGATCCATAGGTGCAAGTGTTCCTAGGTGTGTACCAGGCTAATGTCCATGGAGAGATGAGAAAAGTAGAGCATGTGGGTACACTGGTATCATGCCACCTGACATTTGTCAGCAGGCCATCTATCAACCGATGTCACTTGAGTGATCCCCAGGGTGACAGTTAAATTCAACATCCAATCGTCTGGTTTTCTCTTGAAGAGGGCCAGTGAAGTGCTCCAATTGACATGTATACAACATATATTACATTAAATGGCCAGTGTCTGGGTTAGAGACCTGTACCCAAGCATGTTCTATTGACTGTGGTAGACTGGTTGAGGTATCCATGGCAGGTGGTGCATACAGGGTTGGGTTTCCTAGCTGTGGCATTCATAACACAGCTGGGCAGACATGTCAGTGTCAGTCAATCATAGATTGCCTGTAAGCAGCCAAGATGGATACCTGACATATGCACATCTGTACAGAGGACAGACAGAAATTAGCTAGCCAACAGGTTATGCATTAGGATGAATGTTTTGAAAGATAGACATTTGCCACTGATAGGTATGCCATCACTGCATAACAGCAGCCCTCAATGACATGTCCTAAACACATAGTAGTCTACAGTTAATTTCCACATATCAGATCAATATCCAATAGGAGATAATTAATAACATACAGCTCATAGTACTCAAAGTCCAGCTTTGCATGCAGGGGTGTATGGTTCCAGTACAACAATCTGCAATCTACTCTTACTTGGAAAAGCACTGTTAAAAGTAGTAATGTAATGATACAATACATGCAAGTGTGACTGCATATAACCTGGGATACTACCCATGTATGAAATACATACAAAGAGAAAAGATTGTTGTACTAGCCATGTGTACTCAGGTGTCCCATACAGTATACTCACACCCCTTGCTACTGTAATGACAGCACATAGAAGCATGTTATGTACATGGAATTAAATAACTTATTAAATATGTCATTACCCTGCTATTTTATCAGACTGAAATGTGATCACAGGTTTCCAGGGCTGAGCTATGCTTAGCAGGTTTTGGCATTGCTTAAATGTAAATGCTAAGCAGATATGCACACTGGTAAGCGAAGCCTACATGGTGTCAGCACCTTTTTGTTTAACCACATGTTAGCACCACTTACCATCAAGCAAACCCACTTAAAACTGCTCAAAACTGCCTTAACCACTCTGTATCCAACAGTCCTTGTTCTGCCTAGCAACAAAATAAACAGCCCTTGCATGACTTAAACCCAGGACCCTGTACACTAGAGTCACAGCAGTTAGCCACTAAGCTGTGAAGATGCTGATTGTTTTTTCAAATATATCATTCAGTGCACATACTGAATAGCAGTGAACAACGTCTTTGACTACTACAATTTAGTACTTGTAAGTGAAAATAGTGTTGAATCAGTCATGTTTTTATATCTAAATATACACATATCAGATAAATATAGTGGGACACATCTGGGAAGGTATATACAACACTCAAGTTTACACATAACAAGGATATTGATATATATATATATATATATATATATATATATATATATATATATATATATATATATATATATATATATATATATATATATATATATATATATATGTGTGTGTGTTCATTATGTATTTATGTATATCTAACATATGCCCATAACATGTAGTGGAGTCATACCTCAGCACCATAAGTCACAACCTCTTAGTGCAAGGGAATGTAATGTAAGTATTGCAGGTATAAATGTAGAATGTTGCTACAGTAACGGGTTGTGTCAACAGACATGTTGTGTAGGAAGTCACTTCTGATACTGACATGTATGCTATCAGTTACTGACAAACATCATAAAATCATTGTGTAGGAAGTCACTTCTGATACTGACATGTATGTCATCAGTTACTGACAGACATTATGAAATCATCATAGTGCAGTAACACACAAATCACAGTAATGATCATGTGGAATACAGCAGAAATATGACCAATAAACATGGTCAGTCTGAAACAATCTGGTCAGTCCAAAGGTATACACAGAACTCCTTAGTGCAAGACGTGTTGACCAAGCCTGACAAAGGGGATGTTTACAGCCATGAAAATGGGGATATCACACAAATACTGGAATAGATAAGCTCACACAGTTGATGCATTCACACCCTCCTGTCTGTCCTAACACATATTAACTGGAGGAGCAGAGGTCCCAAGCCCACATATGTCCCACTAGTTAGTGACATACATCTTCACAGCATCCCACTGCTTTTTCAGAAATACACAGCACATATGCTGGCCAGGCAACAGCACATCTGACAAATACTTGGACATAACATCACACTAGGTAAATACACTGAGCTGCTAGGCATGTCACAAAGCACTGTGTAAACTACAGGCAGACTGCTACAATACTGACCCAAGTTTCCTATGGGGAATACACACGTACTTACAAATATAGCAGGCACTGCAGGCATGTAACAGACACCAGTGTGAAAGTGCATACCAACAACCAATCTCAACACAGTCACAGTCACATTATGGTAAGCCTAATTAATAGTACAGTATATGGACTGTGTGAGCAAAACCATCCTTATATTTGCCACTCACATACTAACCCTACATATACTGGAATAATTCACAGTGTAGTCTGATGCCTGACTGTGGTATTTGACATGTTTCAGTCTGGCCCTACAAACATATACACTGATAGGGTACCAGAAACTGGAGCAGCATGCAACGTCAGATAGAACAGGACCAAGAACACTCGCATCTACCACAGTCTGTACACAGGCCAAGTAACATATTCACAATACACTGCTACCCAATACTGATACTCTGTCAACAATCACCATAAGTACACAGACCTCACTACTGTACAGACTACAACAGAATGTCCAGGTTTTGTCCTCAAATATATGGCCTACTATACATAACATGTCTAGCAGTCTAATATATGCACCTCTTACTGCATGACATATGGACAAAGGTGACAGACTTGGGGGACAGAGGCACAAACACAGGGGCAATATTGACATATTGCTTTGATAAACTGAGAAAATTCCTGGTGTAACAGGGTTTGTTGTGACATATCTCTTCTGAGGGATATGAAGTCAGTAACATACATGGATGTCACCATTTGCTGACTGGAATCATCAGAGTATGCTACTGCATTTCTAAAGATAGGAAATGTGTGAGCAACACACCACATCTAAGTTTCAAAACTCTGGCCAGTCTGCAGATAGCCCTAAAGGTGAGAGTTTCCTCAACCACATAACACTGTCATGCCAGACATTTAATCGTAGAACAGCCTTATCCACACAAACGCTGTTAAACCAACATTACTTCAAATGTAGAACAGCAATACTTACATTCTGTCCCCATGTCTGGAACATCCCACTCCTGTTTGTTGGCCTGTCTCCGCAGTGTATGTTGTAAGACATATTTCCAACTACCGTCTGTGATGCTGTTTGTCAGACACCCACATGAAGTCCTGCTCACAGTGAAGGAAAAGGGCCAACACTCACATGAAGTGCTTAGTTATATGAGTGTGTTTCCATGCAATTGGCTATAGGAATGATACCAGAGCTGTTCCACATGCAATTAGCAAGTGGGTGACTCCAATTCATGAACAGGCCATCAGCTGATCATGAGTATTACCTTCAAAAGTCAAGCTGCTGCCTATGCAAAACAGATGTACTTTTCCGCATCCACCAGAGAGGAAGAGAGAGACAGAGAGAGAGACCTAGAGACAGAGAGAAAGTAAGAAAGGAAGGGAGTAAGATCCAAGCGTGTTTGTGTATGATCTGTGGGTGGAGAGTAGTATCTGGGTATTATAACGGTTGCCTATATTGTTTACTAATCCACTCTCTAACCACTCTAATCCACTCTCTAACCACTCCCACATAAACCCCACCCATCATACTAAGTCCCTCCCTCCCTCCCTCTACACCCTATCACTATCCTAGGCCTATTCTCTTACACCAACCCACCACACTACTTGTATCACCCTCCACCCTTCTATATCCTTGTGGATACACCCTCACGCATTCCATTGTAATCCTCACCTCTCATACTTATGACCCATCTCTCTTCCTACACATCCCTCTCACTTAATTCACACTCTATCTCCCACCATACAAACAAAAGCTGCCTATGCTCTACTACCCTTATTTCTAAGCCTAATCCTCTTCTACCTACTCTACCTTACTAGTCTCCCACAGTTTCAACACTCTCCTCCCTTTCACGCAACTGCAATTTACATTAAAATAGACTCTCCCTCTGCAACCCAAGCCTCCCCACCTCTACAAACATAATGAATCTTTTCTATTTCAAAGGAAGCTCTTCCTTACTCCTAGTAAACCACTTCCCATACCCACCAAACTCACCACATTAGGTTCCAACATCTACACCTATGACCCATTAGAACATAGATACCTATCCATACTCTATTCAAGGTTTTTCACCCTCCTCCTCCATTCTGGAGACATACACCCTAACCCAGGGCCTTTACACAGCTCCATCTCCAAACCGCATTCACATAGCTCCCCCCTGCACCACAAATCTCTCCTCCTTGCCACACTTAATGCCAGGTGCCTTTGTAATAAAATACCTTCCTTTCATGCCTGGATCTCTCATAACAAACCAGATATTCTCTCCAAAACCACACATTAAAGATACCGAAATTATGCTCCCTAACTATAAAATTATAAGAAGTGACAGACCCCAAAAGAAAGGTGGAGGTAGCCTTACTCTTCTCCTCCTCCTTAACAGTAACATCCTATACTAAGCCCATACCCTCATTTGACACTGCCGAGCTAACCCTCACCCTTCTCAAAGTCAACAACAATAAAACGTTATGCACTACCTCCCTGTATATTCCTCCTGGTAACAATATCCCTATACTAGAAGATATTCTTGCCTGGTTCACATCCAACATAAACAATGAGACAATAATTCTAGGTGATGTCAACATAAACTGGTCTTCCATTGACTCATCTACCCCTTCTCAAAGCATCAACCTATATCAATTCACTCAGCTAACCAAAACCCCTACTAGACCAAATAAAGTTTACACCACAGGTAGCATCCTTGACTGGATACTAGTCTCCCACCCAGACCAAGTCTCTGATAGTGGTACTCTCCCAGACCTCCTTAGTGACCATCTCCCTGCCTACATACACCATTCCCCTTCCACCCTCCTCCTTCAGCACAAACACATTACCACCCGCAACATGCAAAACTTCAACCCTCTAATTTTCTCTAATGCCTTAAAACAGATAGACTGGAACCCTTTAAAGTCCCTCCCTTTAAATGCCGCAGTCTCACTTTTCAATAGAAACTTCACTGATATACTTAACCACTTCATCCCCTGTAGAACCAAAAGACTTAGATCCAAAACAGCCCCCTGCCTAACTAAAGACACAAAACTACTTATGCATCGCCAAGATAAAATCTAGAAATACTATAAAAAATTCAAAAATCCTAACTCTCTTGCAGAATACAAGCAACTTGCAAAATCAAGTAAAAACAAATAGCCACTGATTGCAAATCCTACTACCTTAAATTTCAAAATAATCATAAAACCAACCCCCAAAAAATTTGGAATAGTATTGCAACAATATTATCCCCAGGCAAAATAGAGAACCCTTGCCCTGACCCAGACACACCAGACCCCCACCTAGCTACCCAATTCAACTCCTTTTTTATTGACTCCATAGGCAAACTCACCTCTTCTTCCCCTAACAACATCCCCCCAACTTAACTGAAACTGAAAACTCAACACCCAAGAACCCTGAGTCCTCCCCTTTTACTCTCAAATCCATTCCTACCCACACTATAAAAAAGCTCCTACAAAAGTAAAACCTTGCTCTAATGCCCCAGATGACATTCCATCCAACTTTGTCCAACTAGCTGCTAATGGCATAGCCCTTCCAATCAGCATCCTAATCAATTGCTCCATTCAGGAGTCCTATGTACCACACCTCTGGAAAAAAGCCTTCATCATCCCCCTCCATAAAGGAGGTACAAACTGTTCAATCTCCAACTTTTGCCCTATTCCTATCCTATCCCCTATCTCTAAGATACTCGAAAAATGTATTCACCTCCAACTATTACCCTACCTACTGGATCACCTACTACTAACTCATACCCAACATGGGTTTAGACCAGGACATAGCACCACCACTGCCCTTCTTTCCTTCCTCGAAATCATCAACTCTGCTTGTGACTCTGGGAACATAGTTTCTACCCTCCTCCTCAACTTATCCAAAGCTTTCGACACTATCTCTCATGAGCTTCTGCTTTCTAAACTCTCCCATCTTAATCTCTCCTCCTCTTCTATCAAATGTCTCACCTGCTATCTGTCAGCCAGGGAACAAGCTGTAAAATGGAACTACTACACTTCCTCTTTCCTTCACACCCCAACAGGTGTATCCCAAGGCACTATTTTGGGTCCTTTACTATTTAACATTTTCATCAATGATTTCCACCAAAAGATCCCCAATGCTAAACTGGTACAATACACAGATGATTCCATTATCATCTGCTTGGCCAAAACTCTTCCCTTATTAATAAACCTTACACAAGAGGCCTTCTCCTCCACTGAGTCCTGGATGCTTGACAATCATCTAGCCCTAAATGCCTCCAAATCCAAAATAATGATCTTTACCCCTTTTAGACATACCGCTGTTGACAAAGCATCCCTGTCTATACTTAGCCTAAACAAAACATCTATTGAAATAGCACCCCATACAAAACTTCTGGGCATCCTTATCGATAACCAGCTAAAATATGACATCCACATACAAACCAATATTAAAAAAAAAACTCATCAAGAACTTGGAAGGCTTTATCGACACAGATGCTACCTTTATATATCTTCTAGACAACTCCTATCTACCACCTACATCTTACCCTCATTTTGTATGGAGCTTCAGTACTCTCTAATCTCCAATCATCCCTAAAATCTAAACTTTCCTCATGCTATAATAAAATTTCCAAGTTTGCCAGATAATCCAAATCCTCTATTCACCATTGTAACTCCCTCCATGCTCTAAATTGGTTGGAACTCCCAGGCTACCTAAATTTAATTCAACTAACTACAGCACACAAGCTGATCTTTAAACTTTCTAACTGTCCATCACTCTCCTCTTCCCTAAAACTTCACCAGCCACATAGAACACTTAAATCCACAAATCAGAACCTCTTAGAACTTTATAAGCCTTTAGACACACCAGAGCAACTTCTACTATCATTCTCCCTTGCCAGATTATGGAACTCTCTTCACCCTTACATTAGAACCACCCCGAACCTACCCTCCTTTAAAACCCTACTCCACTCTCACAGCTCCTCCCTCTGGGAGTGCTCCTGTACTCATTCTACCTGATTCCTTACACCTATCCCTATTCTGTCCTACTCACAATCTCTGCCACAACTTCAAATCCTCTCTCTAAAATTCCTTTGCCTAAAAACATACATTGTATTAAATGAACATGAATTTATTGTTTTTGTAAATATCTTATAAGTGATTGACTCAGCTCATATATTTCAGGATATGTATAATCTTGTCTTGCTGTACATTGAATGTTAAACTGTTGTTCTTATATGCTGTACGAATACATTGTATATTGTCTTTCTGTCTGGAGCTTTTCTCCTCGGGCCTCCATTGAAAATGGGCTATTTTGGCCCAATGAACTTTCCCAGTTAACAAACTGAAATAAATAAATAAAATACTGTCACATAGTAATTGCACATGGTTGTACACATTTATGGCTGTGGATTGTCTACAACAACCTCTACAGTGTTTGAAAACTGTTGGTCTTGTAATGTGGACATTGGGACATATAGGTCCTCAATATAATGATGTAGCAAAACCCACACTGCCATGGATCCTGTCATTACACAATCACCCCAACAGGATACTGATGGCATATACACAAACCCATACTTATCAGTACTGAGTTTCAAACCCCTACCTGACTATATAGTGCTATTACAGTGTTTCACAGTTATTGCACGCACCACGGAGCTTACAGGTTGGAGAGCTGTTCAAAGGTATCTTTGAAGGTGAGTGACATCAGCAGCAGTGCTAAAGGAGGGGTAAGGGAAGTGTAGTAAGTATGAATGTCCACAAAATCAAGTGTTAACAAAGACACTCATACACTTTCTCACAGAAACACACACATTATCACAGATGGCAGGATCAGGAATAGAACTCCTACCTAACCAGTTTGCTATACTACAGTATTACACAGTTATCACTAGCGCCACAGAGATTATATGGCTGAAACATAGCCAAAGGGTTATTTCAAGGTGACTGACAGCAGGTGTGCTAAAGTAGGGCAATGGAAGGTGTGAGTGTGAATGGCTTCAAAATCATTCATCTCCACACACACACACACACACACACACACACACACACACACACACACACACACACACACACACACTTGCCAATACTGAGATCCATAGGTTCATTGCTTTACAGGCACATAGTAGGTGAATGGACCTGAAGGCTTTACAAGACTAGGCCAAGGGAATACCTTGGCATAAGGCCACATGACAATAGTCCCCAGTGTGGCTTGGGGGTGTAGTCCCTGGAGTGGTCCCCAGTGGCTGGTATTGTATTCACCACACACTCATCTGGGTTACTATTGTGGGTGGCCAGTGATGTGCACTGCTTCCCATGTATGTAATCTATATTCTATAACATGGACAGTGTCTGGGTTGTGCACATGTTCCACATGCATGTTCTTTGATGTGTGGAAGTGTATTTGAGGTCTCTGTGGCATGTTGTGTGGATGGATTGTTATCTTCTGATGTAGCATTTCTGACCTCATTTTGTGAGACCTGGCTAAGTAACTGAAGTTGTGCTTGCACCTACATTGACATCATGATACAGGTATTCAGTGGAGTTAGTTGCATCTGTCCATACAGGTCATGTGTATAAGACATGGTATTCCTCTTGTGGGTTATATTTGCAGACTCTACAGTTGTTGCAGGCATCCAGTGGGGAACATAGCAAAAGGGCCACTGTACACATTTATTTGCCTACTAAGGGGATGGAACAGGGTGCCATGTCCTTTTACTTGCTGGATAACACACACTCAGTCAGGAGATGTAACACATCAAAGTACTTTTTGATGTCAGTGGCACTGTTCTGGTCAACAGGCATGTAGTCCACTGTAGTCACAAGTGGTTCCTATCTGTGAGGTAATATGCAGGGAACTACCAATATAGTGGTTATTGCCTAGTCAGGTGTGTTTGTGTATGAGACGTGGGTGGAGAGTGTTCTCTGAGTAATAGAAGGGTTGCCTATATTGCTCACCAATCCATAATGTCACATGTACGGCTATGGATTGTCTACACCAACGTCTCTGGTGTTTGACATCTGTTGTCCTTGTAAGGTGGACATTGTGACATATAATAGGTCCTCAACATAATTTAGCAAAACCCACCCCACAATGGATCCTGTTATTACACAATCACAACAACCTTCACACAGGATACTGACGATGGACAGACACATACTTGCCAGTACTGAGACCCAAACCCCTACTTAGCTATGTATTGCTACTATAGTGCACCCCATTTATCGCACACGCCACGGAGCTTATAGGATGGATGGTGTCCCAAGGTACTTCTAAGGTGAGGAACATCACCAGCCCTTGTAAATACTGAAATTAGGTGGTGTAGTGGGTGAGAGATCCCAAAAATGATTTTATCCTTCACACACATTTACATTTGCCAGTGGTGAGGTTCAAACCTCTATCTAACAATCTGTATGGACCATTATGTTACAAATTTGCCACATCCACCACTCACCTTACATGGTCTAGGGTTGGCAACAGGTACTTCTAAGGTGGATGATATCTGCAGGACTACTAAAGTCAGGCTCTGAGATGTGCACTGGGTGTAAATGGAGCCATAATTTTTGAGGTACAGACATACATATGTACACACACAAACACTTGCTACAGATGAGATTCAAACCCATACCTATGTTGTTACTACTATCACATTGCTCTGCATTTATGGCATGCACCATGGAGCTTACATGTTAGACAGCTGTGCCAAGGTATCTTTGAAGATGACTAACATCAGCAGCAGTACTAAAGGAGGGGTAAGGGGAGAGTAGTAAGTGTCAATATCCATAAAATCAGGTATTAAAGACACACACACACACACTGTCCCACACAAACACACACAGTTTCACAGGTGCCATGTCTGGGATTAGAGCTCCTACCTAACTAGTATGCTACACTATAGTATTACACAGTTATCACAAGTACCACAGAGTTTATATGTTGGAAAGCTCTCCACAGGTATATGTGAAGGTGACTAACATCAGCAGCAGTGCTAAAGGAGGGGTAAGGGGAGAGTAGTGTCAATGTCCATAAAATCAGGTATCATCAAAGACACACACACACTCTGTCACACAAGCACACACAGTTACCATGTCTGGGATTAGAATTCCTACCTAACTAGTACGTTACACTATAGCATTACACAGTTATTGCAAGTGCCACAGAGCTTATATGTTAGAGAGCTCTCCACAGGTATCTTTGAAGGTGACTAACATCAGCAGCAGTGCTAATGGAGGGGTAAGGGGAGAGTAGTAAATGTCAATGCCCATAAAATGAGGTATCATCAAAGAGACACACCCACACTCTCACACAAACACACACAGTTTCACAGTTGACATGTCTGCGATTAGAACTCCTACCTAAATAGTATGTTACACTACAGCATTATGCAGTTATCGCAAGGATCATGGAGCTTATGGAGCTGACACTTGTCCAAAGGGTTATTTCAAGGTGACTGACATCAGCAGGCATGCTAAAGTAGGGCAATGGGAGGTGTAGTGACTGTGAATGGCCTTAAAATCATTCTTTTCTACAAACACACAGTTTCACAGTTGCAATGTCTGGCAATATAACTCCTACCTTACTAGTTTTCTGCACAACAGTATTATACACGTATCACAAGCACCACACAGCTTATAGGACTGAGATTTGGCCAGAGGGTTATTTCAAGGTGACTTACATCAGCAGGAGTGCTAACATGGGCAATGGGAAGTGCAGTGTGTGTGAATGGGCCATAAACCATGCCTCTGGAAACACACACACACTCAGTCACACACAACTTTACATTTGTCAAGACTGGATATAGAAATGCTAGATGAATACTGATTTGTACTATCGTGTTCCACAGTTATCACAAGCACCACAGACTCTACAGGGCTGAGGGCTACCAAAAGCAATACCTACAGTGATTGACATCAGCAAAGCATGTGATATTGGCCAATCAGATGTGTGGTGGTTGGGATAGGCATTATGATGGAAATCTCTCTGTCAGTGTCTGTCTCTCTTTTCCCCGCATCTCTGTGTGTGTATGTTTGACATATTATAATGTGTTGGCCTTGGATATGTGTGAGTATTCCTATCCAATGTGTGTTCAAAGCATGAATGGTGTACAATGTGGTGTGTGTGCACAGACATCTGTGACTGACAGATATGTATAGTCCACTGTGTTGTCAGATATGGGCTTCATTTCTCTACAAGCTTCATTTCTCTAAGTGCAGGAGCATGCCCAGTATGACCTTCTGTATTGAGTGTGTGAATCTATTCCAGGTAGGTTGTACTCCAGTCCAGGGTTTTGTGTTCTACACCTAGTGCTGGCAACTTGTTTCTTCAGGATATCTGTAGATAGGTTGACAATACAGAGTCACAATGGGTGACAGATAGTGGGATACTGTAAGTATTGTGTCTGTGCTGCTTGTGTTACATGGTTGCTGTTAGCAGAGATATTCAGACATATGTACTGATTTACACTATGATGTATTATGTCATCAACTACTGACAGATATACTTATTTGCTCACAGTTATTTCCTGGGAAATACAAGATGAATGAAGCTGTGTCAAGTACTGTGGTCTTCAGCCTACATATTCTTGCAAACTCATACCATTCTGGATGGGTAGAAGCAGGCACTTGCTGATGGTTCTGTGTAAATGGTCCAGCACCTTGGTACTGTGGTGGCTGAGGATCCCCTTCTTGTACATATATCTACCCAGCAGAATGGCCATATCCTACTGTGGCCATACCTCTCAGCTGCACAGATTCACCCAGGTTACCCAGAGGCAGGGCTCATATATCTGGTCAGTTCCCCTTCGCATTGTGGTTTAAAAGCAGGTTTGCAACCACCCATTACTGGGATTGCAGGCAGGGCTAGTATGGGCACACATCAGAGTTTCAGACTTCACACACTCATGACGTCCATGCTTCTACCCCCCCCCACTCTGTTATTCTATCCTCTTCCTAACATTATCCGAGCGATATCTGAGAAGTATCCCTACAGTTGTCCCTTCATCCCAGCGCTATTTAGGGGGTCGGTCCACAGTTCATGCAGTAGGACGTGGTGGGCATGCTACTGGGATTTGTCAACATGGCCTTGCATTTGTGTTCTGTTGACTGTGTTATGTTGTTAGTTGGGACCCCATGAGATAACATACATTGGCAATACGGGTGAGGAACAGGCCTTTGACAGAGGACTGTAGGCCATTTGGTAGGGATGCAGGCCATCTGTAGCAGGCCAGTGCATTCTGTCACTCCTACATCCACAGGCTGCGAGCCACTGGATTCCCCTGGGGTGACAGGGTAAGTGTGCGAGGTGTTAATGGCAATAGTTTCTGTCCATATTAATCCATTGGTCTGGATGCTGGCAGGGTGTTGCTTACAGCTAGGGACACACCTGCATGGGACACCTCTTCAGCATGCTGCATTCTGTGGGTATTCCCATACAGAAGTGGGGACCATACTGTACTCATTCCCAACAGCAAGGATATGACCTGTGAGAAACCTGTGGCTGATGGTGGGGTGAGCTGAGTGCATGTGTGATATGGAAGCTTCTTGCAGCTGACTCACAGATATACCTGGGACATTCCCCTTATGCTGCCTTGTGCGGGGACATAGGCAGTTTCTCATTACTTCATAACTGTGCTTTTTGTGGTCTGCCACTGATTGGCCAGACTACATCAATATTCCATACTACACAGACAACTAATGTGCTGCTAACCTGTATTTACAATTCCAAAGGTGTGTGCAGTTGACAGTTACATTTTATGTACTCTATCTAGGGTACTTCCACCTTTGTACTGTGTGTATGTCTGGGCCCACATTCATGGCATGTCCATCTTTCAGACAGTGACATATATTGACATCTGGACAGTGAGTATGGACAACTGCTGACATGGGTATTGCTGAGAAACATTGTGTTTGGTACTGCAGTTGTCAGAACATGGCCCTGTCATCAACAGTACTGGCCATAGGCCACCGAGACACAACCCTCCATGCCTACATACTGACCACTTCCAGACAATATTGAACACACAACAACCTAACACACGGACCCCTGCATAATGTACACATGCAACAATCTATCCTGTAAATTGGGCCAGCTCAGGTAATCTGTGCTCTACTGTTAGTAAACCACAAGTACATGTTACTGCATTTCTACATAAGATTGTGGCGGGGGGCACACCTAACAACTTTAAACATTTGCTATGACTGTACTGGTATTTCAGGTACTCTGCTGGCTTCCATTTCCTTTTATATTCTGACCTATCATGCAGACTGGAGGCATATCAGCAGAGTACAGATCTTAGGTTTTATTGACCGACAGTTCAGTTTCAGACTTCTTACCCTTCAGAACTACCATACAACTGCCAGACCTGTTGCAGTCTGTCTGTGTAGGCCTGGAGGGGTGCTGTTCACCATTGTCATCAATTGGAGGTCTTAGCCCAGCCTTTCTTTATGGTCTTCTACACCTGTCCTGCTGGCTGAGGCTGGTGTTGGGTATGTGAGCATCACTGACATGCATGTCTGTGTCCTGTGGACACACATTTGGGCCACCACATGTACTGCAGTGGGATTTGTCACCTTGTCTAGTACTGCCTAGTATGTTGACACCAGTATTTGTTATGGATTTCATGCTGCCCATATAGGTGTCCACTATCTGCTGCCATCCCATTCAGCCACCCGATTCCCTTGCATGCTCACATCCATACCATAGATACAACTATCAGAACATACTACTCCATTCAGCAATTGATAGGAAGAGTGACTTACCTTGTGGCTGTGCCAGTATTGAGGATGGTACTGGAGGGCTGACTATGTTGGATGTACATAGTACACTCCCTATACACGGTAAAGCACAGGTAGTGTCATGTTTGGCATCCCTTTTACTGTATGTGCGAATCAGAGAGAGGTGTCATTCCCTGGGTCCCTACCATGTCAGTGTATGTGCTATGCATTGCCTCTTTGCCAAAGCCTGGCCATACTGGGCACACCTCCTGCCTACATGGGCAGGCTCAGGTTGTTCCTCCTCCAAGTCCCTCTGTGCCTGTGATGGCCTTGGCAATGGTGGGGGGCTGTGTGGTCTTGCCCCGTGCTGTTTCTGCTGCAGCTGTTTCCGCAGGTTCATATTTTGTAGCATGGCACATACTATGAAGATTTGTGTACATGTAGCTGGAGAGTACTGCAAGACTCCACCTGATATGTCCAGGCAGTGGAACCATAACTTTAGCATCCCAGACACATGCTCTACTATGATTCTGGTTTGTGCTTGTGCCTCATTATGGAGTTCTTGTTCGGGTGTGTGTGCATTTCTGATAGGTGCCATCAGCCACGGCTCCAGTGCATAACCAGCATCCTCCACTATGTGGCCATATGGGATGTGTCCATTGGCAAATGACTGGTACAGCTGTGTCATATGCCAGATGTGGGAGTCGTGATAGCTTCTAGGGCTGCCAGCACACACATTCAAGATAATGCCCTGGGGATCGCACATGACCTGGCAGTTGATGGAGGGGAAGTCCTTGCGGTTTATGTAGACCCTACCCCACTCACCGGGTGGTGCTTTGATGTGTATGTGCGTGCAGTCTGTAGCACCCACTATCTCAGGGTATTCTGCTATTTGGTGGAAGAGAAGCATATTGCTGGCCAATACCTCACTGGTGTTGAGGAAATATATGCGCTCACCGGCATGTGCTGACATGGCATCCAGGAACTGGTGGAGTACCCTGGATGCTGATGCCTGTGAGATCTCCATGATATCCCCAGTTGCCCTTTGGAAGATACCTGTGGCTAGTATACTTAAGCCTGCACATACCTTGGTATCCACTGGGATGGGTTCCCCTTTGTTAGTTCTGTGTGTGAGGTGTGGCCGGCACAGCTCAACAATTTGCTGTAGAATGTCTCTGTTACCCCATAGCACTCCACTATCTCCAGCTCATGTAGTCCCTGGTAGGTTACCCTGGGTCTGTACACTCTTCTCTTTCTCCTCAGTGTGGGTTGGTCATCAGCATTCACATCCTCACCACCCTCAGCCTCTTCCACATATTGATGTGTGAGAGCAACAGCATCCCTTAACATTTTCTTAGTTTTGTCAGGTAAAATGTCCCCGTCTATGTACACCAGTGGTGTAGAGTTTGTGGGAAAAAACAGACTGGAACGTGTTTGCTAGGCTGTTCCAAGTTTAACTGGCTGATTCTGATGCATTTCACCTGCCAGCTATGCTAGTTCTCCTTGATTGCCTTCCTACTGCTGTTTTCCCTTCCCATTGCCTTCCTGTTTAAGCCCTGAGGCACGGCATGCATACCCATTGCTCAGATGTGAACAGAGCAGCTATTGCCTGTTTTTTTTTTTTTTTAAACTCGGTGCATTGTGCACACACCCATTTAGGCAATGTAAATGCTGCTAGGCAGCCTCAGATACACCCCCTTCCTTAGCTGTGCTTAGCTAAGGGCAAACATGGGCCACAGAGCTCCAATAAGCTTAGAGCATGCATGACACTCCTCCTTATGAGGTCATCTACCTCTTATACTTATACCATGGTGTTGCTGCACCTACACGATTGGGTGCAAGCTAACACTGAGAGGAAATCTCTGATTCAGTATCAATCCCCTCATTTGCATAAAACAGAATGTTAATTCATAGTTACCACACTCACACTGAGCCTTCCCCCTTAGCTATCACTAATCCCTAGTATTGTTGTCTTATGCATGCCATTGACTATCATGGCAAAATGCTGATTTGGGTTTAAAAGCTTATTTCCAACTTTTTTCTTATTTTCGGGCCGATCCTGTTTGTGAACCGCTTCTCTACACTTAAACGGCTGAAATCGGCAAAAAAAAAAGCTATTTTTTATAATTTTGCAACTATTTCTCATGCCAATGGCCATATATTTGGCCATTGGCATGCCTACTACATTAAATACATGCTTACTTTGGAGCTGTCACGCCTCCTTTTTATAATTTGCAGAAATGTATTTCGTTAGTAACCGAATACATTTCTGCAGGTTACACTATTCCTGCACAGACGCCTGCCTGTTACCTGGATCGCTAACTCACCCCATTTGTATGGTTTTCACCAGCAAATGAAGTAATTAGCATATGGCAGTGGTGTCCATGCAGGAATAGTATAGGAATGCTTGTGCACACCCTGGGAGCTCGTTCCTGGATCGCTCGTCGGCCATATTGCGTGCAGCAGCTCTTGCACTATTCCTGCACTTCGTGCAGAGCTTTCTGAGTCTGGTGGATTGCTTATTTTCTTTTAAAACATGAACTGCTACTGTCAGAGACCAAACTGCCCTACCTTTAAGAGAAGAAGGCTCCAAACAGATATAATGTAGGATGGTTTCTTTATTTTGTATAGAACTGACTTTCCAAACAAACTAAATGCCATTTCATTTTCTAAATTCTTATATTTGAAAATTAATTGAGAAAGCCTCCTTCAATAACAGTTATGAAGAGACATGGATATATTTTGGAGTAATAACTGCAAACTATACCATGTTGTACAGTAATTTGATAAGAATACTAAGGTGAATTAAGCTGTTTGATTTAATAATGACTGTTAAAATTGTTTTTATACTTAATGCTATACTGTTTGAAACTACAAACAGCCATGTAGGTAGTCAGAAATTTGTTGGAAGGGAATGAGTGAGACTGAGGAAATTATGTGAAAGCTCAGTCTAGATTTATACTCAGCTATAACATGTGTAACTATTCACAATTATATAATGGATACTGATTATTATGAAAAATATGCATTCTGATTCAACACAGGAATCAATGTGCTCATTGTAAATCAAGGGCTACCGACAGTAAAAAGTCAGGCTATCACACATCCGTATAGTGCAAAGGAAATCATAAGTAAGTGTGTAAAAACAGCAAAAATCCTTTCCAGCATCAGGAAAGTTTCTGTTATATTTTTAGAGGACTTCTGGCATGCAATTACTTTTGCAGTATATGGAGCTATGATAGCCAGAACTCCTATCGGTAATGCTGAAACACTCCCAAGAAAAAAACAAGCCATACACTTTATAAAAATAATGAAACCTAAAACCTTCTTGATCTGCTTCTTTGAGCATTTCTACATAATAGAGAGGGTCACTACTATTTTAAATGATGTACTGACTGCTTTCTGCATTTTTTAATGAGAAGAGTTTCTTTTAGTTCTTCACATGTCAGTAGGCTAATGTCAGCTATAAGAACAGGTAAAACAGGTCATATTGTGCTGCGTATCTTTTACTGATGCACTGTACATGCATTGGCATGTGCCCTATGCATGCTCAGTACATGAGTAAGGTCTCTGATGGCACAGAAACAACAGAACGACTCTACACTCTTATTGTACAATGACATCATTTAAAAAAGTGGGACATTTCTTTCTTAAAAATGTCTTTGTATAATAGCAATAACCCACTCCCTATGTGAGTATAAACATTCTGATGATGGCCCATGTTTATGAGGGGCAAAAGCACTAAGTCTATGTTTCTTGTTAATAAAATCATCACCTGACTATATACTAGGCTAATGACCACCAGGTCCTTTATAAGCCTAACCATGCAATCCAACTGAAAACCCTAGCCATACAATCCAACCCTATAAGCCCAGCCATACAGTCCAACCCTATTGTGTCCCTGAGTATCATGGACATCACTAGGAGGGCTTATGTTAAGAATTTTCCAGAGATTAGTTAGGAAGTTTCTAGAGGTTATGGGAGGTATGTTAGTTTGGGCATTACTGTCTGTCTCTGTGTATCAAAGACTTGGAGTCCAGAGCTAGTGTGAATTTCTGATTTCCTATCCATTGGTCAAGGTTACACTTAAATGGATTTAGGGATGGACTCTGCTTCACATGGACAGGCAGTCTGTTCTATAGCGTGAGGATCTTCTGAGGCACATATCTGTCTTGCCAACATGTCATATGTATGTCATAAATAAATTTAAATCATTGGATCTAGTGGTTATGAAGCTGTTCACTTTGCAGATATGAAAAAGGTCTGTCAGAGATTGATCTGAGGATGCCCTGTATGCGAGGCATAGATCACCTCTCAGTAACCTGTAGGAGACAAAGTATAGAGATAGTGCTTTAAGGCAATCTGTATAAGATGGCGTGTTTATACCCTGGATTCTCCTGGTAAGGAACCTTTGTGGGTGTTCCAGTTGTTCCATATGTCTGGTGAAGTAATGCCGAAGGGTGCATTATACACAATAATGTGTCTGATAAAGGCTGAGGAAAGTGGTACTATGATTTTCTTGGACCTGCATGCCATGCCCTTACTTATACATTGGGAGACATTGAATGATTACCTTACTACCTTGGCCATACGTTGGTCAAAGGCTATATTACTGTCTACATATGTTTCTGGATCCCTGACTAGTAGGTCAACTCTTAGGGTTGTCTTATTGATGGAGTAATTAGCTTGGGTGGCAGTTTTCCCTAAAAAACACTATAACACATTTCTTAACATTGAGTTTTAGTCCATGACTTTGGCACCAGTCGTTTGTCTGTGTTATATAGGGGTTTATGCCCAGTTCAGTAAGCTTTCCAACTATACCTAAATAGGGTATTGGTGTGAGTTATGGGAGAGATAATGGTTTTGTTCCTAGGCGGACTATTAAATGTGGGACATGGCATGGTGTATCTAATAGTTGGAAAAGAAGAAGTTTAGTTTTGTTGGGATTTAGAATTAGGTGGGAATTAATAAGCCATGTTTCAATGGAATCAAAAGAGTCTTGTGTAAGTGAATGAAATTTCTTTAAGGACGAAGCTGCACAGATTAGTGTGGAACATCAGCACATTGGATGACAGAAGCATGACAAGTAGAAGTATGGAGATTGCTGGTAAATAAGAAGAACAGTAGGGGCCTAGTATGGAACCTTGGGGAACCACTAGGATCATGGGCAGTAGAGACACTTTGCCATTGAACTGACTGCTGGCATCCAGATAAATAGCTTTGGAACCAGGTAATTGAGGAGGGACTTAGATTCAGATCTGAAAGAACTTTAATTAATTTGGGTCTATATTAGAAGAACGAAAGATCAAAATCGCGAACTCTCTAAAGAGTGAAAATGCAAGACCTCGAAGTGCATTTTTTGAGATTGCAGTACAGTGAAGATCGGAATATTTGTCCTTTCCTCACTGTAGTGTGATCTTAGAGTTGAAATATATATTTAGTGGGGGATGGGGGGTGCAGCCCCCCCACAATAAGGAGTTAGAAGTCCAGCATTTCCGCTCTTTAGAGAGTTCGCGATTTTGATCTTTCGTTCTTCTAATATAGACCCAAATTAATTAAAGATCTTTCAGATCTGAACCCAGACAGTTTGGTACAGTGGGAGGTGCAAGAGGGGGACAATGAGACTCATATTAGCATGGGTCTGCACAGCTATAAATTTAAAGAAGACATTATAAAACAAGTCAGAGCACTTAGACTGACATCCTTTCATGGTTTGGTCCTAAACATGGTGAAGGGCTTTCTACTTCATTGCATAACCTAAGAAAAGGGACTACTGACTTATTGGGGCCACTGAAAGCCCAGGGAATTCCTGCATGGATTAATGACCTTGCTATCCTAACACTAATATAGAAAGGAAACAGACACAGGTTCCACACAGAGGGAGAAGCACAAGCTTTTGTTACTGAGATTGTGCTCATTGGTACCTGCAGCAACAGATACAAGGAAATTAATTCAAATATCCCAACAAAAATGAACTGGCAGACAAACTCATGAAGGGCCAGAGATGAGTTAGAACTACAAGGGTCACAGAGAACATTTGATGTAGATGCACCTGTGGGAAAAAGAATTAAACAGAGATTCACAGAGGGATGTTAACAAGATAAGTGGAACATATAAGATCCTGGACATAGCAGATGACAAAAAAAGAGGAAAGAAATGGGAAAACAGATGGAATATGAGGGAAGGGTACAAAAAAGGATACAGAAAGTACAGCAGGAAGCTAATCAAAGCAAAAATCCAGCAAAAGAGGAGAGTCTGGAAGTGATTACAGCAGAAGCAGGGGTAGAGATACAAGAAGCAAAACAAAAATATACTTTCAAAGAGGAGACACCACAACTGATACCTCAGGGGATTCAGATGCCTAGTGTTAGACCCGAAAGGACCTGAGCAGGCTGGACTGGTCAAAGGAGAAGGAGTGATAGGCAAAACGGAGCAGTAGCAAGAGAACCAGACCAGAGGAGGAGGAGGAGACCAAGAGAAGGGGAGTGATCAAGCACTGGACAGCCCTGGTCATAAAGGAAAAAATGAGAGAAGAAATTAGAGGCCCTGCAGTACAAAACAATGAGTTGACATACTCAGTAAACTCCATCCTATGGAAGCATTGGGTCATGACTGCATGTCAAATGAAAGGAGAGAGACTAATGTCACAGCAGTAACAGGACAAAAGAGGGTGAGTTAAACTAAAAATGGGGTGTATGAACATGGGGCACTACTTTTAATGCACTGTGCCCCAGCAGTAACAGAAATGTACTGGGTAAAAGGAGGGGTACAAATAGGCAGATTGCTGTTACATGGTCTTTCTTATGATGCACCATATTTTATAATGCTTTTATTTTTATATAAAAGTGAGTTTTCTCTTTGAAGCAGTGGGCAAAAATATCATGGTATTTCTGAATGAAAAATGGGGAAGTGGAGAAAAAAATAATTGCAATACAAGTCTTAGGTTCATCTACAATGTATTAGAATAGAATAAAATGGAATGCATGAAACAGTCACAAATGTAATATCAAATGCAAAGAAAGCAAGTAGTGACTATGGAAAAGGGGATAAATAGACAGGAACAAACAGCAGATTGGAGATAGTTATAGAGATTTGAAAGAAGGAAGGAACGGGCCAAAACAGAATGGAGAAAAAAGAGCAAGGAGAACGGCCAACAAATCCAACTCAGGTGTGGGGGGGGCTGGATTGAGCATAGGCAAAGGCCAAAAGACTGAAGGTCCGTTCAGGCAGGGAAATGCAGGACACGTAAGCAGTTCAAAGGCAGTGAGGGAAGAGGAGGCGGAATACAAAACCAAAGAGAACAGAAATAAATGAAGACAAAAAGTAGTAACCTGGAATGTGTGTGCATGTGGGGGAGTGTATTGTATATGATCAAAAGACAAAAACATCCACAGCAGAATGAGTAGGATGCAAGAGAATGTAATGCTTCTCAGGTAGACCAAATCAAATGTAAAATAGAGAGGACAGATCATGAACCCACAGTACCCGAAGAGAGAAACAGACAATAAAGCAGGGGGTAGCAATCCTTTTCAGAAAGGGAGTACATTTATTGATTGAAAAGTTGCAGAAAAGTGAGGTTGGGAGATAAATCATTTTGGTAAGGAAGAATTAATGGAAGGAGGTGGACACTAGGAAATCTGTATGTCCCAAACAAGGATACAGGGGACATTTTCAACAGTTTATCAACAAATACAAAGGGGAGGAACACAGACAGGGATGGGGTTTTTTTTGAGATACAAAAAGGCATCAACATAGTCAGATGTAATTCCTCTGGGAAATAACTCGAAAACAGATAAATGGGGAAAATTTTATAGGACTGTAAAAAGCAATTAACAATGAGACAGATAGAGAGGTAATGGTAAATGGAGTGGTTTTCAAGACACTAAAAGTAGAGATGGGGACATGAAAGGGTACTTCCTCTCCCCAAGGCTCTTCATGCTGGCAACTAAATTGAGTAAAAGGTTAGCACAAATTAAGGGTCGAGCAAGAATACAGGCAGGGTTCCTAATGTATGCAGATGACTGAATGCTTATATTGGAGAACATTGTGATAGCCGTAAAGGAAATAATGCCTGTTTTTATAAGGTTTGAAATCATTGCATGGCATGCATGCATCCAGAAGAAGACAGTGGTGGTCATGATAGGAAAAGGAAACGGAAAGGGAAGGGAAGAGTGGGACACATTTAGGATACGAAGTACCACAAATATCTGGGAATACATGTAGGGCACAAGTTAAGTGATACAATACAAAATAATGTCGAGAAAGGTGAGAGAAAAAAACAGAATATTAGACAGGTGGGGACATAAAATATACACTCAGTTAGGTAGAATTAATGTGTTTAAAATGACGAATGTGCCAGTGAGGTGAAGTGTAAACATGAAAAACAAGGTGCAAGTGCCAGAAACGTAAGCTGGACAAGAGATCTGTAGACATTCTAAAGATTAGTATAAAACACAAGAAAGTGAGAGAAGTGGGAGAAAATGAAAAGGAAGAATGGAAAGAGGTAATGAGTTACTACCCATCAAGAGACAAGGTTGGAGTGTAGTGATGACAGGCAGTGAAACACTGGTGTGAAATAAAAAAGTGTACCATGTATGAAGATTGTACAGTATGTAATTGTAAATGGATATAAAGAAAATAAAGACAATAAAAGCTCTCAAAAAATACAGAATGTCCCAGCTCAGTGAAAATCCTTTCCACATCAGAAAAATGGAAAATAACACATTTTAGCCACAATCTAGACCATAGGTTCATAGGTTTTTACTAGGCCATTGATCTGTGAGGATCTTAAGAAGCCTGGCCTACATTCACATGGTAGATTTTAGCTCATAAATTTTACTTCCAAGTAACCCAGAGATGTGACAAAAAGGATATACTGAGACATTTACATGTTTCTGCTATCCATGAGGAGCATGGGTACTAAACAGCAGGTAAATTTTCAGTTACCCATTCATTCATCCAAATTAATATGAATAGAAGTACTTCACATTATGTGTAATGGAAAGCAGTTCTGTAAAAGCAATATCCTCTGCGATACAAACCTATCCCTCCAACATGTTTTATAACTGCTATAGTTGTGCTTTTTCATGAATGTCATTTTCACAACTCACTGCATTCTGTACAAGGTTGTTAACATTATTACAGTTAAATAACTGCTAATATACATATACATACATATATGTATGTGTGTGTGTGTGTGTGTGTATATATATATATATATATATATATATATATATATATATATATATATATATATATATATATATATATATATATATGTATGTATATATGGGATCCGTACAGATTCCCGAATGCAAAATCACCAAAACTAATTTCGGTTTGGCATACTTGCGCGAAAGTGCTTTGCACTGAAGAAGCACTTTCGCATAAGTATGCCTGTTTGTGAGACCGCACTATGGTGTGGATAAGGGAAAATTCCCTTTTCCTCACTGTAGTGCGTTCTCGTAGTGAGAATATTAAAGTAGGGGGGTGTGGGGGGTGCAGGAGGTGAAGCCCCCCTGCATAAACGTAGATTTCTTTTTTTTTTTTAACATATACTAACGAAAGCACTTTTTCGGTGAAAGCACTTTTGTTAATATATGCTCGGTGATTATGAATTCGGGACTTTGCACATTCGTGCATAAGTCCTAGATCCATATACATATATATGTCTCTCAACTGAAATGTTGGCACTAAAAATGCTGAGTGCAGAAACACAAAGAGAAACAGATCTAAACTGCAGGAGAAAAACATATCTCAAAAATCTCTATTCTCCTTTAAACATCTATTTTGCAGAGGCATAAGTTCACGTGCACCCCCGATGTGGGGGCAAGGCCCTCTACAACCCCCAAAGCTTATATGCACCAACTCCAAGATCACCATACCCCCAAGAAAAAGGAATTTTATGGGAAACCGTCATCTTGGACTTCATATATGTAAGTCCATTTTTCTTTCTGTCATTCGGTCTTCAATTTTATGAGACTAATTCTAGCAAATCCCAACATTACAAATGGATACCATATAACACTCTTCCCCTCAAAACTGAAATTCATACCTGTTCACTCTCCCAGTGGCTCAGCACAGCTTTGGCCAAAGTGACACCATAACTTGTCGCATAAGCACTCAAATCATTTGTTTGGTAAATGCATGTGTTTAAAATTAAAATATATATTGTACAGTATTAGTCCTAGAAGAGCTTCTGTGGTTTAAATAGAGATGGACCACCAAATGCTATCTTCCTATAACTCATTGCTGCTGCCTATAGTGCTATAGTCATGTGGAAGACCTGTTTACATAAACTACATGCCATTAGTGACCAAAGTGTGCTTGCTTAAACCTGGACTATAGATGGAGATGGAGATGGAAGATGAAAGGACAACTTGCGAGCATGGGTTTTAGTGAGTCATACCAATGAACTTGGATCAGACTATGACTACTAAACTGCCACAGCCTCTCAGTATCTTTATATGCATTTAATAACAAAAGCAGAAGCATAAAGAAAGACTCTGTGAAGTCACTATCCTTTAAAATCCTTTTATTTCTGCAATCAAAAGAATCCAATTACACAACTTTGGTGAGTACTATCATCCTAAATCAGGACTTCCCCTGACCATTAGATTCATATTAAAACCATAAACCCTAAACGAAGCTCAGCATCAAATACTTTGAATAACCTGAGTTCAAAGTAAGAGATTTCTCTCAAGAGGAAACTTAAGAAGTATAGGACCCTGTGAGAGTATCAGTCTGAAAGGGGAACAGATGATCACTGCTCAGTCCCCAAGCTGAGGTCGATGCCACAATGTCCCAGTAAGATGTTTAGAACATCCACTTACTTCTTCTCTACCAGCAGATATATACAGTGGAACTGAAAGAAAAGGGAAAGCCCACGTGAAGTAAGAAAACTGTTTCTGTATCTGCCTCTGAAAACACTCTTAAAGAATATAATAAAGAATGAATTTGGAGGTGTAATAAAACAGTCAAAGCATCTGCCAGTAATAAAGGAACAGCTGTGACTGGAATATAGCTGGAGGACTGGGTCAAGCTAATATGCTCATAATGTTAGTCTCAGGTGTTAAACAATGGGTGTAGTGTAATATAGTAAGAGAATAACTTACCAGAGTGAAGCAGAGTGCTGGCTGGGAGCGCACAGGCTAGGGGAAACAGAGTTAGTGGCCAGCTTGAGGTAGTCACTAAAATCTAAATAAAGAATGAACTAATAGCTACATAAGTAAGGGAAATATATTAAATTCTTCCAAATCTTGAAACCCACTGAAAACATACCAAGAGGAAACAACAACTCCTTCACTGAAGACACCTTGGAAAATAGTTGAATATAACCAAGGTGGCTGAAAGCCACTATCAAGGTGCCTGTTCAATAGGACACCTCTAAAGCTTGCAGATTTAATCTAATTATCACATAAAGCAGGTAAAGCAAGACTTACTGTGCCTGCCTATAGGTTAGATATACTCTGTATCACTGAGTTCTACCCAAACCTCAAGAAGCTGATCAGAATAAAAGGTCTGAAAGAAAAGAGGCACCTCCATTAGCCTACCACAAGTCAGTTTCTATATCAAAGTACAAACTGAACCTCAAACCACAAAATTCCCATAGTCAACCTGGGTCTGGCGAACCCCCAACCTGAAGTTAACCACTCACTGGACACACAAAGGCTTTTATATCAGTTGCGCATCTTAGTGCTTATTGGAATTTTAACACTTTTGCATGTGTAGATGCATTTTTGCATGAGTAATAATAGCCTTTTCATGTCTTTAGCTCCTGTGTGCTCTCCCAAAGAACTAAGCCAGGATCATCCTTAGGTAGAAAGATAAAGATATAAAATTATACTTGCTAAGTTCCTTGGTTGTGTATCTTTAAATAGAAATAAAAAAAATAGTTACCATTATAGAGTAATGCATAAAGTTTTAATTTCTATACTTTGAAACTCCAATAATTAGCTGATTCCTCAGTGTCGATGTAACAACATACTGCAGGAAGTGGCATGCCCTTTTTAGAAATATATTTACATCTCATCATGCAACCACCCACAAAATGTCCAGAGAAACACTAATTGTATGCATTTTTAATCATTCTGGCTCCTTATTCCACCCTTTGCTTGAATTTTGACCACTGCTGGCAGTTTCTGACCATTTCTTCCAAACTGCACATTGTCTGATGTCAATGGATAAGACAATTGCATGGCAATATGTCTGTGTAGCTTTAGATCAAACCCATGTGAATTCCTCATTACTTTTGAGCTTCGCTCTCGACTGCACATAAGGCATCAGTGTCCCACAGCTTACTTATGCTGTCTGATGACTACATTTTCATTTAAGTTGTATAAGGATCCCTACTACTACAGTTTGCAAACCAGACAAGCAGTAAGCAAAAGGATGCAGAGTAATTTATTTTCAGACATAATTGTGGAGATTACAGAACATGTGGCTGCCAGAAGAGTTAACAGCATGAGGTAAAAGAAGCATATCTGCAGTCAAAGGTTAAAAAGTACTACTACAGTCAAAAATTGCTGTAGCATATATCTATGTGCATGTGTGTGCTTGTGAGTACATGAGCATTTGTATAAGGTGTGTGCATAAATAAACATGTACAAATATATAGTTACACTATAGTTAATGCATAGAATAGCAACTATAAGAAATAAACCACAATTTTACCATAAAAGAGCAAAGAAACATGAACCTTCACCATTTAATACCCATTTTAAAGGTAATTTTGGAATTTTCTTGAAAGGGCTAATGTTGATGTTGCACATGCCAATGAAAACCACATTCAGAGATTACTTATTGAATTTTATATATGTAGATATATATATATATATATATATATATATAGATATATATATATATATATATCACACACACACACACACACACACACACACACACACACACACACACACACACACATATATATATATATATATATATACATATATATATATATATATATATATATATATATATATATATATATATATATATAATTTATTTATTTATTTATTTCAGTTTGATTACCGGGGAGGTCCACTGGGCTTGGGGGCCCGTTTTCAGTGGAGGCCCGGGGAGAAAAGCTCCATGTGTTTAGTTACATACAGTTACATACAATTTATAAAAGAAATTACATAAAAATTTGAATAAAAAGTAACAATAAAAGTTTCATAGACTATTGTATTACAAATAACAGTAATCAGAGACTGAGAAGTAAAAGAAAAAAATCCCAAATATTCAAGGGGAAAAATCCTGGTGTAGGCAAGAAATCAGGAAGTATTAATTAAGAATATAAGCTGAGTATATTAAAGAGGTTAGGCAGGTAAGTGAGGTTAGCCAGGAGAGAAGTGGGAGGATAGCTTCAGAGGTAAAGGCTGAGGAGTGCAAATGCATTTCCTGTTTTGGTAGAGGTAGGAATGAAGCTGTTTTTTGAAGATGTTTGGGTTGGTATAGGTCCTAAGTGAGGAGGGCAGAGCATTCCATTTTTTGGCTAGGGTAAAGATAAGAGCAGTTGGCCTGCGGGGCGTTTAGGTTTTCGAACTGTGATTAGGTTTTGGCGAGAGGATCTAAGTGATCTAAGGGGGGTATAAGGCTGTAGAATATTAGAAAGAGCAGGGCAGTTTGAGGGGTGGAAGAATAATTTGTGGGCTGTTGAAATTTGGAGAAAGTCAAGGTGATTGGGGAGTTCCAGCCAGTTTAAGGAGTGGAGGGAGGTGCAATGATGAGAGGAGGATTTGGCATTTGTGGCAAATCTAGAGATTTTGTTGTAGCATTGTTCCAATTTGGAGGTAAGTGTAGAAGATAAATTAGTGAGGAGGGGAGCGCCGTACAGGAGGGAGGGAAGAAGGAAAGTAGAGGCAAGCATAAGTCTGGTGTGAGGAGAGAGGAAGTGGTTGTTTCTATACAGTAGTCCAAGTTTTATGTGAGTTTTTTTATGTTTAGTTGGATATGGTCATTAAATTTTAGTTGGTCATCAATTATGACGCCGAGAAGCTTGGTGGAGGAGACAATCTCAATGGTGGAGGTGTTGTGACTGGTAATTAAAAATGAGTTCTTATCTAGAGAGGATGATTTAGATGGGGTAAAAGGAGGATCTTAGTTTTGTTTGCATTTAGGGCAAGATGATTTTGGAGCATCCAGTTTTCTGTGGTAGAAAAGGCAATCTGTGTTTGGGTCTTTAGTTCTGCTAGATTTGGGGCACAACAGAATAAAGTGGAATCATCGGCATATTGCACAACTTTGGTGTTGGGAATAGCTTTATGGAAGTCATTAATAAAGATGTTAAATAGTAATGGGCCTAGAATGGAACCTTGTGGTACACCAGTAGGGGTAGGAAGGAAAGAAGAGGTAGCTTGGGCCCATTTCACTGCTTGGGACCTGTTTGAAAGGTAGCTGGAGAACCAAGAGAGAGTTTTTTGGCAGATGTTGAGATTAGAGAGGTGGTTTAGAAAGAGTGAATGAGAGATGGTATCAAAGGCTTTGGATAAATCTAGAAGAACAGAGGAGACTAAGTTACCGGAGTCACGTGCTGAGTTGACAGAGTGTAAGAAGGAGAGAAGGGCAGTGGTAGTACTATGTCCAGGGCGGAAACCATGTTGGGTAGGGGAGAGAAGTTGGTGTTTGGTAAGGAATGGCAAGAGTTGCAGGTGAATACATTTTTCAAGAATTTTGGATATAGGGGAGAGGATGGCTATGGGACAGAAGTTGGAGACAGAGCATGTTTTGCCACCCTTGTGGAGAGGCAGAATGAAGGCAGAGCACCATAGTTTGGGTACATAGCATTCAAGTAAAGACCTATTTATTAGGATGCTGACGGGTATGGCAATAGAGTCAGAAGAAATTTTTAGGAAGGAAGATGGAATGTTATCAGGGGCATTTGAACAAGGCTTTAGTTTTTGGAGAAGTTTCTTTATAAGTTTGGTGGATACAGGTTTGAGTTCAAAGGAGGGGGCAAGGGATGCAGGGACTGAAGATTGAGCAGGGAGGGTGGGAGGGTTATTGTTGGAGAAAGTTTTGGTTAGATCAGCGATAGAAGAGGTAAAGAATGAATTGAAAATGGAGGCTACTTCGAGGTCTGATTTGCTGGTATCAGAGGAGGGGTTGCTTTTTGTACCTGGTCTAAGGAGGGAATTGATAGAATTCCAGAATTGTTTAGGATTTCTTGCATTGTTTTCTTGTAGTTGGATATAGTAGGACTTTTTATCCCTAATGACTTGCTTTTTGGCTAAGTTTCTCAACTGCTTATATTTGAGGAAGGTTTGTGGATCCTTATGTTTAAGGTGGGCTTTCCAGGTTTTATCTCTTTGAAGCATTATCTTTTTAGTGTCTTTAGAGAGCCAGGGGGAGTTAATAGTTTTGATTCTTTTTGTTCTAATAGGGCTTGGGAGTTAAGGACAGTTAAAAATGCATAATTGAAGTAGTCAACGGCTTCATCTAGTGGTAGTGTTTTTAGGAGGTTCCAGTTGGATAGTTTAAGAAAGTTAGAGAAGGAAGTAGGGTTAAAGTTAGATAGGTTTTATATATATATATATATATATGTGTGTGTGTGTGTGTGTGTGTGTGTGTGTGTGTGTGTGTGTGTGTGTGTGTGTGTGTGTGTATATATATATATATATATATATATATATATATATATATATATATATATAAAAAGAGAGAGAGAGAGAGAGAGCAAACGAGCTCTGGATAGATATACATATAGATATACATATAAATATATGTGTATATATATATATATATATATATCTATATATATATATATATATATATTTGTATATATATATATATACACATATATACATAAATACATAATATATGGGTGTATATCAAAAGATCGAACACTGATAAGTTCAAATACCAAAACCTCGAACTTGAAAGTCCGAGGATTGAAAATATGGAAGCCGCAGAACATCGAATTCTTTCCCAGGGAAAGATTTTGGTGGGCTGTTTCCGTGGCTTCGCTATTTCCTCCACTGGGGTGCGATCTCGGAGTTGATATATTGAAGTAGGGCAAGTGTGGGGAGCAAATCCCACCACATTAGAAATAGTTTGTAGTGTTTGTGTGTTTCACGTTTTGTACTGGAACAACGATTTTTTTCCCAGGGAAAAAAATCGCTGTTCTCAGTCTTCAGAGTTTTCAGCTTTCGTGGTTTTGGGTTCAGTGTCATAACATTCGAAGGTGTGACACTTCGATGTCGTGATATAGACCCATAATATATATATATATATATATATATATAGATATATATATATATATATATATATATATATATATATATATAGATATATATATATATATATATATATATATCTATATATATATATATATATATATATATATATATATATATATATATACACACACACACACACACACACACACACATACACACACACACACATACATACATACATACATACATACATACACACATGCATAAATAAGCAAGATTGGGGACTTGCCCCCCCCAATAAAAAAGTGAGCATTTTCTTTGCATGATATACTACATCAGTGCATTTTTTAATTTATCTTCATTTGTTTTCAATAGTTTTGCCTTACAAAGGTCTTGAAGTAGTACTGGATCATACATTGTGTTGTATGCCAGGCAGATGTCATCAATTTTTGTTGTGTCTTTCAGCTTTTCCCAGTTAGGGGTCGCCACAGCGGAACTCTGGTCTGCTAATGATTGGTAGTTGATTTTTACGTGCCGAGTTACCAGCCCTGATGCACAACTTTCAACGAAGGTACGCCCATTCACGCATGTCTCCATGCAGAAGACGCTCTAGCTGAGAATCGAACCGGATAGCATCTTACTGTGAGGCGACAACACTACCGCAGCACCACCACCGCAGGTTAGGCAGATGTCATCAATAAGTTACCTACAAGAAACATAGTATAATGATGAATCCTGGTTGCTCCCATTGCACTGCACTGCACTACTTGTGTCTCTGACCTCAAGGAGAAAACTGCAGTTGCATTTAACAGTCTTGTCATTTTACTTTAAAATCATACCATTTGTCATAAGACAGTGTAAGCTTAAATGTAAGGCAGATGCTGTTCTTTTAGACTCCCATCTGTAAACAGAGATTCTTCAAGAAGTAATGACTGATTTTCACTAATTACAAAACGATCCCATATTTATATAACATTTTTATCCAGAGTGCCCATATCCTTTATTAAGTATAGAGCTATACAAATGTAAAAAGCTCTGATAGAGAGATTGATTCTTTTTCTTGTCATACACTGAGCACAACTCAACACATTTAAATAGCACATTCAGTTGCTCATTCTGAGCAAGAATTTAAATGGGAAATTGAAAAAATAGACCATAAAAGCCTCAAGAATTTACACCATTTCTTAATTTACATATAAATGAGTTACTTACATTATAGTTTGCATTCATACGAGAATGTGTGTAACATCTGCTGGAACTGTAAAGGTACACGGATGCTGATGCAAATCATTACTAAATGACTGTGGCATTTTGGAAGGCAGGCATTGCATTTTTAATATTCTAGAATGCCACCAAGTAATGATTAGTAAGTTGAATTAATTCAAAAGCTATTTTAGCACAGTTTGAAGACTGTGTGTCGTTTACCCAAATACAACTTAGTGTATGTACTAGTTCAAAAAGTAATACATTTAAGGAATATGGGAAGTTTAGATTCTTACTAAGGTTATTAATAACCAGCTGCTGGTGAGCCAAGGAAAAAAAAACAGAGAAAACATTTTAGCAGTTTGATTTATGATAGGTATTTTCTTTATCGATTTTTTTCTTAATGTTTTCTTGCTAAGGACATTTTGATGAAACAATGCTTTCCAGGAGTTGTGCAATATTTTAATAAATTATTCATACAAATGTCTGCTGGAGTTCAAGGACAGAAGATCTGCACCTTCTAAAATACATGTAAAAAGAGCAAGAGTCAGTGCTTCTTTTTCCATGACTGGACATGATGCACTTTCCCTCACATGTACACAAGTATATATAAGCTTCCACACTTTGAAATTTGCAGATGTTATAACTAAACTGTTTTTTTTTTTTTTTTTTTTTAATAAAACTATGAGTCACGTAACACAACTGAAAACTTTAATATCTGTAAGAACTTTCACAGCTCAAAAGCAGACCATTAAAATACCATCTAAAAATCACATTATATAAAGCAACAATACACTCAAAAGCACAAATCAAATTACAAAAGAATATCACATGTTAAACTTCAGTTAAGCAGAAATAGATTGTAGCTAGGCTAATATTACTTAGTATTAAAGGCATTTTACCACAATGAAAAGGCCAAAGAAATGGTGTATTTATCTCTGTAGGTGTCTAGATTTTAAGACAGGTTTAAACAAAATTTTCCATTCAGACCCTTGCCTTTATCAGCTTATAGCTTAATTATCCAACACAATTCCCTTTCCTCAGTTTCAATAAAATAATCACCCGTTCTAAGTGCAAAATCCATCCTCTTTACAACCATAAAAGTAAATGTGTATAACCATTCTGGGCAATATGTCTGGCGAGTGCATTGGTTTCATCTAGCTGCCTAATTTGCCTAACATGTCCCCTTATCCTTTCTTTGCACTTAGTCAAACGCATTATGTCCCTGGTGTTACAATCTGCTGACAGAGTAGAAGTAACTCTAGTGCCTAGCGAAGGCAGATCAAAACTGCCTTCAGGGTTAATATAGCTACAAAAATTACAAGTGCTGCAAGAAAAAGTACCTTTATCCTGTAAGTTAGATTCCTGTCTATTCCTATCATGGCACAAAAGTCTGTTAAAATTCCTTTTATTCGTATACCTATAATTAGGTTTCTCCCCCAACTAGGTGCTTCAACTTGTCATCAGTGGTTAATATACTCAAATTTCTTTCCACTACTTGGCATATTATGCCAGTTTAGTAGAGTAAAATAAAGAAATAGGTATACTGGCTCAATGGTCCACTAATCTAATTGAAGAAACTTGATCAAATGCTTTCGCTGAGAAGTACGGTTGTGCTATATTACCATGTAATTCTGTCATGTGAGCTAGCGTATCCAAAACTTCACTTTTTTTATAATCCCTTTGTAAAAACACGTCCTTCAACAATTGAATACTATAGTCAAAACCATCCTGCTCACTGTTTAATCTACACATACTCATACTTTGACTTTTCACTATATTTTTATATATAAATTGAGGATGCACGCTGTGTCTCTGCAAAATGGAATTTCTGAGGCATTCTTTTCTATATAAACTAGTGCCAAAAATCCCGTTTGTACCCGTAGTCAATTTCACATCTAAAAATTCTAACTGTTCATAAGAGCTCCTCACTGTGAATTTCAGAAAAGACGTGGCAGAATGAATATAGCTCACAAAATCATCTAATTGTTTGTTGGTTCCCCTCCACAATAAAAAAAACATTGTCAATAAAACGTTTATAAAAACAAATATGCGGAACAAACTCATTGCCTTGTAAAACATATTTGTATTCCCATTGAGCTAGTACACTATTGCTGTAGCTATTGGCACAAGATGCACCCATAGCTAAACCAGTTTGCTGTCAATAATAGTCGTCAGCTGATAAAAGTACATAAACTAACTCTGTAAATAAACATGTAATTTCTGTATCCCTACTACTCATCCTTTTATTATAGCTCAAAAATTCTCTCAAAAACACAATCCCTGTATGATTGGGGATTTTATTTTATTTTTATTTTTTTTTATTTTTTTATTTTTACATTTGTTTACTGGGATAGTCCGACTGGACACAAGTCCATTTTCAGCGGAGGCCCGGGGAGAAAAGCTCCAAGTATCTTTACAATACAGTCTATGTAAGAAAGTACAATACTGGGTCTTGGGCCTCCTGTGGAGGAAAGCTCCAAGTATCATTTACAAAATAGTTCAAGCAAAAAAATACAATACAGTGGCTTTGGTAGACATTTACATCTATGTAACAATCACCTCAAAATATCATGTGGGTCTAAAGTCATAACACAGAGCAACTGTAAAAGCAATGATTTTACATTCAGACAGTAATTAAAGTTGTCCATGTAAATAAGATACAGTTAGCATTGGGATTGTTGGTATACTAGAAACGTTGTAGATGTTAATAATATAGTGAAGTTTATAGAGATTAGAAGGTTTTTTTCCTTTAGAGGGTGGTAGATGCTAGTTTTGTTGCAGAAGTTAGTAGAGTATTAGTGTGGCTTACCCAGGGGAGTAGCATGAACAATGCTGATAGGGATGATAGTAACTAGAGAACAGATGTCCAAAGTAACTAGTAAAACATCAGTTTTATAAGAACAAGTGTCAAGGAAAACATATAAGTCAGATAAAAACTGTTGGGAATCCCTTAATACAGGGCTAGTTATGCTCAAGATAAGTTTCAGTTTATACCCCACATATATCAAAATGGGCTCTATTACCCATCCACAACCTGACACAATAGGTCTAAGTGGAGGTGTTACGGGGTCCTTATGTATGGGTAGTCCATTAAAAATGAGAACCAGTGGTGTTCAACCAAACAAATACCTATATAGATCATGAGTAATATCCCTTCCTAATAAACAATCAAATAATGTTGAATGGACAGATCTAATCAATGCTTCAACTCTGTCAAGAGATATTTTTTCATATACATTAACATCATTTAGATGCATCCGAATGCTCTCATCATAAAATGACCTATTCATTATGACTATGGCACCACCTTTATCAGCAGGGGACATACTGTCATTCCATAGTACCCGTAAAGCATCATATTCAATTTTTGATAAATTGTAAAACTTATTATGCTTCTTCATTGTCTCATCTCCCAGCAATATAGTAGTTAAATCATGTTCACAGCATTGCAAAAAACTTCAGACTGCCCAGAATGCTGATACACAAATATTACTTTTACAGTTATAGAGAGGATGGATTTTGGACTTAGAACGGGTGATTATTTTAATGAAACTGAGGAAAGGGAATAGCATTGGATAATCAAGCTATAAGCTGATAAAGGCAAGGGACTGAATGGAAACATTTTTTAAAACCTGTCTTAAAATCTAGACACCTACAGCAATAATTGCACCATTTCTTCAGCCTTTTCATTATGGTAAAATGCCTTTAAGACTAAGTAATGTTAGGATAGATACATTGTATTTCTCCTTAATTGAAGTTAAACATATGATCTGCTTTTGTGATTTGATTTGTACTTTTGAATTTATTGTTGCTTTATATAATGTGATTTTTAGATTGTATTTTAACGGTCTGATGAAGCGGCATTGAGCTGGAAAAACACGTACCGATATTAAAGTTTCCATTCCTGTTACATGACTTATGTTTTTTTATTTTGTATTGTCTTTAACCAGTTACATTCATTTCTGCTGCCTTTTCTAATTCTTTTGTAAACTGTTTTTTTTGTAAACTCCTATTTTTATTTTTCAGGAAGTCTTCGTACATTCACATTCAATCATTAACAGTAGCTGACTTTTTTTGTATTGCGCTTTTCTGTTGCCTGTTGATAAGTTGTTTATCTATTATACTTTTCTTTCTTTGAAGTATGCAAAGTGTGTATGTTTTTATCATATTACTAAAAAGAGGAGCTGAGCATGAAAAAAGCCTGGACACATTCAACTACAGAAGGAATACTGAGTGGTGGATAAATGCAGCAGTATCCATGTAAAGAAAGCAAATTGAAAAGCTGTTAAAAAATCAGTGTCACATACATGGTAACACACATCCCTTTGGTGTAGGCACATCAGAGGACCCTGGGTTCTATTTCTACACTAGATACTTGGATTAATATTTCAATAACGACACTGAAGTGCATCTGAAGTGGATTGCTGTACTCCTGAGTGTGCTGTCCTTCAGATGAGATGTTCAACTGAGGTGCAATTTTCTTCAGTTGGTGGTAGCTTAAATGGATGGAAAATATTATGTGGAATTTATCTAAAAAAGTAGGGGAAGTTCCTCAGTACTCTGGCCAAATTTTTCCTAGTCAGTATAAAAACCACATGAAGTCTCCCCTGAAAAGAAGTCACTGGCCTACTGGGACTAACCTGGTCAACAAAGTATGAATGAATGAATGAATGAATGAATGAATGAATGAACAAATAAATTAATGAGAGAATGAATTAATTAATTAATAAACAAACAAATAAATAAATAAAATCAAGAATCACCAGAGGAGTATACAATAGTTTGTTTGCAATAGAGGCTGATGGCTGGATTATCTGGCTTGTTTAATATGCAAAGAGTTTAGCACACAGTGTTAGGTAAGTGGGCTCTGTCCACTGCAAGTATTTGCATTTGTAAATTAAAGCAGAACCTTAATGCATAGGCTGAATTATTTCTCAGAATTTCTGTAATGACAGTTTTTTTGTTTTTTTCTCTTAACTTGTACCACTGATCATACATACATTGGGGAGCATAATTTAATTTGATTTCTTCAGGTTCACATAGCTTTATCACTGATTAGTAACATTTTAAGGCATTGCTCCCTAGCACGCATGCCTGTGTCCTAACCAAAAGCCTCTGCTGTACTTGAAAGCCACAATGCTTCTAGAAGCTTTTATTTTAAAATCTCTCAGAATGATTTCTTTGATATACTCTACTATCATTAAATTACAGTATTGTGCATATAGCTAAATCATCAGTTGAATTCTGTCAGCATTATATTGCTAATTACAACAAGGGTTCTTACTTGTGTACCATTTCATTGCCTATAGAAAAAAGTTATGGCTAGTGTGTGACAAATATGCTGCAAGATACAGCACTGTAATATATATAAAAAGGCAAGGTGTTTTAACCATGCTTACTCAAAAAGTCTTATACTGAGCCAGTAGGGTTATTGTTCTCTTCCTCAAAGATTGTCTGATGAATTGATTCCTGGTGTTGTGAATTTTTTTAAGTAAGACATGTTAGTAGTTTTGTACTGTGATCTATGATGCATGTTAGCAATCAGTGTGGTAAATATAGAAGTGGTCAGCAGTGTCAAGCCTGGCTGCAACATTTGAGTAGACTCATCAAGCAATACATTCTTTACTTCTGTTATTTTAAAATGCCAATGTTAATGTTGTCTTATAGAATTGCCATGCATCTGTTTGTTACTCTGCTTGATGCAGCAGACAAAAGTGCTGTCAGACCTCTTGTGGTTCCTAACTGGGCTACCTCCTGTGAGGATTCTTTACAGCCTCCCTATATCCACATGGGTTTCATTTCATAGGGTGATTCAATTTAATCCTCTTGGCTGTAGGTTTGTGTGCAGTGTTTAAGCCCTAAGAAGGGCCTATATCCCATTCAATATTAATCTGCATTTCACTTGGCTGTGGCTCCACAGCAACCCTGAACAGGATAAAAATACATCAGAAAATAAATGAATGAATGCTCCTGTAGAGTGAATATAGATCAGTCTTTCAATACCAGACTAATTAATGGAATATTAAAAAGTCCCACACCACCAATGCAAATTAACCAACAGAAAATACTCTAACACAAAAAAGATAATAAAGTGTAAGCATCTTTCAAGAGGAAAATCCATCTCTATGACCCCCCCCCCAAGTTAATGATTGTGCCCACGTGCTATCTATTAATTCTAATTAATTCCAAGGTCACTGCAACTAAGAAGAATGGCATCTCCTAGTGTGTAGTGACCACACCTCCAAAAGAAGTTGTATTTCAGAATATAAAACATAGCCTGACACAGTAATCCTACACAAAAATACCCATACAAACATCCGCAACCTAAGCTGAATGCTAAACAAACAATGATGAACATGACAAGCATCAGTGGTCAGTGGATGAAATAAAAACAATGCATTTCAATGAATCACCTCCAAGAAGATCCCTGTAAGTAAACAATATGTTCATTTACACTTTGACTCTCACAGTGCTCTGAACTGTGCAGTTACACAGAAACCAACAATTACCTTGAAGAGTGTACAATTTATTGATTGGAGATGGAGTCATTCAAAACAGACAACAATGAGTCATCAAGAAAATCTGCACATCAATATATATCAATTCAAACAAAAAAAGGCTAGAAAAATTGAAGCTTTAACTAGCAATTCATATAAACTGATAGCACTGCAAAAATCAGAGGCTGATAAGAAGAAAAAACTGGCAAAATACAAGGTTTCTCTAGAAGAACAATTTAAAAATACAGTAGAGTTAGAAGACAGACCACTCAGAGAAAACCTGAGATATTCTGCTGTACCAGAAAAACTGCAACAGGTTGTATTCATTTTATGAAAGCACAAATAAACAACTGGAATGATGTTCCACAGCAGAATTTGTTCACTGAAAAGACACATCTAGTGTATGCTCCAAACCTAATCATGAGAAAGCAGCCAAGACCTATATTAGTAATCATACCAGCAGAAAGTTGATCCTGACAAAACTGTGCAGAATGGCAAAGTATTAAAAAATGGAGACAGATGAGAGTTTATAGAAACTGATTTTTATCACCAGGCAAAAGAGAAGCAAGTTTATCCCATCAATCAAGGTATGTCGAGAGGAAGGTGTGAGATTCAAGTGTTGTACCAAGCTGTCTTCAAACTGTTTTTCTTGGAGGATGAAACAAATTTTTGATGAAGATCAGGCTAAGGAGAAAATAAAAAGGTTTATCCAACAAAAACTGAGTCAGCAAGCAGAAGAGGACTCTGTTTCTGATTCTTCTGATAGTAGGGTTCATAGAGAGACTTTGCCAGTGAAACCTTGTCCAATGTTCCAAAGGAAAATGCCTGAGAGCCAGAAAAAAGTATAGGAGGTGAGTAGAAAAATGAGCAGTACCTTGGACTTGAATCAGAGTCTGGTAGTGGGAGATGGACAAGCAACTCTAAAATTAGTGAATAAATGGAAGACTCTAAAACATTATTGGATCTATATTACTTTGTTGAAAACTAACTTCAGCAAATGGCCATTCATTGAACATAAATCAGTGAATGTCTGTTCATCGAACGTTCACATCAGTGAACATGTTTCCCATGGCAGTGAGTTACCTGACCAACATACCGTCCATCACACACACCACAGTATATCAAACCTACCAAGGAGGGGGGCTATGCACCCCACACACCCCCAATGTGGGTGGCTGTGCCCCCATATCCCCCTGCTTATATATACCAAATCCAGGATCACACTACAGTGGGGGAAAGGGCAAATTTCCTAATGCTGGGAAAATGTTTGCTGATGTGAACATTTGATGAATGGCCATTCATTGACTTATGTTCAGTGAACAGACTTTACTGAAGTTAGTTTTCAATGAACTAATATAGGCCCCATGTTATCACATTACTGAAATATGATTTTGCAAGAAAAAGTGACTGAAACACATTGGACTTTTGCTGACTTTGTTAAACTTGTGGGTGGACTCTAAAGCATTTACCCCACTTTATATCATTAATGTTTAGAAAGACATTAAAAGGGGAAAACTAACTGTAAGTAAAACACTTTTTTTCTTACTAGTACTTGCATAAAACATTTTGTAATATAAACTGCATGTTATATACAGTAAAACAGTTGTGTAAAGTGTGTAGACAGGGGTAGTTTAAATGTGGGGGGAGATTTTTCAATGACTGCTGTATGTGTTTAAGATATTAAAATAGCAAGTTTTTTTTAGTTGTAAGAAATATAGGTCTTACAATATAACAAGAAAAAAAAAGGCTAAACAAAAGCATGTTTAATGTCCATATGCTGTGATCTTGGGCTGCTGGAGTAGGGTGGAGTATAAAAGTGCACTGATTATATTATATTATATGCAGAATTAGGATATTTTCTCTTTTTATTTTAGATGGGTTAATGCCTAGGTTACTACCTTTGGCTTAAGATGTAAGCAGGTGTTTTTTGTAAGCAAAATGATGAACGCCATGAAAATGCTAAGCTTCTTGCAACTGCAAAGACATTAGCTTGCATGTTTTCCACAGGCAAATGTTCAGTGGAGTCGAAATGTCTGCAGCTGAGAGCAGCTGTGCATACTTTTCTGAGTGAAATTTTCAAAATCTTATTGCTGAGTATATTTCCATGGAGACAAAGTATCTGTATGTGCAACCAGTTAATCTTGAGAATTCTTTGCTGAGGAAAATACAAAATTTAAAAGTACAATGGCAAGCAGTTCAGAGAAAAAAAATAAGATTGAAACTATGGGAAGTGAATAAGAGGCAACAACTTCTCTAGCAGCCTTACTACCTTAATGTAGTTAATAGAACAGTGTACAGTTTAGTCATATTGAAGGATAGCCAGTGTACATTTTTTAGAGCTAAAAGTTAATGTTTTCTGAAAGCATACAAGCTATTATTCACATCTGGGAAGGGAAGAGAGATTAGAAAAGAACAAAAAATACACAATCAGTGTAAGTGGGAGCACAAGCTATAGGATGTGCTTTAGTATGGGTAACCTTAATTTTAGGTTAAATAATGTCTGTAGGTACAGCCATCAATTCTGGGCAATTGTTCCCTTCTGGAGGTTAAACTTCATGTTTTGTGTGTTTGTTCCAAGTTAATAGGGAATAGCGGTGTTTTGTATTTTGTTTGAGGGCTGGCATTAAAAAAAAGTCTTAAAAATGTGACATAGGTTCAAATGGAGATGAGAAGAAGCAACTGTACAGAAGATCAGCCTACCAAACATTAGTATATGTATGTAATGCTGGAAATACAAATTCAGAAAAAAAAACTGTCTTGTATAATAGGTAGGAACAATAGCTTTTTATCACAACAGCTACGCTGTTTATAATATCATGGAGCATGAATGGCCTGACAGGTATAGATAAAAAGGAAAGAGTACTGAATTATATTAAGAAATGCAGTGTGCAAATAGCAATGCTGCAGGAACCACATTTGGAAAAAAATTAACATGTAAATTTGGCAAAGAGACGATTTCAGAATGGATATTCGGTAGGATATCGGGGACAATGGAAAGGGGGAGTGATTATACTAATTGCTAGAGAGGCTCCAATAATGATAGAGGAGGAAAAAAAGACAAAAATTGTAGGTTTGTGGTAGTAATGGTCTATTAGCAAGAGAGAAAAGGATTGCAATGGCATGTTCCACTGAAAACTCCTATTATGGATCTTATGAAAATTGTGGGAGAAATAATCAGCTTTCAGCAGGGAATATTATTTATAGGTGTGGACTGGAATTTGATTTGCAGTAGTGAGGATGAATCAGATGGGCCTAGAAGGGACAATATAGTAAAAGAGGATAGATTTCTGAAGAAATTTATGAAAATATTTGGTATAGAAGATGTGAATTCAGTAGTAAGAATTCAGAATGTACATATTATTCCCCAAGGTACAATAACTGGCTAGGCTATATAAAAATTATCTTTCACAGGAGCATGTGCATTTAATTGAAAGCTTCGACACACATCCAGTAACTATTTCTGATCATGCACCACTAAAAACTAAAGTAACAGTGCAAGGTTATGAAGTAAAAATAAGACTCTGGTGCTTTTCCATATACTGTTAAAAAGAGAGGAATTTAAGAAATGGGTAGTGGAAATTATTGGAGAGTGATTAGGGAAGACAGAAATATCTTCAGAGGTTATAGCTAGTGACTGGGATAAAATGAAAATGGAATTTAAAAAAATGAGTCAAAATAAAAGACAAAGGGGTATGGTTAAGAAGTAATAAAAATTATTTATAGGGGCTGACAAATGTTAAAGTATTGCAGAATAAGGGGAATCTCACATAACAAGAGAGGGAGCAAATGCAGAATTCTAAACAGAAAATATGTGAGTATCTGGATAATATGCATAAGTTTAGAAAACAACTCCAGAGCACAAAAACTTTTAGGACAATGACTTAGGCAACAGAATATTTAAAGGGTTATTGCCAAACTTAGGGAACCTATAACAAGAAAAATAACCAGAGATCCTGTAGAAGTTTTAAAAAATTTCAAGAAATTTTATAAACATTTGTATAAAGCAAAGAAATATGGAAATCAAGAAAGAGTTAAAATAGAAATACCTATAAAAGTCTTAATTATGTCAAGGTTAGAGGTAGACAAGGGTCAACAACTAACAGTTAAGATATGACATGATAAGATAAAAACAGTAAGGTATAATCAGTGTACAGGAAAGTATCCAGGTATACCTATGGAAATTTTAAAATTAGGAGGGAAGAAAGTGATAAAGGTCAGGAAGATTTTGTTTAACAGTATGTTAATAGGAGGGAAGCACCAGCATCTTGGATGAAAGCTGTGGTGACAGTGTTACTTAATGATGTCAAAGACACTTCAGATCTAACTTCATAGAGACCATTTCAATTTTAAACCATTGTAAAGAATGTATGTCTATACAGCTAAAAGAATGGCAAATGTGTTGTCAAAACTGATAGATATGGATCAGTGTGGTTTTGTGGAGGGGAGGCAAACATCTGACAACATTAATAGAACAATCATGATCCAGAGGGAAGCGGAATGTAATAAAATATCTCTTGTTGTTTGTGTGCAAAAGAAGCATTTGACAGAGTACACTGGGATTTAATGAGTAGGGCATTGGAAGCATTGCATTCCCTGATGCAATAATAAGGTTAATTAGAAAGACAGACGATGGATAGGAGGCAAGAATTAAAGTAAGAGGGTTCATCTCAGATAAGCTGTGTTTGAACACAGGAACCAGGCGGGGGTGTCCTCTTTCCTCTTTGTTATTTCATTATTTAGAGCCATTGACAAAGAAAATAAGAGGTTCAGAAATACAAGGATATAATTAGTATGGTAATCAAGAAAAGTTGGCTTTATTTGTAGATGGTATTATTTTGTACCTGATAAAGTCATAAAAGGACATCTCAGTGTTGTGGAACATACTGATATAGTTTCAATACTTTTCAGGATATAAAAGTAATGAAGATAAAACATAGGCTATATCTGTAAATTATGTACCCACACATGAATTGGTTCAGCAGCTCTCATATTTATGGGGCCATGATATGATGAAGTATTTAGGAGTATGGATTAAAAAGGCTTCTGCTATAGCAGATAAGGATATGTAAGAAGAGATTAAACAAAAGATAATACAAAAAATTGAAAAACTGGAAACTTATTTATGGTTAAGGATAGAAGATACAAGCAGTGAAAATGCTTTTAGTCCCTTTAGTCTTGTATACCGGTCAGGCATACTTTTATCAATGCAAGAAGTTCGGGACAATACTTAATAAAAAATTGGAGGAATTTATTTAGGTGGGAAAGAGAGCAAAATTAAGTGGGATAAGTTGATCCTTCCAAAACAAGGTGGTTTACCTGATTTGAAGGGATATTTTAGAGCTACACAGTTAAGGCTCATACACATAACACAAGCAGATGGTTATAATTCAAAGTGGAAAGGGATGATGAAGTATGGGGGAAGTTCAAGAAACAGAGAGAGAAAGAGAGAGTGAAATTTTGGATGCAGAGGATGTTAGAAAAGATTGGGAAGAGAGCCTGGAAAAGAACTTTGGAAGAAAACAATGGGAAGTCATATGGATGACTCCCAAGTATACAACCAAGTCCAGAAGGTTTAAGATCTTTTCTTGGAAGTGTTTGCATCGGTATTTTTATACACCAAGCAGACTTCAAAGAATTTTTCCTACGATAGACAGCAAATGCTGGAGGTGTGATAGAAATGAAAACTGAAAACATGTTTTTTGAATGTAATAAATTGGCAGATTTTAAAAATTTCCTACAAAGTACTCCAACAGAAATATTGGGTGATAAAATGGCTGTAAGAAAGGAAATGCTTATTTGGGATGGGACACAGGTTTGGAACTGCCTAGACATATAAGGTCTTATTAAGCTTAACTCTGTTCGCTGCCAAAAACATAATTGCTAGAAAATGGAAATCAAAGTCTACACCAAGTGAATATGAGGTACTAGATATTATAGAAGAGATAAAAGAACTGAAAAAGAAGCTTTAGAAAAGCGAAGGAGCAAATTACATAGAAGTAAATGGAAATTGTGGGAACAATATATGCATAATGATGTCCGGGAGGAGGAGGTGTGATGTTTAAGAGAAGGTAGGAATTCAGCAATTTTTTGTAATGTTAGACTGATGATAGTAGCAAAGAATATATACATGGTGTATTTCGTATTTAAATGGAAAAATGTTAAAATGTTTTTTTTTTCTATTAATGCATATTTGCCTATGTCTTAAGGGATAATTTAATAAAGGTGTTTAAAATAATGCGTATCTTTTTGTACTTTACATCATATTAAAATACATCTTTTTTTTGTCTATTGCTGATAAACAATATAGATACCTATGTCCTTTTTCAAACTACAGCTTCGTTTAATGCATGGCAGATACCATTATACACATTTCCACAGCTTCCCTATAATACCAAATTATTAAAAAGTTAGTAAAAGCTTTATTACCAGTTGTTATCAGGGTTGGCACACTTGTCCATGGTCCCTCTCTTGCATGGTTTGGACTAGAATCTTGGCATCAATAACAAAAAAAAATGATGCAGTGATCATTAACAGTGACATCAGGGTGGTGCATCAATCATCTCATCAAACATCTAAACTAATTAGCTGACATAATTACAAACTGAATAGTCTTATACTATATGCTATCAACAGAAAAATAGCTAAATAAAGTTTTTGACACAATAAATGACAATAGCATCAAGACATTAAAAAACATGCCAGACAGGCCAGAACTGATATCAACTAATACTTAATATATGCTGCTGGAAGCAACAAATCATATGTGGGGTGCTCCTTCACTGGGTTTGTTCCACTAAGCTTGCGGCCTGTTTTCAGGAGATACCAGTAAGAAATTCCCCTAGTCATCTACCATAGACAATCACTAGTGTGCATCTAAACCAGAGATGGCACTGGCAGAGCATTAGAGATAAGGATATATAAAGTAATTGTGTGTGTGCATAAGGAGTCACACGTGAACGTTAAGTCATGCAGTTTAACAACACTGACAACAAATGCAATATTTTATGAATGTGCCTGTTCTTTTTAATTTGAAATTCAATAAAAAAAAAAAAAACAACATAAACAATTATCAGCTGTTGAAGTGATTCTAGAAATAAGGTCACCAAGTCACAAGTGACAGTTCTTGTGAACCTGTGGTCATTATGATGAAATACACTCATGACAATAAAGCACAATTCGGAGGAAGCAGCTGGGCAGGTAGCAGTGTAGATTTTGTGACAGAGGAAGTGAAGTGTTACATTTAATCAGAAGTGAGATGAGGATTGGAATACAAAACAAACTACTAAAAGACAGTTTTAAGGGTGACAATATATATTAAAAGAGAGTATTTTGTAAGAATGCAATATATTAACACCACAAGTATTTTCTTGGCTACAATTAATAACACCAATAGAAGGATGAGTACATAGGAGCTATTTTCCATACTGAAACAAACAGCAATGTATGAGATCCATTGTGAAACTGATGGGGAACTTCAAAAACCTGCATAGTCTGAAGAAACTGAAGTCACCCTATTAGGATTCTATTTTCTGTAGCTTGACAGTGAAGAATAAAATGGCATACTTTTTCAGGTACCTCCAAGGGACACAGCTTTGTTCTTGACAGACGAATGTCAAAATGTGTGACACAGTTAAAGAAAAAAAATCAAATATGGGATATGAAACACAGTGTGAAAGACACATAACTGAAGTTACATTTTTTCTCATTTAGACAATATCATTTAGAAGTGCACTCACTACAACCAAGGAAGCACTTTATAAATAAATGAGAATGTTTGTGACATCTGTGGGAAAACTGAGCACCCTAGAAGAGAAGGCAAAACTAATGCTTTGCAATAGAATACTTTTTAGTCAGGCAGCAATATAAAAGACTGTGAATTGAACACTGAAGGAAATCAAGTGAGACAGAAAATGAAGGAAAAAGCAACACAAATTCTTAAGGGAATTAGGTGCAAGAGACAGATAGAAAGGAAAACAATATTCAGTACAAAACTAGCCCAAAACAGAAGAGCTCAATAATACTGAGAAGAACAGGTTTCTGTTCTTTAGGTAGAGAAAGTTAAGTTCTGGAAAGTACAGTCGTGTAAGTTGCATTAACCTAAAACAGTAGATGTTCTAATTCTTCACTGCACAGTAGTCTATGGGTTGTATCCTGCGAAGGATACAGCAATCATTCAGCTTCCCAAAGCTGCAACCTTTTTCTACACTGTCACTCTGGCTGTTGATAGGTGGAGTCCTATTTGGAGTGAGCTATATAAACAACCACGGTGGTTAAAAATCTATAGGATTTTCTCTACCCTCAAATGAAAAAAAAAACAATATGAGAAATGTGATGATGAAATCCCACTCAGATGAGCCCACAGATGCAGATGGTTTCTGCTCTAGTTTATCTTATGCAGAAAATCACAGATTCTTCTCTTTACATCAACTGTACACAGCCTGTGTCCCTCCACCAGCACAATATTATCCCCATAGAAGGAAGATACATTAGGCTAAACTGGTTGGGTGTTGGCATAATGGTTAAGTTATTTACTTAACATACATAAGAGAGAGAGGATTTGATTCTCACCTTTGCAGGGAAACTGGCTACTCTTAAAATGGCCTATGAACCTATGAAGGGAATCGGGACTGATATAATGGTTAAGATGTTTACCTCACATTCATAAGGTACAAGGTTTGATTCTCACCTTTGAAAAGGAAATTGTATAGGCTTTAAATGTCTCACAAGGGCTACTAACACAGTACTTGGGTTCATAGGTTCACAGGTGTGTACTAGGCTAATGGCCCTGGAGCTTTTACAAGCCTAGCCCATAGAAGTGCCTTGGCATCATGCCGCCCAATGTTAGTTCCCAGTGCTTCTATCAAGTAGAGCCACTGAAGTGATCCCCGGGATGAACTTTCTATTACCCATCCATTCATCAAGATTTCTCTTGAAGAGGGTCATCAAGGTGCTCTGCTTGACATGTATGGGAAGTCTATTCCAGAGCATGGGAAGACTCTGAGTGAGGAACCTGTCCCTCCAGCATGTTCTGTTGATTGTGGTAATGAGGTTGAGGTATCTGGACTGTGTGGTGTGGAGGGATTAGAATTTCTTTAGATGTAGCATTTCTAATAGAGCTGGGTCAGACATGGCTTTGTATGTCATGCAGAGATCACCTCTAAGTAGGTGATATGAGACAGAGAATAGAGTCTTTTGAGTCTGTCCATGTAGGACGTGTTTAATGCCTAGGATCCTCTTTGTGAGGTAGTTCTGTGGCCTCTCCAGCTGTTTCAGGTGTCTAGTGAGGTACATGCCAAATGGGGCATTACACTCAATGATTGGTCCAATGACGGAAGAGTAGAGAGAGAGAGAGAGACGATGACATCTTTCTTCCTGGATGCAAAACCCTTGGTAATGAAATGTGCCACATAGAAGGACTTTCTGACCGTAGTGGCAATGTGGTGGTCAAAGGAGAGGTTGCTGTCAACCTGCATCCCCAGATCTCTTATAAAGCCTTCAGTGTTCAGTGGGCTCTCGTCGATGTGGTAATTAGTGGGAACAGAGTTTTTACTAAAATGAATGATGACCCATTTTTTGGCATTAAGCTTAAGGCCATGATTTCGACACCAGTCATTGGTCTCAGTAAGGCCTTTCTGTAGGATGTCTGCATCATCACTTGGGGAGTTAATAATGGCTCCCAGCTTGCAGTCATCTGTGAATTTGGTCAGCCAGAGTCAATTTGTGTTGGCCTGGACTTCTGTAAAGTAGATGCTGAACAGGAGAGAACCCAGGACCAATCCTTGTGAGACTTCACTCATGACTGGTCGGCAGTCTGGCTTAGAGTCCGCTACTTTCACACTGTATGTTCTATCTGTGAACCAATTTGCATCCCACCTAGTGATATAGGGGTTGATGCCTAGTTTGGTGAGTTTATCAATAATTTCCGAGTGAGGAATGGTGTCAAAGACCATGGCCAGATTGAGGTAGGCTATATGCAGTGCTTTACCTTCATCCACAGCCCTGGTGACTGACTCAAAGAAGTCAACCAGGTTAAGTAGGCATGATCTCTCTTTCTCAAAACCAAATTGCATGGGGTCTAGAGTTTGGAGATTTCCTATATCTTTGTTAATCAGGTCCATGATGATGCATTCCATAACTTTACATATCAGACTCATCAGGCTTATGGGGTGATAATTCCCAGGGTCTGTATTCGCTCCCCATTTATGAAGAGGGATGACTGTAGCAGTGTGCCATTCAGTAGGGACAAAGCCTATGGTGATGCTGTAACTGAACAGGGCACACAGGTGTGGTGCCAGTTCACGTTGTAGTTCATGTAAAACACAGCCAGGGATATTATTGGGTCCCAAGGAAGCTGTATTCTTGGCCTAGGACAATGCAGCTTTAATGTGTGCTGCAGTAATGCTGGATGCCTGGCATTCTTCCTGTATTGTGACTGGTCCTTTGGCGGGCGAGAGGTGTAAAGTTGACACTGAATCTGTCGGCCAGTATGTTGGCAATATCTGTTGGCTGAGTATAGGAGGTACCATTTTGCAGTATCTCAGTGCAAATCTGGGTATTGCTGTGGAGCTTTGTGATATAGCTACAGAAGGCTTTGTGACTGTTTTGACTGTCTGCCACAATTATGCCTTCATAGCTGGCTTTAGAGGATTTGATGAGGGATCTTGACTTTTTGTTGAGGCTAATAAGGGAGTTTTTCCAGTCTTGTGACTTCACCTTTTTCTGCAACAGTTTCGTCCTTCTGTTGTAGAGTTTATTAATGGCAGGGGACCACCAGATTGGCTTCCTTTTTTTGGAGGACAGCGTCTTGGTTCTGTTGGGTATGGCTAGTTCCATGCATTTGTGCACATGCTCATACAGTGCATCGGTGTATGATTTGGCAGTCATGCAGCTATTTTCCATTGGCATGGGTGCCATGAAGTTAGCCACCTCTGTTTTTAGGCATCCAAAGTCAGCTTTGGAGAGGCTTTTCAAGGTGGCTACCATTGTGGGAGGTGTGGGTGAAATGTGGATTTCCATGGTGATTAGTTTATGGTCAGATCTGACCAGGGAGGGATTGACTATTGGTGTAGACCAATGGTCATCCATGTTAGTAATAACCAGGTCAAGGATGTTGCTTCCTCTAGTGTGGGTCAGAATGAGCTGGTGCAGGACATTGGAAATGATGAGTTCCAGGAAGCGTTGGGCCAGTATATTGGTGCTTGAATAGTTTTCCCAGTTTTCTAATACACATCAGAAACATTAGACCAGTTTAATTCCTCGTGCCCCTTTGCAATATCTTAACTCACTCAAGCCTATAGCAACTTTTTTATATACTTTATTTAACACCCATAGCTCCTTATGGTGTCCAGGTCTTTTTTTTCATCTGGCTTCTTTACTTAAGTAACTTAACAGTTAATGAAAGGCAGTAATACAGATGACAAAGATTTGTTAACAACTTGACACTAAGATGGTTATTCTAGGATGCTGTGCAGTGAAGAAATCAATCACTGTTTGTCATTTATTATTCAGTTCTGTTCTTTCTATTATCTTCATGTTTATCAATAAACTTTCCAGTGAACTTCCATTGATCAAACTTGTTCTTACGAAGATGGCATTTTCATTTTTTTGGGTCAGTTCTTCAGCATCCTCTATCAAAAGGTAACTTAAGGAAGAGGTTTCACACCTATCTATCTGGCCTGTAAAAACAAACTAATTCTAAATACTGAAACAAACAAAAAAAAAAATCAAGCGTTTTTGTCACCAAACAAAATTTCACAACTTTCCCCACATAATGAGTCAGAAATAGAACAGCAACCGAAGATTCTTAGAAACAACTCACACTTAAAATACCTATAAATCTAATTAGATCAAAGCCTAACATACAATTCTATATCTACATCCCCAGTCAAAAATACACTTGCTACTTTTTGTCAAAAATATATTTGACTTAATTATCCCAGTAAAGGAGAACAGCCATTGGAAAAGAAATTCTGCTGTCACAATTCAAATATAACTTACTAATCTTAGTCAATGTTTCTAAAAACTTTTAGCTCCACTAAGGTCACAGCTAAGAATATCTGTAGAGTCCATACCTTACCTCTAAAACAAACTGTCACTAGAATGTTATTACACAAGCAAAGTGGTTAAGAATAAAACAATGACTACTATCATCCCTAATGTACATGCTACTAAGTCTAGAAAATCTCTTCTTTTTTGCTAGAAGATTAACAAAATGGAGTACCTTAACAAAATAGAGTATCATCTACAATTTAACACTTTAAGTCGGATGAAACTCTCTCCCTATTTACCCTAAAGAACACAATTCACTGAACACAGTTTCTCAACAACGGCTCCCCGTATATCAGAATCCCTTTAATTAAAATGCTGCTCAATCCCTCCTTCCAAGAATTCTACAGCAGCTAAGCAACTTTTACATATTGAGGCCACTTGTAAAAATTATAAAAAAAGAAGCAGATCTTAAGTTAAATATTCCTTATATATCACTTTCATCTTACTAAAATTTATACTCAATTATTAACCCTGTCTTCACTCCTATGCCCTTTCCTATCACATTTACTGTCCAACCTATGTCAGCTGAGCAACAGGTAACACATTAGCCTTTGGCTCAAAGAGCTGCGGGTTCTATTCCCCCAACAGACAGATTGATTGCTGACACTGCAGTGCAGCATAAGGGGAGGTGCTGCACTCCAGAGAGTATTATCCTTTACATGAGATGTTAAACCAAGTTCCCATCTGCTTGAGCTAATGGTAGCTCAGCTGGATGTAAAACATCTCACAGTACATATAAAAAAACTAGGGGTTCATCTTTTAGTAAAATTACTACCTCAGGTCTCCCCTATAAAGGGGCCAGCAGCCTTGTGGAACAAACCTGGTTAACAAAAGATAAATAAAAAAATGTCCATCCAGTCTTATGCTTTCCTACATTGGTCTATATAAATTGTAGGCATTGTACTATGCTTGATAATATCGAATCTATAAGTAGCTACAGTCTTGCACAAAGGAAATACATGTGTTTAAAATGACATTTGGCAGAAAAAAAAATTCCCACTAACAGCTATGATTTAAAAGTCTAAATGGTTGTAAATCTTCACAGACACATGTAATCCAGGTTGATCTCCTTTTCAAGACTGAAGTCTACTCTACACAATCTAGAAGTAAAGAAGTAACTGAACTGGCAGTTATGTTTCCTCGACTTAAAAGTCATTAAAAGGACATTTCCGTACAGTTTTGAAAAAAAAAAAAAAAAAAGGAAATTTAAGTTAATCCACATGTTTATTCTGACTGCCAGTGGTTTGATCCTGAATATTGGTTTTATGAGACATTATAGCACTTGAGAACTTTTTCTTCTAAACAACTAACAGATGATACAAATAAGGTGCATAGAAGAGCATTAAGCCATTCTTATTCTGGTAATGCATGAATTTATATGACTTTATCCTGAATCCAAAAAGCTGACTATCTCAAAGTTACCAGCAACTCTAAGTCTACTGCAGTTTGTACTTTGACACTTGTGCTTTATTCATGACAAGAGAGCAGTTATTTTCACATGAGGTATCATTAGCTTAATAGTCAGCAAGGCCTTAACTTTGAGTTGATTTTAACAGCATAATGAAACTTCGTTCAATACTCCTGCTTTTCAGAGGGCTTTGTAAAAAACATAATTTTCTTCTTTCTTTCCTTCCATCTTTCTTTCTGTCTTTCCTTCTGCTAAACCACAGCCTATGTAGGGTACTAACTGTATGCAATATCCAAAAACTCTAACCTGATATTACATTCTCTTGGTAGCCCCTGCCATTCTCCTAACCAATCACTTCACCAGTGAATCAAAACATCTTTCTCACAAAGGGTGTTTGTTTAAAAAGACTAACAATTTACAAATTACAACTTTTTTTTCTTCTCTGGATTTAACTAACCTCCCAAATAATATATTGTATTATGATTCATTCTCTCATTAAAGAGTCTTAGAAACTGTTATATTATCTAATAAATTAACATTGACTTTAATGTAACATGCAAAACTTTGATTTTTATAGCAGGGCATGACCTGGTCTTCTACAGTTTCCATCTGTTTCTGAGGTGCTTCAAAGTTATACCAAATATGTAAATGGCATTGTTTTTTTTTTCACATAGGCATTTTTCAAGTGTCTTTTTTAACCAATTGGAAATAAATAATAAAATTGCCAAACACAACCAGCAAAAGCACTAACAAAATAAAAACTTAAAAAACAAAGAATGTGCTTGAAAACTCGATAGACCACACATGACTAAAAAGTAATATAAATGAGCACTTTCATTCATTTAATTCTAGAAGCTTCTTCAGAGCAGATGTTCTGAACAAGTTCATTGAATTAAACAATTGGAAATAAATGATGTACTTTCCTTTCTAGGCTCAAGTAAAAAGTTAGGCACTTTATCTAATATCAATAAATCATAATGAAGGGCTGTTGCCACCCCAAAACAGTAAGTGATTCTGAAATAAATGCAGGTACAATAAAAAGTGTTACATTACATCTGTATTCTAACGTCATTGAGTTTTCTGTAAGTAGATCATTACAGCATTTCTTATTTGTTCTGTAGCTGCTCATGAAACATTTAAGAGTAAACCTTTGAAAATAAGAATTGATTATTATGCAAGTAAAACAACAATTTTGGGGAAACGTCTGTAATGATAACCTTCAAGTCTTAGTTCTAGGCATACAGCAGAATTGTTACAAAGCGACATTTTAAATTATCATTTTGCAGTTAGTGTCTGTGTGTAAATGGAAATGTACAATAGTATGAGTAATGTCATGATGTGGGACCCTGTAAAGCACATTTAAAAAGCATATGGAAACAAGGATAACATTTGGTAAAGTTACAACAAACTGTACATCAGATGAGACACAAGTTCATAAAGTTTGCATTCACGAATCATACTGGACAATATTTCAAAATCCTCATGTCAGTGCTCAGTCTATAAAAGCACGGCAATATGATAACATGACTCATTCTAAAGAGAATATTGTTTGTAGTCACAGTGAGAAATCTCACTGCAGGACAGAAATGTACACCTAAACCAAGATGGTTTGTTCTATAGGTTTTCACTGTGGATATGATGAACACATTGAGCCACTGTACTGTCACTTGTACATTACCAAATGGAATGCCATTTCTCCAAATGATGCTACTGTGATAAATAGGTACAAGTAGGATTCCACTAAACTGTCAGCAACCTTGAAGCCGACTATATGAAGTGGGATTGTGCAGATAATTGGAGCCTCGCAACCTCTTTGAATAAGAAATCTGGACAAAGCCATGAAAAAGTGGCACACATAGGGACAATTTTTAAATATTGCTCTTACAAACTTAGAAAGTTGATAGAATAACAGGTTTTGCATTAGCATGAATTTTTTGAAGGGTATGAAGTCTAAAACTCAAATGTCTGTCATTGTTTTCTAAAGTCAATCTTTAATGATTTGTCACTAATTTGCGAGAAAACCACAATTTTATGAAAACGGACCGAAAATCATCATTATCTTTCGGCTGTTCCCGCACTGTCACACCAACCACCTGCATGTCCTCTCTCACCACATCCATAAACCTTATCTTAGGTCTTCCTCGTTTCCTCTTACCTGGCAGCTTCATCCTTAGCATCTATTTCACAATATACCCAGCATCCCTCCTCAGCACATGTCCAAACCAACGTAATCGTGCCTCTCTGGCTTTGTCTCCAAACCTTTCAACCTGGGCTGACCCTCTAATTTACTTCTTCCTAATCCTGTCCACCCTCGTCACACCCAGTGCAAATCTTAATATCTTTAACTCTGCCACATCCAGCTCGAACTCCTGCCTTTTTGTCAATGCCACTGTCTCCAACCCATATAACATAACTGGTCTCACTACCCTCTTGTAGACCTTCTCTTTCACTCTTACTCGTACTTGTCTGTCACAAATCACTCCTGACACTCTTCTCCACCCACTCCATCCTGCCTGTACTCTCTTCTTCACCTCTCTTCTACACTCACCATTACTCTGAACTATTGATCCCAAATATTCAAACTCATCCACTTTCACCACCTCTACTCCTTGCATCCTCACCATTCCTCTATCCTCCATCTCATTCACACACATATATTCTGTCTTAGTCCTGCTGACCTTCATTCCTCTTCACTCTAGAGCATATCTCCATCTCTCCAGGGTCTCCTCCACCTGTTCCCTACTCTCACTACAGATCAGAACAAACTGAAAATACAAGGCAAAAATCTGGACATTCTGCAAAAATCTATACAGTTGAGAGGTATGATTTGGAGGCTGTCCATCTGCTTGAGTTGGTGGCAGCACCTTAAGCACCAATTGAAAAGAGCAGAGAAGCTCCCTGATGCCCTGGTCAAATTTCTTCTCATAGTATGAATACAAGTTCTGGTCTCCCATAAAAAGAGACAGTAGCCTAATGGAACTAATCTGGTCAACAAAGGATTAATAAATAAATAAATAAATAAATAAATAAAATTTAAGCAAGCATCGTTTCATAAGTGTTTTTGATAGAATGATATTTGCACATAAAATATTTGCTACTCAGGCCTAGAACTAGTTAAAACGAGAAAAAAAAGATAATTCTTTGAATCGTATTTATGCTTCATTAGGCTTAACTATCTTAATTCAGGGGCTACACCTACAACATGCTATACAAGGGTTGTAGGATCAAAGCTCCTCAAATGGAGAAAGGCATCTGTTGCCTTTTTACACCTAGCTTGTAGGGGTCTCTTCAGTTTATTGGACTGCAGTGAAATGTTTTCAGCATTTTCACTTTAACTCTAGTGGCTTCAGTCTCACTTACTGATCCCTCTCAAAGGAAATCCTTTAAATCCAAAACTGAAAACACATATATCCTTTGAAGGCAGAGAGGAACACAGTCTTGTCTTCACTGATATTATAATTAAGTGCTGGTAAAATATACAGGTCTATATTACAAGACCGAAAGAGCAAAACTGCGAACACCTAAAGAGCGAAAAAAAAACGGAACCTCGAAGTGCTGTTTGTCAGATCGCAGTACAGTGAAGATTTGAATATTTGCCCTTTCCTCACTGTAGTGTGATCTCAGACTTGGAATATATATTTAGTAGGGGGGTAGGGGGTGCAACCCCCCCACAATAGCAAGTTTGAGGTTTCTTTTCTTTCACTCATTAGGCGTTCGCGGTTTTAATTTTTCGGTCTTTTAATATAGACCCAAATATACTTTTTTTCTTATTTTATTAGAAAGTTCTGCATAATTAATAGTTAATTACATGACATTTTTTATATCTTATTTGAAATAAAGCTGTACTGGTAAGAAATAAATTTCATACCACTGAGTACCATCAGATATAGCATATATATATTTTTAATTTTAAAATCTCACTTATGAAAATAGCATAATGAAATTTTAATGTGACACTTCACACTATGTAAACTAATGATGTCATTAACAAAGTCACAAACATTTTTTTTTTACCTTCTCAACCTCCCCAACCAAGGAGTGAACTAGCAGTTGTCATCTACATAGCACCTAGAGTCTGAATGAACAGTGATATGTCATGTTATTCTCAGTCTGCTTGAGGCAAATTAATAAAAATCACACATTTTAATTGTACTGGAAACCACTCACTCCCACAGTGAACTAAATATTGGCATTTGAGCAATGTTTCAGAATTATACAAAAACTGGTAGGGTGGAAAGCAACTGTGTGTTGTATAGCTGTGCAACACAATATTGCAAAGGGAGAAGTTGCTCACATTGCTGTAGGGCACACAGTAGGGTAATACTGAGAATTCCATAGTATGAGTGCAGTAACATAAGCATTGATTTCACATTATGGTAGGATGCTCAGCAGGGCAGCACAGTACCCCTACAGGTAGAATGGAGTGATGTGATTATCCTACAAAATCAAAAAAAAAAGATAAACCTGTTACACTCTTCTGTAAGGCAAGACCCAATTATAACAGCACTTTCAGAGGTGTGTAACACGTATTTACACATCCCCTAAGCACTGTTACGGTCCAGTATAAGGAAAGGGACATTCCTTCACTCTCAACTGTCCCTGACTAACTTTCCTCCTGTGTCCATATAAGTTTACAGACATTAGACTGTAATTAATTTATTTAAATTAGAGCAGTACTTAAAAACTGCCCCTCACATTTTCCTTACCTGCTGTCTGTGTAACAGCATTTATTAAGTACTTTATTGACTTTCAAAAGCTGGTAAATCACTTTGGCTCTATTTATTTATTTTTTGTAACAGGTCCTAAATGGAGTAGATAAAACTGCATGCACTGCAAAGAGTTAAGATCGGCTCTCACTCATCATGTCCAGTTATTACGTGTGTTCAACATGGATGCCAAGATTCACCTCTCCAGTTTCACTCTCAACATGAGTTTCTTGGCATCCATGCCTCAAACATATAATAACATCATACTGATTGGATACCCAATCATAACCCTCTACACAGCAGATAATCAGTGCTGTGTATCCTAAATTATAAGTAGGGAGGTTAACAAGACAATGTTATACATACCTAATTTTGCATTCCTGCTTTTGTTTTATAATTTTGTTCTGTCTCTTGTAGATTTTTACTGGTAAATCACTGATGATTGTAATCGATCAACAGTGCCAGACAGAGCTTTATGTTTCTGTGTAACAGCATTCATTAAGTACTTTATTGACTAAGTGTCATCTACATAGCACCTAGAGTTTCTGCATAGCCGCCTATTTTGAGCATTTTCTGGCTTGTTAAACTTGATTTCTGAATTAGTAACTGTATTTAGAGCACAACCTAGAGCTGATTACTGAATTTCCTGTTTGCACTTATTTTTAAAATAGTTTTTTTCTCAAAACTTGCATGTTATCTGTCTTTGGCCTAGCACTCTTGTGTGGGGTCATTTACTGCACTGTTATAACTTGTTGATACTTGTGAACCTCTGCTATCTCTGAAAAAAACAAAAAAACAAAAACAATCTTGCTTTTTTCCCACTTTTCTGAGATTTAAAAAAGTTCAGTTACAGGCTTGCTGTTCTTGAACTGTTTGTAAGTTTCTTGGAGGCCATTTTTTGCATGGGCTAAAGGGAAGTCTCTCTGTTGATCAGTGGCAGTGAAAAACATTGAGCAGCCTGCCTGCCCCTGTGGGAGTGGTTTCTGACTTGAAACTGTAGTTTTATTGGCCATTTTGGGTCAATTCCAAACTCCTTCATCTTCCTCTCTTAAAACCCTCTTTTGCGCGGTTTTGCACGTTTTTGTGCATAGCGCAACAGTGGGCAACGCCGCCTAATTGGGTTTAAACTATTCCTGGCTCCACGAGGTCTGCTCTTCACTTTTTCCCTTAGAACTGCTCTATCTCTCAATTTAAACACCATATTCTCATTCTTAGGCCCTTCACTGGTCCAATTAAGTAATCCTACAAGTTAGCACTATTAAACCATAAGCACTACTTACTCTTATACTCTCTATGATTACCCTGTCCTCTATTGGTCCATCTTAAATTCAGTTTCCCTATATTACTCTAGCATGTCCAAAGGTCAGTCAATGGTTTTCTCTCCAGTCCAGCTGGTGAATCTGGGAATTTTGTAGCAATGTTACAACTGTCTCATGTACACGGACAACCCTCTCCTCCTCCAAACAGGTTCAAATATATGTGAGAGTTGCAACTATTTAGCCAAACTGGAGGCTGAGCTCTCTCATCTCAAAACTGGTGTAACCAGTCAGGAGGAGAAGGTAACCTCACACAACACAATTCCAGTATCACATAGTCCCACCACATCAGCGAACCAAACACATAAATACACAAAAAAATACTCGGAGGCTCTAAATAAAAATCTACCTAAGCAACAGAGACCTCCAAAGCAGACATCCAAGCAAACGCTACCTCAAAACAAAACACGCACAACACATAGCCCGCAAAGTCAGTGTGCCAAGCAGCCACAGCCCTTAAGGCTGAATAACACACCTGATACTTTTGTAATAGGTGACTCTATTGTCAGACACACTGACGTCCCGCTCAACAGGCTGAATAAAGAGAAGTTCACGGTGAGCTGCCTGTCAGGTGCTAGGATCCGCCACATAACGCAAGCACTCAGGTCACTCCAAAGCAAATACAAATATGACTCAGTTATTGTACATGCTGGTGTGAATGACCTGAGACGTACCTCCCTGGACTACATGAAAAGACACATAGAGGAGCTCTCTGATCATGTAGCCCAGGCTGGTATGACCCTGACCTTGAGCAGCATCTTACCCTCACCTAGAATAATGCCACAGTACAAAGACAAAATGATTGATTTAAACAATTGGCTAAAATGTTGGTGTCATTCAAAGGGGATCCAGTGTCTGTCAGCCTGGGATGACATGCTCGACAAGCCACGTTGCTTCGCTAGGGACGGCTTGCACCTGTCACCACTGGGCTTTCGGATATTGGCAAAGGCTCTTGCCGCCCCCATAGTGCCTTTTTTAGGCAAGGCTCAAAAGTCAAACCCACCCCCATAGACAGCACAAGGAACAAGAAACTAAGGGTAATGCTGCTAAACGCCAGAAGTCTTAACCTCAAGATGCGCGCACTCGAAGCTCTCCTCAGTATGGAGAACATCGATATCTGTGCAGTGACAGAAACCTGGTTCAAGGCTCCAGAGAGCACCCCAGCACTACCAGGCTATACCTCATATCATGCTTTTCGGCCCCAAAACCCGGACCGAACCACAAAAGGAGGGGGAGTTTCCATATTTATCAAGGATATCCACACCTCCAGGTTAGTGGCATTGCAGTATCGGAGACCATCCATGTGCAACTAACAGTGGGCAAGACTGCTTTTCAGTTTATAGCATCCTACAGACCACCCTCTCAAAGTCAAGAATCCTACTCGGCTTTCCTGAAAACATTGGAGAACATGAAGATCTCTCCGAACACCATTATATTGGGTGACTTCAACTACCCAAACATTGACTGGGAGCACTACTCAAGCCCCAGCACCTTAGCCCAAAGGTTCCTGGAAATTATAAACTCAAATGCTATGGAACAACTAGTCACCACTCCCACAAGAGGGGACAGCATACTAGACCTGATCATTACCAACATGGGGACTCTATGCTCCACACCAGAAGTATATCCCTCATTGGTAAGATCAGACCATAAATTAATTTCACTGGATGTCCACATCCCGACCCCACCCTGCCCAGAAAACCACAGTGAAAAACTTCTCAAAAGCGAACTTCTCACTTCTCAAAACCGAAGTGGAAGCCTTCAAGGCCCCAGGGCCAGTGGAAACTACGGCCCAAACTGCAGAATCCTATATAAACGCATTCTACAGACATCTCCAGGAATGCATGGATCATGCTATCCCAAACAAAACCAAGACCCAATCATCCAAAGGCAGGCGTCCAGTCTGGTGGACACCTGCCATAAATAAACTGTACAACAGAAGGAGGAAGCTACTACATGATAGAGCAAAATCGCTAATAGGGAAGGCATCTCTGATCAGTACTAGCAAAAAATTACGATCCCTCATAAAATCCTCCAAGACCGGCTTCGAGAGAAAAATTGCACAGGACACCAAAGACAATCATAAGGCTTTTTTCAGTTATGTTAGGAACCTGGGATGCAACTCCCAGACTTGTTCTGAGTTGATTCTAAACGACAAAAAATACACTGAACCCACAGACATCGCCAATATTCTGGCAGACAGGTTCAGTGCAAACTTCTCCACCCCACCCCCCCAAAACAGCAAGTATCTATCCCGGCAGAGGGCTACCTCACAAACATCTCTGATGCTCAGGTGAAGGCTGCCCTCTCCAAAGCAAAAAACACTGCTTCCATGGGACCAGATGGCATCCCAGGTTGCGTCCTACATGAACTCCAAGAGGAACTAATCCCTCATATAAAACAGCTATACAATCTCAGCCTCACTACAGGATATGTGCCCACAGAATGGCGTACAGCAACAGTGGTCCCACTCCACAAAGGTGGAGCCTCTACGGACCCTGGAAACTATCGCCCCATAAGCCTGACTAGCTTAGTCTGCAAGGCTATGGAGAGGATCATCATGGAGCTCATAAACAAAGACATTGGGGACCTACAGACACTAGATCCTACCCAGTTCGGCTTTGTCAAGGGCAGATCCTGCCTTTTGAACCTGGTTGACTTCTTCGAAACAGTCACCAAAGCCATAGATGAAGGGAAGGTAGTCCACTCAGCCTATCTGGACCTTGCAAAGGCATTTGACACAATACCCCTCTCAGGCATCATAGATAAGCTATCCAGATTAAATATAAACCCCTATGTCACAAGATGGGTCGCAAACTGGCTCAAAGACAGAACCCACAGAGTGAGAGTTGCTGGAGCCATGTCAGACTCGAAACCGGTCACAAGTGGCATCCCACAGGGTTCTGTCCTGGAACCACTCTTGTTCGGTATGTACTTTTCCAAGGTACAGGCAAACGTGGGAGGACTATGGCTCACTAAGTTCGCAGACGACTGCAAACTGGGCGCCATAATCGACTCTCCAGCTGACACAACCATCCTTCAAAAAGGTCTCACAGAGACAGATAACTAGTGCCAGCACCATGGTTTAAAGCTAAATGCCAAAAAATGTATAGTCATACCCTTTGGCAAAAACAATGTGCCCACAAATTACCACATAGACGGAAACCCATTAAGTACAGAGAAAGTTATTAGGGACCTGGGGACCCAAGTTGATAGCAATCTCTCCTTTGAAAACCACATTGCCAATGTGGTTAGAAAGACCTTCTACATAGCCCACCTCATCACGAAGGGTTTCACATCTAGATCAAGAGAGGTAATCGTGCCCCTTTATTCATCCCTCATCAGGCCCATCATAGAATACAATGCCCCTTTTGGGATGTACCTTACCCGACACCTGCAGCAATTAGAAAGACCCCAAAAGTATCTCACCAAGAGGATCAAGGGTCTCAAACAGATGCCATATGCTGCTCGGTTAAAAAAACTCCAGCTCTACTCAGTTGCATACCGCCTACTTCTAGGCGATCCATGCCTGACATCCAAAGCTATGTCAAATCCAGAATTAATAGACATGCTCCACCTCAGTAAATCTAAATCCCTTAGAGCCACATGCTCGAGGGACTTGAACCTCAGCACAGAAATAAATAGAACTTGTTGGAGGGACAGGTTCATAACCCAGAGGCTCCCTTCACTCTGGAATAGAATTCCAGTTCATGTGAGGCAGAGCACCGCACTGAATCTTTTCAAGAAGAATCTCGATAGGTGGATGGGGGATCGTAGGTTTGTCCCAGGGATTACTCCCATGTCACTATTAGACAGAGGCACAGTAAACTAAACCTTAAAAAGGGCACAGTATACTCAAATCAAGGGGTGGCGTAAGCCATACAGAATCGGGCTAGGCTTATAATTGCCCCAGGGCAAATAGCCTAGTATGAACCTATGAACCTATGAACCTATAATTATTAAGAAAAAGTGTGCTAATGCAAAACCTGTTGTTCTAGTAACCAAAGTTAATTAGGTCCTATTTTAAAGTTATGCCTAATTTTGGGCATCTGTTCCCCCATTATTTTCAGCTTTGTTCAAAATTCCATATCAAAGGAGAAAAGATGTATGGAATTATATGCCTTTCTTGGGGGTCAAACACAGCAACAATAGTCAATGTGCTCACACTTTTTTCACATTTTCATGATATCTCTTAAAATGTCTTGTCGGTTCTACATAGTGATTAAATGTTTAAAGCTTACCCTTGCATACTTCCGGCTAAAACAATCTACATAGCTTTAATTGTAATTTTATAATATGCAGAAATGTGTAGCAGGTTTCCTACTGAGAATCTTAATCATTTAGTCTGTATTTATGCCCAGTGCTTCAAAAATGTTTTGACTTAAATTAGGCAAGTGAAGTACATTACAAAATATGAATTTGAATTTTATTCTGTTAAACAATAGTACTGAAGTGAAGTTCTGAGGATCATTAGCTTTAATAAGTGTTTACTAGAGAACATTAAACAGAAGATGTATAATTATCATCTAATCATCCAGCTGACAGATGAAACTAAAGTATAACTTTTGTCACTCAATTTTGATTTAAAATATACTGATAAATGCAATGTTTTTTGTTTGATGAAACCACACTCACTGTTAAAGTGCATTTAATATCAAAACAGTACGTGCTCTTCCCTGCTACTTTACTCAGAAAATGCTTCACAAAGAAATTAAACCTCACTGAACCCTTGCTCCCTTGGGCAGAGCCAAACATGTCCTCTGCAAAATTCTTAAGGGACTTTTAGTCCATGCTTACGGCAGTGTACCTAACAGAGACAACATTGACTTCTTAGCCCATGAAGTCAGTTTCTCCTGACACAGGTATTGACTAATTATTCTATTGTCAGCAGGGGCATGACTGTCCTAGCAGGGTCATGCTGAGAACACTGCATGGCTCATGCTTTTTTTATTAGACCAAATATGTGCAAAGAACTGCTGCTCATCTAGAAAACCACTGAAAGGCAAGTGATATTCATCAGAATGAACCTGAGCTTCTAGTTTCATAGTACTTGCTGTTACACTTGATTTGCTGTGTTAGCCAAGCAATCATTACAGTTTAAGCAGTATGTTCTCACTGTTTAAGACAAGAACATGACAAGCTTAAATCACTGAAGTTCCACTTTAATCTAACAGTCCTCTTGCATATGGAAAAGTTCTGAAACATTAAATATAACATTTGTAACTCAGTCCATATGAACAGCAGCAGTAAACACAGATGAACTATAATAAAAAGTGCACACAGACACATGCTCAATTTTAATGTTTACTGACAAAACAAAAATATTTTCAGAATAATTTTTAGGGATTAGTTTTATGTAAAAGTATGGGTAGATTAGAAGGATGTAAAAATATTTATAGGATCATAGGATCATAGAAGGTTACTAGGCTGATGGCCCTAGGGCCCTTACAAGGCTAGCCACGTTCAACCCATGTTCCCAAGGGTGCCTTGTTCAAGCAGACACTAAAATCAGCACCTATTGAACTTGTCCAAGAGGGACACAGGTGGAACCCCCATAGTGAATTTCTGGTTACTCACCCAATTGTCCAAATTACACTTAAAGAGGGCCAACATGGGGCTTTGTTTAACATGAATAGGAAGCTTGTTCCAAAGGTGGGGCAACCTCTGTGAGAAAATCTGTCTCTCTAGTAAGTTCTGTTGATGTCACATACCAGGTTAAGGTCCTTTGAGTGAGTGACCCGTGTGCCATTTGACTTGCAAATGTGCAGCATTTCCATTAAAGCTAAGTCAGAGATTGCTCTATATGGAAGGCATAGGTCACCTCTGAGTAGTCTGTATGACAAAGAGTAAAATAACAATGATTTCAGTCTGTCTGCATAAGACAGATCTTGAACACCCTGAATTTTCCTTGTAAGGAACCTTTGTGGTCTCTCCACTTGCTGCAAGTGTTTGGAACGGAACATACCAAAGGGAATGTCGTACTCTATTATTGGCCAAATGAAGGAAGAGTACACAGGGGTTATAACCTCTTTTTTTTTCCTGGAGGAAATGCCCTTACTTATGGGATTAGCAATATAAAATGCTCTTCTTACCTCTGTGGAGACACTGTGACCAAAGTTAAGGTTGCTGTCGACCTGTGTGCCCAGATCTCTCACCAATAACTGTGTGCTTAGGATATCGCTATTGATGTGGTACTTTGCAGGAATATCACCCTTGCTGAAGGGGATGGTAATACATGTTTTTTGCATTAAGTTTAAGACCATGACTTTGGCACCAGTCATTAGTATGGGTAAGACCCTCTTGCAGAATGTTGACATCACTAGGGGTTTCAATGATTGCTCCCAGTTTGCAGTCATCAGCAAACTTTGTGAGCCATAGTCCTTTAGTTTTAGCCTGTACTTAGGAGAAGTAGATTATGAACTGTTGGGGTCCCAGAACCAATCCCTGTGGAACACCATTGGTTGCAGGTCTGCTGCAGGAGGTGGAGTCCCCTATTCTGACCATATGAGTTCTATCAGTGAGCCAGTTTGCAACCCATCTGACAATATATGGGTTGATACCCAGCTGAGTGAGTTTATCAATGATGCCTGAGTGGGGGATTTTGTCAAAGTACTTGGCTAAGTCTAGGTAGACTGTATTCACAAATTTGGGCTTTGGTGACTGTTTCAAAGAAGTCCACCAAGCTTAACAGGCATGATTTCCCCTTGACAAAGCCAAACTGGTTGGGGTCAAGCATTTGGAGATTTCCTATATCTTTGTTAATAAGGTCCATGATGATTTGTTTCATGGCCTTGTCGATAAGGCTGGTCAGGCTAATGGGTATATAGTTTCTGGGGTCCATGGATGCACCCTCTTTGTGCAAAGGGATAATGGTAGCTCTTTTCCATTCTGCTGGGATAAAGCCAGTGCTTCGCCTGTGATTGAAAAGTGTGCCCAATGGTGATGCTAATTCCTGTTTTATCCCATGTAGAACACAGCTTGGGATGTTGTCTGGTTTCACAGAGGCTGTGCTTTTGGCCTTGGAGAGGGTGTTAAGACCTGATCCTTGGAGATACTAGGTGGCAGACAGGTGTTAGAGATGCTTTGGGGTATATGTGGTGGGGAAAGGGGAGTGAAGTTTTCACAGAACCTGTCAGCCAGCAGGTTTGCTATAGCCACAGGTTCTGTATATGCAGTAACACTAACTATGAGTCCAATGCAAATCTGGGCCTTACCTTTGAGGTAACGGATGCAACTAAAGAATACGTTGTGGTTATCCTTAGTTAGGGAAGCTAATTTGGATTCATACTTAGCTTTGTAGAACTTCACTCTGAGTCTTATTTTCTTGTTTACCAACAAACACCATATTCAAATCAATGTCTCCAAAAATCAGGCAAGTGATTCATTCTTCTCAAATCACATAAGAAAAATCTGGAATACACTTCGGACAAATATTATTGCCTCCACATCCCCAGCTAATTTAAAACTACTCTAAAAACTCATCTTCTATCCAGGTGATTGTGTTCCTGTTCTACCCCTGATTAAGTCTGTCATAAATATCCCAGGCCTGTTACTATTTCAGCTTAACCAAATGTCCCTTTACTCTCTCTGCTTTCATTAACTATTCTTACCATCTACATTATCTATAATTTCCTCTCTATCTTATTCCTAAGACCAATCAAGCAATACTTCATCATGATTTTTAATGTTACTTGAGTACTGTACTACTGTTGTACTGTTGTACAACTGTTATTTTTTTGTATTTATTGAATTTTTTCTATGTGGAGCTTTTCTCCCCAGGCCTCTGCTGAAAAAGGACATGTGTCCAGCCAGACTATCTGGGTAAACAAATGTAAAATAAATAAATAAAATAATTGTTTATGTTGAGGAGGGAGTGTTTCCAGTTTTGAGACCATTCCTTCCTACTTGTAGACAGTGATTTCTTTGTCCTATTGTATAGCCTATTAATGGCAGTTGTCTACCAGGCAGGTTTGTTTTTCCTTGAAGATCTTGCTTTGGTTCTATCAGGTATGGCAGAGTCAATACAATTTTACAAGTGTTCATATAAAGCATTGGTGTATAACTTAGCAAAGGTGTCTATTCTATCAGTAGGGGGAGGGGCTATGAAGCTATTTATGCTGTCATGTAAGAGGTTGCAATTGGCCTTGGAGAAGTTTTTAGTCTAGCTGTTGTAAAGGAGGGGTTTTGTGTTATAGTTACTTCTAGCCAGACTGATTTGTAATCAGATCTCACCAGGGATGGGGGTCTATATTATAACAGCAAACGCTTAAAATAACGTTTTGCCCCCACACTCCCCCCTACTTAAATATACCAACTCTGAGATCACAGCACAGTGAGGGAAATGGCAAAGTCCTGAAAACAGCCCAGTGATTTTTTTTTTTCCATGGGGAACAAATATCTGTTCCGTGTCTTTGGGATTTTGCCGTTTCAACATTTAGCTGTCAATTAAACAGCATTCACTATATTAAGGGTTCGCTTACTTAATAGAGAACCAGGATGGCCACATACTGGAGGTGGTACAGTGGTCCCCCATTTTGGTGAGCATTAGCTGGTCCAGGGCACTGGAGTTGGCAAAGTCTAGGAATCTTTGGGCAAGTGAGTTAGAACATATATAATTTACCCAGTCAATGGATGGGTAATTAAAGTCACCCAAAACCAGGGTGCTTGTATCTTGATTCACGCAAGTAGATCCAAGTAGGCTGAGTGAATGTCCTGATTCATGGAGGGGGTCCTATAGCTGGCAATGACCTGAACAGGGGTCTTAACTGCGGTCAGTTGCACCTGAAGTAACTCAAAGGAATTGTGCTGCTTAACCAATCTAGAGGTGTATTTATCTTTAATGAATATTAATACACCACCTTCTTTAGTTCTCATGCCTTCAGTTTGTGGTCTGAATGTGTGGAAGGAAATGTAACCTGGAATGGTTGGGGTGCTCTCCTCAGCCTTAAACCAGGTGTTACTGACTGCACAAATGTCAGCATCTTCCAAGGTGATGTGCAACAATCTCCAGTCAAAATATTTGAATCACTATTTCCCGCACCTCTTAAATATTACACTGTCCTTTTAAAGTTCATCTCGGAAAATACTATCTTGCATAAACATGGTAGTGTCTTGATTTAGTGATTACCGCTGGTACCTCAGTGAACCAGGGGTCAGTTGTGAAGTTTCATTTTTCTGATCATAGTTGCCTTCATATACTTTGGTTCCTTCCATCTCAAAATTCAACTGCTTTGACTGACCTGATTAATGCAGATTACTCCTTTATGTGTCTGAGTGTTGCCCAATTACCGTACTGGTGTTCAAACACAAGTCACATCCTGACAGCACTGACTCCTTGAATATGTCTTGATTTGCTGTTAAGCTGAATTAGATAATGCAATTACAGTCAAAGTGCAGACTAATTCCCAGGAACAACTAGTTCCTGCATTCTGCCCCCTGTTTTCTCTTCCCTTGCATCTATACATCTGATAGAAAAATCCATTCTGCTTACCTTTATTCATGAAGTTATGCTACTTCTTTGCCAAAGTCATCTCTTCCGTCAAGCATCCCATTGTTCAGAGCTTACCCCTCATTTTATTCTTGTCCCATAATTCAACACAAAATGTTATTAAAAGGTAAATCTTAGCTTTAAAATAATCCAAGATGGAACCAACAACATGCCTCCTAACCTTGCATCAGTCTTCTAAAGAGTGACTGTAACTTTTCCTGTTTACATTTTTACATTATCGCTAGGCACATTACAAGTTTTATTCTTGGAGGACATCATCCTAAAGTGCTGGAATGAATTGACTGACTCAATTCCTTGCCCTTTAACACTAAATGTCCTGTCATTGTATATTAAGTGTATGAAATTATTGTTGCTTTACCAAAAGCAATAATCACATCTTTTTATTGAGTGAAAACAGCCAAGGTCTCTACCTTCTAATAACTATACTGCAATAAGTAGCTGGAATTAATAATTTATCTGCAAAACACAGCTTGGGTTAGAATTTGCCTTTGATTTTTGGAGCATCACCTCCATTTGATTCTATAATGTTAAATATATCACAAAAAGAGCTACAGGGCCAAAGTGTACCCATGTCTGATGCCGTTTATGATCTTGAATTCTTTTAAGAAATGCTCCCGTCAAGATATTTTACCTGTACTTCATGCTGAAGGTATGCAAACTCTCTGTCACAGCTATTGCAATATCTGTGATCCCAATCTGCCTCAGAGCTATCCTCATTTTTTTCTCAATTTTTTTTTATTTAAATGTTACTTCAAAATCTTTAAATGTAGCTAGCTGTCTTTGCAATCGATGTATAACATGTTTTTCAGGAATGTATTTGTAGATTGCTCACATATCTAAGATGAATTTATTCTGTCTAAAAGTGAATTGATTTCTATGAGTGAATTCCTTACATAACTCTAACCTGTAACTACTTGAAGACTAGGCTAGAGAATATTTTCAACAAATTATCTTCTTCTGGCTTTTCCTGGTTAGGGGTCGCCAGAGTGGATCGCCTGTCTGCTCATGATTGGCAGTGGAGTTTTAAGGTGTTGAGTTGCCAGCCCAGTACCCAACCTTCCACAGGAGGCACACACATGCACACACTCACACCTATGGCCAATTTAGAGTGTCCAATCCACCTACAGCATGTCTTTGGGATATGAGTGGAAACCGGAGCACACCCACATGACTACAGGGAGGACATGCAGACTTGGCACAGAAGGAACCCCAGCTGAGGACTGAACCAGAGAACCCCTTACTGTGAGGTGGCAACACTAACCGCTGCACCACCACTACCACCCATTTTGAACAAATTATCCAGGAAGGTAATGAGACAATACATTCTGGAATCTTTTGCATTACCATAATTATTAGGGCAAACTCTTAACTCCATTTTCTAGGACCTTGGAAGCTTCTGCTTGCTCAGATATACCCTAAACTGGCAGAATGCATGCATTGTGTTGGCCTTTTAATTCAACAGTGAAAAGTATTTTCAGCTTGATGTAAATGCACCACCATATTTATTATTTACTTTGTTCCAAACTGCTAATATTCCGATACTACAATAAGAACATAAGTGTTGTTTCATCTATGAAACTGTCAGCTTCTTCTGCACAGAAATAGAAGGCAGCATGTAAGATGTAAGGAACTGTGAAGAATCAGAATATCAGACTGTAAAACCAGACAGTTCCTTGCACTGTGTCATTAGAACTGAAACAGCTGGTAGAAAAGTTTGGAGTAAAGGTGTTTTATATTAGGAAGTCAACATATCACCTGTAATAAAGGGGCAGAGGAATGCATTAGAAACTGCCTTTCATAATGCCAAGTGCTATAGCCGAGCAGAAAGAATTGCAAAATGAACTCACCACATCCCTACTTTTATGTCTACTGAAGAGGAGTCAGTTACATGGGCTTTATTCTGAATTAGAGAAATTACACTTTTAATGTGTTTACAAATGTGAATGCAGCATTTCAAGAGAAAGCAAGAAAAACTCCATCAGGAAATACAGATTTGATTGAAGCTATTCAGGAAAACAGATTTGCCATGAGAACTTTTGTAATAACACCAGTGGATTGCAGAACAGTATCAGTAGAGGGAAATGTTTCTGCATGACTGATTTTGCTCAACTAACCGGGAAATTTGGGAAATAAAGGCAGACTGCATGGACAGCTATGAGACCAACAAAAGAGAGTTTTATATTCTGCGTTTTACACAAAGCACCACTGGGCTGCCTAAGTGTTTTATTTCCTTAACTTTGGCAGCAAAACACAAGCTGGCAACTGTAAACTAACTGCTTGTTTGTAATGAGTCTAGAAGAAACACAATACACTGCTGTTTTGTGGTTACCATCTGGAATTTGTAAAAAGCAAATATATGTAGATATATGTGTGTGTGTGTGTGTGTGTGTGTGTGTGTGTGTGTGTGTGTGTGTGTGTGTGTGTGTGTGTGTGTGTGTGTGCATTTTTTTAAGAATCCCACCAGGCAACTTCAAAACAGCTTATGTCTGTCTACAGACACACATACACGCGCACACACACACACACACACAAAGAAAAATTCATCTTTTTATAAAAATGTGTGTGCACAGTCTGTAAGAAAAACCAACACAAGCTACTGTATGATACCTTAAACCCTGTGTAATGGAGGCCCATGGGATGTATCAAATGACTCCTTAAGCACAGTGTTTCAGCTACATGGCTTCTGAAGGTCCATGTTTTTTTTTTTTTTTTTAAATCTCTATGGTTACATTCAGGCCAATAAAGCTAACCCCCATTAGCTGTGGACATGCATGTTTAGGCCTTTGTATTGATTTTGTCACCAGGATGCTTACTCGCCTGCCTGAAACAGGACCTGTCAGACCACCTACAGAGGTTGCTCAGTGTCAGCCTCAAAACTGGATTTGTGCCAGACAAATGGAGGGTAGCAAATGTCATCCTCTTGACAAAGGTAAGGCATCAACAGACCCAGGAAATTATAGAACTATATGTCTCACTAGCCTCATTAGTGAGGCTATAGAAAGGATCATTATGGAATTTATAATTAAGGACAAAGGTGACCTTCAAACTGTCAATCCAAACCAGTTCAGCTTCATTAAAAACAGATTCCTACCTATTAATCTAGGTTCTTGAGAAGGTTACTGAAGCAATGGGTGAGAACAAACCAGAACATACTGCATATCTAGATCCCACAAAGATGCTCAATTTCATCTCATACTCAGATAGTGTAGATAATTTATTCCAGCTAAATGTTAATACCTCTGTAACTCACTGGATAAAAAAATGGCTCAGAAATAGAGCTAAGGAAATTAGGGTGGGTTACTCTACCTCAACCAATAAACTTGTCACTAGTGGCATACCACAGGGTTCAGTATTCTGGCTACTCCTCATTGGTATTTATTGCTCAGAGATCAAAGCTATTGTTAACAGTTTATGGCTGACCAGGTTTACAGATGACTGTAAACTTGGTGCAACCATAAAGTCCCTAGTGGACCCCAAGATCCTCCAAGATAGCTTTTCCCAAACCAATCTAGCATCAAAACCATAAACTATAACTGAATGCCTCAGAATGCATAATGGTATCCTTCAGTAAGCAAGAAGTCCCTTGTAACTATGACACTTCACATACCCTAAAAATTGATCCAAGAACCTTGGAATCTATGTAGGTGACAAACTGTCCTTCATTTACCATGTGTCCACTATTGTAAGAAAGTGTTTTTTGCTAAGGGTAAGGTGTCCAGGTCCAGGGATGTGATCATTCCACTGTATTCTGCACGCATCAGACTGATCATTAAGTGTAATCCCCCATTCAGTATGTACATTTGCATAAATTTGACACAACTCAAATGCACACAACTCTTTCTTACTAAAAAAAATCGAATAACTCATAAAAACTATGCAGACCACTTCAAAGGCATGTCCTTCTTTCAGTGTCACATAGGCTACTGAGGGGTGATCTCTGTCTTGCATGCAGAGATTCAACAGACCTTATCCTGTCAAACCTACTGCACATTTACAAGTCCAATGTGGACATTAACAGTCTCTCAAGAGTTTTAAATCTCTTTTCCAACATGAATAGAACAAGCTGGAGGGATCAATATGTATTACAGAGAATATCACTTCTTTGCAATTGTCTTCCTCTCTATATAATGCAAAGTACTTCTCTTACTATCAAATGTAATTTGGATGAATGGCTGTATCATGGTTTAGCAAACGTGTCCCTCATGGATACAAATAACATGTAAAAGTTCTACTCATCTCTGGGTTATCCAAACTTAAAATATAAGGGTTAAAAACTTGATGGGAATGTATGGCTGGGCGTCTAAAGATTCTCACAAATCAATAGCCTAGGTAGTAACTATGAACGTATGACCTATGTTTAGTAGACAAGTTAGTTGTATATTATATTTTACCTAATTAATTACCATACCTAATTTTTACCCACCCAGTCTCTTCTGAGCATATCACGTCCTCCTCTCCTGACTCAAATATATCTCTTATTAATACCAGCACTGCAGCCCCTCTGCTGAGCAGCTATGCAATGTTTCCACCTACACCTCTTCTTTCTCTTCCTTTAATATATTTCCTCACCCCCTTCTTTTAATTGCATTATCGTACTCTCTGTACTACTCACCCATATATTATTATTTCTTTTTCCTTTCTTCCAGGCTCTGCAATGTTATTTTTCTCTCTCTCTACTCCCCGCCTCTATATTTTCTTTTCTTCTGTCTTCCATGCTATACTATATTTCTTTCCCCTCTCTACCAACATGGTCTATTTTTACAATCTATTTTGTAAGTGCTTTGTTGTATGATGATATACTGTAAACTTATAATTTTTTTTTGTTAATGTTCATTATTGCATTAATATTTTGTTACCTTGTACACGTACTTTTATATGTACACTAATATATGTACTTATATATCTAAATTCTCAATAGTACTATGTAAACTCTGTTTGTTTTGTGTGTGGAGCTATTCTCCTCGGGTCTCCACTGAAAATGGGCCACAAGCCCAGTGGACTAACCGGGTTATCAAAAGGCAAATGAATAATAAATAAATAAATAAATATGTACAACCTAACTGCCACTGTGCACAGGTTGTATCTGAAAGAGTCCTCAGATTAATCCAGCTATCAAATTTACAAAATAAAATAATGAGACTAAAGCACCTAGCTCAAGTGAAGCTATTTTTTAAAGGCGGTGCTGAATTGTAGATGCTTGTTACATTGACATTCTTCACCTGATCAGGTGATCAACTGCTCAAGTACTTTTTTATTACATTTAAGTAGCAGTTCTTCTGCTTTCTTTGCCCTTACTAGTTTAGAAAGTTAAATACAAGAAAGATTGTTATATGTTCATTTTTTTGTTTAGTTCCTTTGTCATGTATTTATCACTTCACGGGTTTCTTCAGGTGCTCTTCTTTTTAATGTTGCTGCTCCATGCTGAGTTTGGATAGGGTGCAGCACTATTAATTGAATTTCATTACAAGTGAAAGCTATTCAATGACAAAAAACCTGAATCGTATCCTAGCAGATCTTGCATTAGGTGGACAAACTATCTTAAACTTATGTATAGTTTGTGCTCCTCCACCATTTACTGTACCAAAACATCAGCAGCTGTTACTTCGGATATATGCTGTGGGAGTGCACAAGAATATTATTACGCTTTGGGACTTCACTATAAATGCCTCTACACTCTCAGTCTACCCCATGAATAAAATGTCACTACTGCACAGTTTAGAACAAATCATTCAATAACTTACAATACCAAACCCACAAACTGGAAGTGATTCATCTCCTGACCTCATTATATCCAACATGCAACCCAGATGTTTACAGCTGATGATTCTTCATAGTACTTTAAGTAACTAGTGTCCCTTATCTTCATCCTAGTCATTCAAAACAATATAATCAATAGACATTACAATTGTAACACTCAGAATATAGTGTATATAGCAAAATGTCTGGATTGTCCCATAGTGTACATAGGAAAAACTAGTAGGCATTTTAAAAATCGGATAGGTGAGCACCTATTAGATATCAAGCATGGTAGGGTGACAAATGCACTTGCTTGGCATTTGAATGAATGTAGGGACCATACATTAAAATTTTTGGTGATTCGATATTTACAAAGAGAAGCCACTGTGGTGCAGCGGTAGCATTGTTGCCTCACAGCAAGATGTTCTCCCATTCGAACCTCGGCTGGAGCGCCTTCTGTGTGGAGTCTGCATGTACTCCCCACAGTTGAGTGGCATTCAAAAGACATGTGTAGAATGAGTGTGCTTTCATTGAAGGTTGGGCATCGAGCTAGCACCTCTGCACCATAAAAATCTACTGCCAATCATTAGCAGACCGGAGTTCCGCTGTGGAGACCCCTAACTGGGAAAAGCCAAAAGGACAACAACATTTGCAAAAAGATCGACAGGGTAAATGTCTGGATGTACATTTAGATATTAGTGAATTAAGATGGCAGTTGAGACTCAATGCCACTGTACACCCAGGGATTAAGGAAGCCATTAGCATCACCAGTATTTTAAAGTTAAAAAATATTTTAGGTTAAATTTGAATATGTATTTCATTTATTTCCTATGATGTAATGTACTCATTGGTTATGAATTGTTATGTCCACTTTATTTGATGTTTGTATCTTTTAACAAACTAATTTTTAAAGGCAATCTGGTTTTATGATGAATTTTTATTATTAATTCATTGATTATTCAATTTTACAATTAGTGATTAGGGTTGGGGTGTTTGATTTTTGTTCTGATTTTGTTCTGAAGATGTCCCTTATAATTTAGGGGAAGAAAGCGTTTAACATGGTTGTTTGTCAAATAAAGATGATTGGTTCCTGAACTGTGGTTGCTTTGGTTATATAGTCTAGGATATTGGAGCCCCTGGTGGGACTACGGATTAGCTGATCCAGGGTGTTGGAATTTATGAATTCCAAGAACCATTGGGCAAAGGTGTTGGTACATGAGTAGTTTTACTAGTTAATGGCAGGGTAGTTGAAATCACCCAGTATTAGGGTGTTTTGTTGTATCTTAATATTTTCCACTATGTTTAGAAAGGTGTAATGAGAATCTTGGGGCATGGTGGGTGATCTGTAGCAAGCTACAATTTGGATTGCAGTCTTGCCTAGTGTTAGTTGCACTTGGAGAATTTCAGATGCATTCTGTTGGGCAACTAGCCTGTTGTTGTGAATATCCTTGGTGAATACAGACACTCCTCTACCTTTAGTGTTTCAGTCCTGGTTTGGTGGCCAAAAAGTGTGGTATTGCAGGGGTGCTCTCTGGAGCCTTGAACCAGGTTTCAGTTACTGCATAGATATTGATGTTCTCCATTTTTAGGAGTGCCTCGAGAGAGTGCATTTTGAGGTTTAGACTTCTAGCATTGAGTAGCATTACCTTCAGATTTTGCATGCTTGTACCTGTTACGGTGGTGGTTTTGTCCTTTGAACTTTGCCTAAAAAAGGCACTATAGGGATGGCAAGAGACTTAGCCAAGTAACCTGAAAACCAGGGATGACAGGTGCAGACCATATCTGGCAAAGCATCATGGTCTGTTGATCATGTCGTCCCAGGCAGACAGATACTGGATCTCCTTTGAATGACACTAGAAGCTTAGCCAATTGTTGAAGTCAATCATTTTGCCCTTATATTGTGGTATCATTCTGAGTGAAGGCAGGATGCTACTCAGGGCTAGGGTCATACCTGCCTGGACCACATGATTTGAGAGCTCTTCCATGTCTCTTTTCCTGTAGTCCAGGGAGGTACGTCTCAAGTCATTCACTCCAACATGGACAATAACAGAGTTATATTTGTACTTCTTGTGGACTGACTTGACTACATGCGTTATGTGGTGGATCCTGGCACCCGACAGGCAGCTGACTGTAATTTTCTCCTTGTTCAGCCTGGTGAGTGGGACATCAGTGTGCCTGACTATAGAGTCATCTATGACTAAAGTGTTGGGTATGTTGTCTTGCCTTAGGGGCTGTTGTTGGGTGGCACACTGGTGTTGTGAGCTATGTGACACTTTAGTTGTGATTGGTGTTTGTTTGGGTTTCAGCTTCAGAGGTCCTTGTTGCTTGGGCAGGTTAATGTTAAGGGCCTCCACATATTTGGGTTTAGTGTTGCTATGTGTGGGTGTTGATAGGGTGGGTTTAGAAGGGCTATGTGTTGCTTGAGGTGTAGTGCAGGTGTTAACCTTCTCCTCTTGACTGTCTAGCACAATCTTGGGTGGAGGCAGCTTTGCTTCTAGTTTGGCAATATAAGTGCTTCTCTCACAGGTTGTAGTGTTGGGTGGTAGGAGGAGAGGGCTGTCTGTGTACATGAGGCAATTGCTGCATTGCCCCAGTGTGCTCAGATTCACCAGGTGGACAGGCAAAATCATCGGAAGCTGACCCTTAGACATGCCTGGTTTGGTGCTTTTTTTTTGTAAAGTACAAGGACTGTTTTACCTTACCTTAGCAAGGTGCTTTGCAATTATAGGCTGTTTAGTGCCTACGATTAAGTTTTCCTTATTACCAAGGAGAGGTGAGTGCTTGTATTAGTTTAAGACTTCCTAGTGCTTTCCAGCAGGTTTTAAAAAAAGTGCTAATCACATGGATGCTTAAAGGTAAGATGAAAAAAATGGTTTATCCTAAACACTGCAGTGTGCACTAGAGGCGTTAGATGTGAAAGTAGGTAACTTAAGTTTTACCTGTCTAAAAAGTTAAGTGTTAGTGGAGAGTCACTATTTTTAAAACAGGAAAATAGATTGAAAGTCAGTGGTCACTTTCTACTCTGGTACTATGGAATACAGTAGAATGACCAATACATTTAAATAGTTGAAGGGAAGTGATTTCACAAAATGATAATTTTGTGCTTACTCATACAAGCCAGTAAAAACATAGAGGAAATGAGATATATGGTCAAATTAACATAAGGGGTAGGCAAATAGAACAATACAGTAACCAGGTGGGAGGGTGGGGAAAAATTTCTGCCTGACTCACAAGAAACAGAGCTGTGGTCTCTTTTCAAGTTTTAATATGCAGTTAAAAGCAGAATATAAGTAAAACACAAGGTAAATAAAACAAATCACAGTATTCAAAATAGAAAAAGGCAATAAAGTAATACAACAAATAAAAATCAAACTAACCTTTCCCTCACAACCAAGTGTAGCAGAGTCTGGGTGAGCCTTTCTAGTAAAGCTCTGAAATGTTTTATTTTAACCCTTAAATAAAAGTTTTAGTTCCTAGCTCCGCCCTCTCAGTTCACAGATGATTAACCTTAACTGACCTGTTCTATTGACCTGTATTAATTTCTGCCTGACTCACAAGAGACAGAGCTATGATGATCTTTGGCTCTAGATAAATGATTCTTATGCTTCTGTCATCAGTAGTAACTGATAACAAAGGTTACATTTTATCTCTAGACAAAAATATGTAAAGTATGACCTTAGTCTCCCCCCTGAATTAATTTTGCCAAACACACTGAAAAAAAAATTACTAGAGCCCTCTGTTCTGTAAAACTGAATTACAAAAGTACTCATCTACTTGTACCATCTGACAGGCATTCTTTAACTAGAAGTGCACTAAGCCCTAAAATTAAATATGCTCTCCCCTTAATAACTTTCCACTCCAGTATAAATACCCATAAAATGCAGAAAGCACTTAACAAAATTGATACATTTTTCCTATTATTTATTTATTTATTGACATTTGTTAACCAGGTTAGTCCAGCTGAGCCAGGGGCTCATTTTCAGTGGACACCTGAGGAGAAAATCTCCAGAAAATTAACAATTATTACAAAAGTTACAAAGATGTAATCAACGGATAACATAAGTCTATTAGTAACTAATAGCATGACATAACATAAGTCTATTAACAGGTAACAAATCTATAAATATTAATTATTAAAAAGACAGTATGAAATTTAGTGGAATACCATACAAGAGGTCATTCCAATGTGCAAAGAGTCAGTAGTAATACAAGAACCTATTATTATTTTTTGATGCGTTTAAAAAATAGGAAAAAGAGGGAAAAGTAACTGAAGGTGCAGGGTATATGAGGAAAAATGAATTATGTAGATAAGAAGCTGACAGCCAAACCCACCAATGCCAATAACTGCATCATGTTACCTGGCTGCCTGTAACAGTAAGAGCTACCTTTCAGTTTACAAATGTAAAAAATAATCAAATCAGAACAATGTGCTCCCTTCAAAAAGACTGAAGGAAATATAACCCTCACTAGACCTTCTGCTAGAGTCAGAAAACTTTGCAGAATTGTGCTAAGTGAATTTGTAGGACAAGTGGCCATGCAGGGTGTATTTGAGTCAGAAAACCTATCTACACAGCATGGCAAGGCCAGATTATGTGGTCGGCTGTGCTATATGATGGTGATTATATAATGAAGTACCACAGATGGTGGAGTGGATCAGAAATGTTTAAATGTCGTGTACCTCACTGTGCTTGCCTTAAATGTGAACTTGGCCATATGCTCGCATACAGACTACATCAAGCAAACAAGCCTACGTTTGCCACAGCACTTGTAACTGTGTATCTACAGAAAGCTCTTTTTGCAGCTTCTTGCCAGATGGTGCATGTCCTCATCCCAAAAGCACAGGGTCATCTGATCCCACGTAATATTTCCTACTCTTCATGATACTGACATACTGCATAGACAACATCGCCATGCAGACATATGCCAACCTCATCTGTAGCTCAGTGTGATTCATAGAGTACCTTTCTCCGTGGATACAAAGGCATATGTGGCATTACACATATCAGCTATAGGGACCTTCCAGCAACTTACATGGGAGACAGTCGAGGTATCTCTGGCATCTGTCTCAAGAATACTCCATTAGTTTCTCCATGGCAGTCTTCAGTATGTTTTGGAGCATATGTGGTTCCCATATACCCCAGAGGGAACAAATTCCATAAAGGAGTACTATGACACAGTCCATTTCCCTTGGGCACTGGAGACCATAAACTGTATTTGCACTCTGAAATAAATGCCTCACCTGGTGAACTGGGAGAGTGATATGTGAACTGTAAAGGTTATCAGTCCATCAACTGCCAGTTGGTCTGTATTTGACAGGGTATCATCGACAATATGTATATAGGCCATGAGGCAGTTTTCATGACTCACACATATGGCACACATACACTCTTCATAAATGGTTTGCAAGGGGTAAATCCCACAGGGCCATAAAATGGGTGAGGTTGAATGTGCCCTACAACCTTGGCTTATAACACCCATCAGAATTCGACACAATCAAGTTTATCAGGGATACAACCATGAGCTATTTCAAACCAGAAATATAACAGATCATTTGTTTGGGTTGATTAAGTCACACTTTTGCTGTTTGGATACATCCAGTGATGTCCTACAGCATGAGCCTGCCATGTATACCAAAATATTGATGGTTCCTGCTATGTCACATAATATTATAGTCAGGAAGCAGATACAGCAGGGTGTCCTCTTGCAGACTCATCATTTTCCAGCACCACAACCAGTAGTAGCTGAGACAGGCAAGAAGTCAAAGGAGGAGCCAGCAGCAGGAGATGACCTTGTCAGATGGAGATGGGCACAGTATACTGTGGCACTACTATTAAAGAGTCAAGTGATTTACAGTATAACTATACAAGAGTTAAGCAGATGCAATACAGCAAAACTGATGTATGCAAAAATATCAGACTCTGCTTACCCATGCATAGGCTGGCCATGCTGAACATCAGACATAGGCAACCTAAATAACAATGTACATAGGGCACGACACAGTTATCATTTGTGCAGATGGACAAGAGAGTACAGGGATGTACACACAGCTTTAGCAGAGAAGTGTGTGAGTTTGAGTGCTGAACTGTAGTAAAATAAAAAAGTGCATTTTTGGGTAAATGTAATGTGCAAAAAGGACAGGGTCAGTGTCGGTGTGTGTGTGTGTGTGTGTGTGTGTGTGTGTGTGTGTGTGTGTGTGTGTGTGTGTGTGTGTGTGTGTGTGTATGTGTGTGTGTGTTTACATGTGATGTGCTTTGGGCCATGGTGGTTTTAGTGTGTATAAGCTGGGATATAGCCTCAGTACATGATGCAGCACTGCAGCATGGCCTACTGGTCAGGTCCACAGCATGCATGGCACAGAGCACACCATCGCATGCATGTCATCTTCCACTACAGCAAGCTTTTCCAGAAGTTGCACTGATTGTACCACAATCTTGTCTAGATGGTGCTGCGATGTGTAACCTAAATTGAAGTCTACTTGCACATGTGCAGGCATGAAGATGGCCACAATGATGGGGTGCCCTCTACAAAGAGTAAAAAAAAAAATATGTTGTTATGGAAGTGCTACCACTGCAGGAGTGGAATCTTGCTCATCCATGGTTATACTGGCTAACATCATTGAATGTTACAGATGACGGGCAATGAGGATGTCCCTCTCACTCCTGACAGACAACCCAGAAAAGACAATGCACAGTACAATGTGGGATTTTGTCTATACGAAGACTACCCTATACATATGCTGGGTGGCAGCCACTTACATACGATCCTTGGGGGAAGGTGAAAACCATACAGCTGTTGAGAACCATTACCACCCCTGACTGTGCTCTAACATCAAGGCAAAAAATATACAGTGTAAGTAGGGCCCAACACTACAGCTACACATGCAGCTGATATATTTACAGCTATGTAAATATGATAAAAATGAGTACCCCTGACCAAATCTTGTACAGATGAATGTGGAATGTGGATCAGTGCTTTACCTGTATACCATAAGTCAGACATATTTAATGAACCTTACACTGACTACATGTTAAGGAGTTGTTACAGCTATTGATACTATGTATTGATACTATGGAATGGGACCACATACTTAAGGCATCTGTTGTTAAAACATTCTAGGGCCTGTCCAGCTCTGTCTCAGCATCTAGAATCATGCTGTTGGACTGCATGGAGGTGATACTGCCTATCAGAGAGGCCAGGAACTTCTCTGTCTGTGTAAGAGGTGATTCACTCAATGGACCACCACCAGTTGCCCTGTATAATCATGCCATGGGTTCTGCTCAATGGGGAGCAGCAAAGATCATAACCATGGCCCTGCAATGGACCTTGTCTTAGATATCGTCTTGCCCACCCACCAGATTTGCATTGGCAACCAATTCAGCCTAGACATGATCACAGAAGGGCTGGTTGACAGCACTTGATAACTAAGAGCCATCAATCATGGAGACAGAGGGCTTGTAGTACCACCTTATTTTCTGCATCTATACATTTGGGTTTGTGAGTTGATATGAAAAGGACAGTAGATCCCATACGTTTCTTACGGCACTGTTTTTTAAAGAATTTCTCGGTTGTCATGGAAATGGGAATTAATAGCCTTGTTCTTGCACGGCATTAAGAAATTGGTACAAGAGTCTTATAGTACTAGGTCATATATTATACTTAATTTGTGCCTGATAGTGACATATGTTTACGCACAATCTTTAAGTAACTATCATGCATTGTATGTGTACTGAGCATCTATTCCACACAAAACAATTTCAGAGGTGAAACTAAACAATAACACTTGACCATTACAACATCAGCTTTAATAAGGCAGTGCTAATTTCATATGTGAAAGGGACACACCAGTAAAATAGTAATGAATATTGCTCAGAATATGAGCCCAGGGGTGTGTCTCCAAACATCCTTAATAACCTTACAGTCTACAACTTGCAGTACAAAAGCAATGTACCACTTAGGATAGTTTTGGCCAAGGCATCCTAAAATTAAAGACAAAACGACATCCATTACAAACATTGAGGAAGAAGAGCAGTCAAAGCTACATTCTACAACTGAATGGAAGTGTGTGAGAAGCACTACTTAACCTTATATAAACAGGTATCTGACTTAGGGAAACAAGCTTTCAACAAAATCACATTGCAGGACTCAAACACATGACACAGTTATTTTCTTCCATAGTTCAATGACACTCCAGTCTTCTCATCTGCCTTGCATCATGAAGATGCAAAATTACTAGAGATCATCTCATTATTGTTTCTGCATCACAAAATCTGAGTGACAAGCAAACCCGATAAACATTGTGCACTTTTCTACATGGTTTCTTACACATGCCTGAGTAAATGCAGTTAGCTCTGTGCACATGCAGAAAGCCAGTTATGTTAGTGTGGAACGAATCATCATTCCATAATTAACCATCTGAAAATTACACGCTGTTGAGCATGTATTCTCAGCAGCAGAGGGCATGAGGGTTGCCATGTTTCACACCATAAAGTATCATTGGAAGCAAGAAGATACAGTGCCTATATTTTATTATTTTTTACATCCATCATGCAACTGAGATTAACATTGGCCATTGTTGTCAGTCACTGCATGGTGGCTGAAGCACCAAAGTACTGTCTTGGGTGCAACTTCTATAACATTTTTCCTGAGCTCTTTTAAGGTGAGACAATTATGATGGAGAGGGTGAGGATAGTGCTCCTTTTAGAGAACAGTGATTGGGTGAGAAGTCAAAGATTTTTCTGGACATCCTCTATAAGCACTAGAGCTTGATGTTCCTGCAGAAGATCTGTGCAGCCTAATGTCTGCAGTAGTTTGATCAAGGCTGTCACCCATGCTATTGGCATCCTTCATACTGGGGAAAAGTGCCATCACCACTACAGTGCCATGGATCCATGCAAGTTTGACCTCCTTGGTTGATGGGAGGCTGAAAGATGCAGGCAGCACCTCAGTAATGTCTAACTATACCGCCTTTTTACTAAATAAATAGCCTGCCACTACATGTCACAATCCAGTTTATCATTATGCCCTATTTATGTCTCTTGCTCCTGCACAGAATGAAAGAAATAGGGAGTGGACTAAAGCGCCTAAGAGAGTGCTGAGGTGAGTGCACAAGTTTTCATGAAAATATTTCTGTTTGTGCTGTAACAATTGTACCCATTAAAAATAAAATTGTATAACCTTTAGATAGCGGTACCACATCTGTCAGTACTAGCATAGCTCAAGGACAGTAGTATGAAATGTTAGAAATGCACTTCTGCATGCCTCCTCCTTTATAGGTGGACAGGTGGATCATCATGTTAAGTCTATGTTCTCTGAGAGTGTTCAGATGGCTGTAAGTTCAATTCTCAGACCACCACCCCACCCCACCGCCAAAAAATAAATTGCTGTCATGGCTAAGTGTACTTGTCATCTCACTTTTTCAATGCATTAATGCAAAGTCCATATATGCAATATACATGACTAATAGTAGTTTGCTAAAATGTTCACAATATACAATAGAAGTATCTTTCTCTTCTTTGTTACCTGTAATGGACATATTTATTGTTAGCTAAGCGTGTGTATTTTCTATATGTACAACTGCATTATTGTCAAAACTCGAAGGGTATTACTGGCCACAAGCACAGATGTGCTGTCTTGAGAATTAACTCTTGTATGTATTATTCTGTTATGTCAGAGTGCATGTGAGAATAGCTTTTGGCTTATTCCTCTCCCATATGTCATAGTTATGGCTTATCTCTCTCTCCCATATGTCATACTTTTGGCTTATCCCTCCCCCATATGTCATAATCACTGAAAAGGTCGATGCATTCCTTTTTAAGTCATGCTATTAAAAAGTTATTATGCTTAACTATATCTGTATCAACATAGTTAAGAATGCAATTTTCATTGTATTTGTATTTTACTTTCCTCATCCTCTTTGTCAAAATCCTTTCTCTTATGTACATTTATTTGATTTATTTTTTCTTTCTCTCCATTCGTGTTACTATTATATGCAGCAGCATAGCAGCCTGCACCTAAGCCGTCACTAAGTATTATACGCAGCAGCATAGCAGTCTGCACCTATGCCATCAGTAAGCATTATACGCAGCAGCATAGCAACCTGCACCTATGCCATCATTAAATATTATACGCAGCAGCATAGCAGCCTGCACCTATGCCATCACTAAGTATTATATGCAGCAGCACAGCAGCCTGCACCTATGCCATCACTAAATAGTATACGCAGCAGCATAGAAGCCTGCACCTATGCCATCACTAAGTATTATACGCAACATATCAGCCTGCGCCTATGCCATCACTAAGTATTATACGCAGCAGCATAGCAGCCTGCACCTATTCCATCACTAAGTATTATCCGCAGCAGCATAGCAGCCTGCACCTATGCCATCACTAAGAATTATACGGAGCAGCATAGCAGTCTGCACCTATGCCATCACTAAGTATTATACATAACAGGATAGCAGCCTGCACCTATGCCATCACTATGTATTATACGCAGCAGCATAGCAGCCTGCACCTATGCCATCACTAAGTATTATACGCATCAGCATAGCAGCCTGCACCTATGCCATCACTAAGTATTATACACAGCAGCATAGCCGCCTGCACTTATGCCATCACTAATTATTATATGCAGCAGCATAGCAGTCTGCACCTATGCCATCACTAAGACGTGTTGGCCCTCTGCAGGTTGAAACTAAATACTCACTGTTCAAACTGCCTCTGGATTGTAGAAGTCCAGAAATGATTAACAACACCACAGAACTACTCAGCACCACCAAATAAGCAACAAGAACATTCCACATAAGTGTTTATTGTGGTACACCAATATCCAGGTAAGGAAAGAACAGTATATTGGTTTCAATAAAAAGCATAACTTCTTCAGTAATAATACTAACGTTCTGCAAGCAATATCTGTTACACCTCACTAATATTGCCCAATGGTCCTGGTTCATGGCTGACAAGAGTGAAGGCCAACAGGGTCTTTTCCTGCTGATTCTCCCAAGCCTGTTCTCTTGGCTATGGTTTAACTAGATAGTTGGTAGGGACAGTGGGAATCTCTTTCATCTATTCAAGGCGGCCACTAATTATATGACAAATTATTTGGCTACCTTAAAACAGTCATAGTTACTCTTGCTGTTTACCTGCACTTCACATAAATAAATAAATAAATCAATCAATAAACAAACATATAAAGACGTGCTGAAAGATTCCCTGACAGTGATCAATAGCAGTTCACTGGTTAGTGCAGAGGTGCCTGTGGACTAGAAAGTTACAATACTGTTATACTATTTTGGAGGAAGCAGGAAAAACTTAGGGAACTAAAGACTAGTAGCCTAACAACAGTGTTGGTGAAATGTATGTAGGGAATCTTGAAGACAAAACTGGTTGCTTTTGTAAAAGGTCTATTATCTTCAGGAAAACAACCAACACGGGTGCTTTGCCAGATGCAATTGCCACTTAAATTTACCCTACTTTCATAACTGGGTTATAAGAGGCCCACCTCAACTTCCCCCAAACGCTTAACTTAATCCCACATTGACATCTGTTAGGAATATGGCAGACAAGCCAGAATACAAGCTAAGGAAATGGATAGGGTAATTGTTGGAATGTTGGACACCAAGGCCTGTGGTGAGATTATTGATGCTAGGTAGAACCACTGCAAGGGAATTGGATACCCTAGGCAGCACATTCATTTCACTCCCCACCCACAATGACTACATGTGATCAGCTGATAGTTTGCAATTTGTTCATCTACTGGCCCCACTTTTAAGGCAGTTCCTGTTGAAAACAGGACAAGTAACTAGACAGTTTGCAAGCTGTTTATTATGAGATTGCAAAGCTGTCAAGGCAGTTGCCTTATTTTTCCTGCCATTGCTATGGTGGTTATTCAGGACATAAATGAAGATACTAGTGAAGAACCTCATGGGTCATGGACAGTACTCTCTAATAGGTTAATCTAAGGTACATCACAGGGAAAGCAGAACAAGATCTACCTTTTGTCTGATGAGAAAAAGAAAGATATGACATTTGTAAATAGTGCAAAGAAGGCTGAACCAGTGAAAAGTCAGGAGGTAAATGAGGTTCAGTACAGGCATCCCAAGTACTGTACATGACCCACAAACAGGATATCAAGTCACAGCTGAGGACTGAAGAGTATAATCTTTGGGGATGCAAAGATTGCATCTTTGTTGTTTATAGGTAATGATGCTTTCTCACCCTTAACTGATGGATCTCTAATATGCTGAATTTGAAATATATAGAATGGAAAGTAGCAACTCAAACTCAGATGTCAAGGTTCAGTTCTGGAAGAGAGATGTTCTGTATGGGTATGAAGAAGAGAAGCTTATTGGACTTGTCTCTGAGGCTGCAAGCCTGACCAGTGAATGAGCACAATGCAGGTGTTGTACAAGACTGTGGTAACAAAGTCAGAAATGAGTCATAATCTGAAGCTGTTAGTTTAACTGTCAGTCTGTGTCCTCATCTTGACCTCTGACCAAAAAGTATGAAATGGCAAATACAAGTAGCTCCTTTATAGGGTAGCTGGCAACGGTGGATTATAACAGGGGTGATTTGAGTGGCAAGCCAGTGACTACAGCTACAAGGGGCTCATGGCTGTCCAGTTGGCAGGACAGGCTATTTTAATCTATATAAACATATGCATATATGTGTGTGTGTGTGTGTGTGTGTGTGTGTGTGTGTGTGTGTGTGTGTGTGTGTGTGTGTGTGTGTGTGTGTGCATTTACATGTGATGTTATGAGGGCCATGGTGGTTTTTGTGTGTATAAGCAGGGATATAGCCTCAGTACATGGTGCAGCACTGCAGTATGGCCTAGTGGTCAAGTCCACAGCATGCATGACAGAGAGCTCACCATCCCATACATGTCATCTTCCACTACAGCAAGCTTTTCCAGGAGCTGCACTGATTGTACCACAATCTTGTCTAGATGGTGCTGTGATGTGTGACCTAAATTGAAATCTGTTAGCACATGTGCAGGCATGAAGATGGCCACAATGATGGGGTGCCCCCTACTAGGAGTAAAAGAAAAACAATTTATGTTGTTGTGGAAGCGCTACCACTGCAGGAGTGGAATCTTGTTCATCCATGGTCATGCTGGCTAACATCTTTGAATGATGCAGATGACTGGCCATGAGGTTGTCTCTCTCACTCCTGACAGACAACCCAGTAAAGACAATGCACAGTACAATGTGGGATTCTGTCTATCCAAACACTACCCTGTACATATGCTGGGTGGCAATCACTTACATATGATCCTCAGGGGGTGGGTGCTAACCATACAGTTGTTGAGCACCATTACCACCCCTCACTGTCCTCGAAAATCAAGGCAAAAATATAAATTGTAAGTATAGCCCAACACTACAACTACACATGCAGCTGATATATTTACAGCTATGTAAATATGATAAAAATGAGAACCCCTGACCATATCTTGTACAGATGAATGTGGAATGTGGATCAGTGCTTTACCTGTATACCATAAGTCAGACATATTTAATGAACCTTACACTGACTACATGTTAAGGAGTTGTTACAGCTATTGATACTATGTATTGATACTATGGAATGGGACCACATACTTAAGGCATCTGTTGTTAAAACATTCTAGGGCCTGACCAGCTCTGTCTCAACATCTAAAATCATGTTGTTGGACTGAATGGAGGTTTTATTGCCTATCAGGGAGGCCAGGAACTTATCTGTCTGTGTAAGAGGTGACTTAGTTAATGGATCACCACCAGTTGCCCTGTATAATCATGCCATGTGTTCTACTCAATGGGGAACAGCAAAGATTATAACCATAGCCCTGCAATGGACCTTGTCTTAGATATGGTCTTGCCCACCCACCAGATTTGCATTGGCCACCAATTCAGCCTAGGCATGGTCAGAGAAGGGCTGGTCAACAGCATTGATAGCTAAAAGCCATCAGTCATGGAGACAGAGGGCTTGTAGTACCACCTTATTTTCTGCATCTATACATTTGGGTTTGTGAGTTGATATGAAAAGGACAGTAGATCCCATACGTTTCTTACGGCACTGTTTTTTAAAGAATTTCTTGGTTGTCATGGAAATGGGAATTAATAGCCTTGTTCTTGCACGGCATTAAGAAATTGGTATAAGAGTCTTATAGTACTAGGTCATATATTATACTTAATTTGTGCCTGATAGTGACATATGTTTACCCACAATCTTTACGTAACTATCATGCATTGTATGTGTACTGAGCATCTATTCCACACAAAACAATTTCAGAGGTGAAACTAAACAATAACACTTGGCCATTACAACATCAGCTTTAATAAGGCAGTGCTAATTTCATATGTGAAAGGGACACACCAGTAAAATAGTAATGAATATTGCTCAGAATATGAGCCCAGGGGTGTGTCTCCAAACTTCCTTAATAACCTTACAGTCTACAACTTGCAGTACAAAAGCAATGTACCACTTAGGATAGTTTTGGCCAAGGCATCCTAAAATTAAAGACAAAAATGACATCCATTACCAATATTAAGGTAGAAGAACAGTCAAAGCTAAATTCTAAAACAACTGAATGGAAGTGTGTGAGAAGCACTACTTAACCTTATATAAGGAGATATCTGACTTAGGAAAAAGATTTCAACAAAAACACCTTGCAGGACTCAAGCACACGTCACAGTTGTTTTCTTCCATAGTTCAACGACACTCCAGTTTTCTCATCACCCTTACACCATGAAGATGCAAAATTACTACAGATCATCTCATTATTGCTTCTGCATCACAAAATCTGAGTGACAAGCAAACCCGATAAACATTGTACACTTTTCTACATGGTTTCTTACACATGCCTGAGTAAATGCAGTTAGCTCTGTGCACATGCAGAAAGCCAGTTATGTTAGTGTGGAGAGAATCATCATTCCATAATTAACCATCTGAAAATTACACGCTGTTGAGCATGTGTTCTCAGCAGCAGAGGGCATGAGGGTTGCCATGTTTCACACCATAAAGTATCATTGGAAGCATGAAGATACAGTGCCTATATTTTATTATTTTTTACATCCATCATGCAACTGAGATTAACATTGGCCATTGCTGTCAGTCACTGCATGGTGGCTGAAGCACCAAAGAACTGTTTTGGGTGCATGTTCAATGCCATTTTTCCTGAGCTCTTTTAAGATGAGACAATTATGACTGGAGAAGGTGAGGATAGGGCTCCTTTTAGAGAACAGTGATTGGGTGAGGAGAAGTTCAAGATTTTTCTCGACATCCTCCATAAGCACTAGAGCTGGATGTTCCTGCAGAAGATCTGTACGGCCTGATGTCAGCAGTAGTTTGATCAAGGCTGTCACCCACGCTACTGGTATCCTTCATACTGGGGAAAAGTGCCATCACCACTACAGTGCCATGGATCCATGCAAGACTGACATCCTTGGTTGATGGGAGGCTGAAAGGTGCAGGCAGCACCTCAGTAATGTCTAACTATACCACCTTTTTACTAAACAAATAGCCTGCCACTGCATGTCACAATTCAGTTTATCATTATGCCCTATTCATGTCTCTTGCTCCTGCACAGAATGAAAGAAACAGGGAGTGGACTAAAGCACCTAAGACAGTGCTGAGATAAGTGCACAAGTTTTCATGAAAATATTTCTGTTTGTGGTGTAACAATTGTACCCATTAAAAATAAAATTGTATAACTTTTAGACAGCAGTACCACATCTATCAGTACTAGCATAGCTCAAGAATAGTAGTATGAAATGTTAGAAATGCACTTCTGCATGTCTCCTCCTTTATAGGTGAACGGGTGAATCATCATGTTAAGAATATGTTCTCTGAGAGTGTTCAGAAGGCTATAAGTTCAATTCTCAGATCACCACCCCACCCCACCTTCAAGAAATAAATTGCTGTCATGGCTAAGTGTACTTGTCATCTCACTTTTTCAATGCATCAATGCAAAGTCAATATATGCAATATCCATAATAGTAGTTTGCTAAAATGTTCACAATATACAATAGAAGTATATTTCTCTTGTTTGTTACCTGTGATGGACATATTTATTGTTGGCAAAGCATGTGTATTTTTTATATGTACAATTGCATTATTGTCAAAACTCGAAGGGTATTACTGGCCACAAGCACAGATGTGCTGTCTTGAGAATTAACACTTGTATGTATTATTCTGTTATGTCAGAGTGCTTGTGAGAATGGCTTTTGGCTTATCCCTCTCCCATATGTCATAGTTTTGGCTTATCTCTCTCTCCCATATGTCATACTTTTGGCTTATCCCTCTTCCATATGTCATAATCAGTGAAAAAGGTTGATGGTATTCCTGTTTAAGTCATGCTATTAAGAAGTTATTATGCTTAACTATATCTGTATCAACATAGTTAAGAATGCATTTTTCATTTATTTGTATTTTACTTTCCTCATCCTCTCTCTTATGTGCATTTATTTGATTTATTTTTTTTTCTTCTCTCCATTCCTGTTACTATTATATGCAGCAGCCTGCACATATGCCATCACTAAGTATTATACGCAGCAGCATAGCAGTCTGCACCTATGCCATCACTAAGTAATATACGCAGCAGCATAGCAACCTGCACCTATGCCATCAGTAAGTATTTTGTGCAGCAGCATAGCAGCCTGCACCTATGCCATCACTAAGTATTATACGCAGCAGCATAGCAGCCTGCACCTATGCCATCACTAAGTATTATACACAGCAGCATAGCAGCTTGCACTTATGCCATCACTAATTATTATATGCAGCAGCATAGCAGTCTGCACCTATGCCATCACTAAGACCTGTTGGACCTCTGCAGGTTCAAACTAAATACTCACTTTTCAAACTGTCTATGGATTGTAGAAGTCCAAAAATGATCAACAACACTACAGAACCACCCAGCACCACTAAATAAGCACCAAGAACATTCCACATAAATGTTTATTGTGGTACACCAATATCCAGGTAAGGAAAGAACAGTATATTGGTTTCAATGTAAAACATACCTTCTTCAGTAATAATACCAACGTTCTGTAAGCAATATCTGTTACACCTCACTAATATTGCCCAATGGTCCTGGTTCATGGCTGACAAGAGTGAAGCTCAACGGGTTTTTTTCCTGCTGATTCTGCCAAGCCTGTTCTCTTGGCTATGGTTTAAATAGATAGTTGGTAGGGATAGTGGGAATCTCTTTCATCTAGTCAAGGCAGCCACTAATTAGATGACAAGGTATTTGGCTACCTTAAAACAGTCATAGTTACTCTTGCTGTTTACCTGCACTTCACATAAATAAATAAACAAACATATAAAGGTGTGCTGAAAGATTCCCTGACAGTGATCAATAGCAGTTCACTGGTTAGTGCAGAGGTGCCTGTGGACTAGAAAGTTACAATAGTGTTATACTATTTTGGTGGAAGCAGGAAAAACTAAGGGAACTAAAGACTAGTAGCCTAACAACAGTGTTGGTGAAATTTATGTAGGGAATCTTGAAGACAAAACTGATTGCTTTTGTAAAAGGTCTATTATCTTCAGGAAAACAACCAACATGGGTGCTTTGCCAGATGCAATTGTCACTTAAATTTACCCTACTTTCATGACTGGGTTATAAGAGGCCCACCTCAACTTCCCCCAAATGCTTAACTTAATCCCACATAGACATCTGTTAGGAATATGGCAGACAAGTCAAAATACAAGCTAAGGAAATGGATAGGGTAATTGTTGGAATGTTGGACACCAAGGCCTGTGGTGAGATTATTGATGCTAGGTAGAACCACTGCAAGGGAATTGGTTACCCTAGGCAGCACATTCATTTCACTCCCCACCCACAATGACTACATGTGATCAGCTGATAGTTTGCAATTTGTTCATCTACTGGCCCCACTTTTAAGGTAGTTCCTGTTGAAAACAGGACAAGTAACTAGACAGTTTACAAGCTGTTTATTATGAGATTGCAAAGCTGTCAAGGCAGTTGCCTTATTTTTCCTGCCATTGCTATGGTGGTTATTCAGGGCATAAATGAAGATACTAGTGACGAACTTCATGGGCCATGGACAGTACTCTCTAATAGGTTAATCTAAGGTACATCACAGGGAAAGCAGAACAAGATCTACCTTTTGTCTGATGAGAAAAAGAAAGATATGACATTTGTAAATAGTGCAAAGAAGGCTGAACCAGTGAAAATTCAGGAGGTAAATGAGGTTCAATGCAGGCATCCAAAATACTGTACATGACCCACAAACAGGATATCAAGGCACAGCTGAGGACTGAAGAGTATAATCTTTGGGGATGCAAAGATTGCATCTTTGTTGTTTATAGGTAATGATGCTTTTTCACCCTTAACTGATGGATCTCTAATATGCTGAATTTGAAATATATTGGATGGAAAGTAGCAACTCAAACTCAGATGTCAAGGTTCACTTCTGGAAGAGAGGTGTTCTCTATGGGCAAGAAGAAGAGAAGCTTATAGGGATCCTCTCTGAGGCTGCAAGCCTGACCAGTGAATGAGCACACTGCAGGTGTTGTACAAGACTGTGGTAACAAAGTCAGAAATGAGTCATAATCTGAAGCTGTTAGTTTAACTGTCAGTCTGTGTCCTCATCTTGACCTCTGACCATAAAGTATGAAATGGCATATACAAGTAGCTCCTTTATAGGGTAGCTGGCAGTGGTGGATTATAACAGGGATGATTTAAGTGGCAAGCCAGTGACTACAGCTACAAAGGGCCCATGGCTATCCAGTTGTCAGGACAGGCTATTTTAATCTATATACACATATACATATGTGTGTGTGTGTGTGTGTGTGTGTGTGTGTGTGTGTGTGTGTGTGTGCGTGCATGTGTGTGTGTGTGTGTGTATGTATATATATATATATATATATATATATATATATATATATATATATATATATATATATATATATATATATATATATATGTATATGGTATCTGGACACATGCCCGACTAGCATATGTCCGAATCACAAAACATTGAACACACATACATGAAAGCGCTTAACATCGACAAGCACTTCCGTGTATGTGTGCCTGTTTCATAGATCGGACTATATGTGGGTAAGGTAAAATTCCCTTTTCCCACTGTAGTGCGATCTCGGATTGAGAATAATAAAGTAAGGGGGTGTGGGGGGCACAGGGGGGGTGAAGCCCCCCTGCAGAAAAGTAGATTTTCTTTTTGAACTACACATACACGGAAGCCTGTCTAGTTAACACTCATAGCTCCTTAAAGCATCCAGACCTTTTGGCTTCTTTAACTACCTGACTTACCAGCTAATAATAAGCAGCATTAGAAATGCAAGGGATAATTAACAAAATGACACTGAGTGTTAATGTAGGATGTCCCACAGTAGAAAAAATAATAATGTTTTGTCGCTTATTATTCATATTTTAGTATTTATGTTCATATTTTCATAACAGAGAAACCTACAAATTATTGAACAAATATGGTATGAAATGCTATGAGGAAGACAGGAAAATTTATTGTCAATGTCCTTTTATATGACAATATACTACAAATACATTTTTGTTATTAATTATGACAATAAGCAGTATTTCCATATGCACTTAACAATTAAAAATATAAGTAACTTACAAACTGTTGCATGGCTTCAGGCAAACCTTACATATATTGTTGAAGAAAACTTTTACTAATATTTGCACTGTTAAACTGTACATCTTAAGATATATTCACTGTTATTTTTTTTGCTAATATTAAAATCAACATATGTTTTCATATTTCTGTAAATATCTCAATAAGCATGCATCCAGAGAGGAATTTCTTGTCCATTAGTCAAAGCTTGTGTCTGGTTAACAAAAGTGTTTGTCTAGGTTATATAGTTTACAAGTTATGACAATTTGTTTATGGAAGTTTAGCAAAAAATGTAAGTCTGGGTTTGTGTGCATTATAACATATTATAGTATTTATGGAAGACTATGAATGCACTGACTGTTACTGCTATAAATGTTACTTCCTACTGATAACAGTGCTATCTGTACAACATTAATAGCTTTTATCACTCACAAAATACTTATATTTGTTTATCTTACACTTTTAAATTTATTTTTTTAAAAATCCTCTCGAATATAAGGATGTATCTATGTTGATAGAGATGTGACATCCCATACCACATTGGAGCTAATTAGATAGATAGATAGATAGATAGATAGATAGATAGATAGATAGATAGATAGATAGACAGACAGATAGATAGATAGATAGACAGATAGATGGATAGATAGATTGATTTACAATCAGCAGTGCTAAGTGAATAATTAGCCTGTGTACTAAACGCAACAGCTAACAGCTCCTGGTGTTTAAACTAAAAAAAAAATAAAACCTTTAAATGTCACCATGAGTATTTCTTTATACTCAGATGATTCAATTATGCTTGTATGTGCAAAGGAGAAGATATGCCAAGATGTAAAAACTGAGGGCTGCATATGCAATAGATTCAGCTGCCTACAGTATTTAAACAGAAAATGTGTTCATGCTATAAGGGGTCAAAGGGCCAGTTGTTACAACCTGTTTGGTTTCTGCAACAGAGTTCAATCTTTATTTTTTTTGGTGGGGGTTCCTATTAAAATGTCTTAACATAATTTAGGGGACCTTTGTTAGATAAAAATGACAAGATATTTTACTTACTTTAACTATATGAAGACTGTTGAAAAAAAATTGAAATTACATAGTTCTCACTTCTTCCAGATTTTACAGAATGTTCCTGACTTTGTCTCATATTTTTGGTCTAGTCCTCATAAAATTTGATATTTGCTGCCAAACCATGATGATTGCAGTCACTAAATACTGACCAACATTTGAGTTCTAGACTATATATCCTTTAAAAAATCCATGTTAATGCAAAACTGCTACCCTGTTGAATCTGGTTGGTTGTGTAGTTCAGCACTTCCACCCCCCCCCCCCCGTTGAATCTGGTTGGTTGTGTAGTTTAGCACTGTCATCATGGTACAGGGATTAACCACAATATCACCAGGAAATACTTAAATAAAGTGCTGCAATGGCACTGACAATAGCACAAGGGAAGGGGAGGACTAATAGACCCCCCCCGAAAATTCTTAAATCAGGTGCCATAAAGGCACCTACAATAGTATGAGAGTTAGGGGTACGAGTAACCATTGATCACCAAAGATTACTGTTAGAGTGCAGTACAGGTAACAATGGTAATATAGTGATTGGGGTGGGAGTAACTTCTAGACCACCATGGATTAAAACAGCAACAGCAGTACTGGGAATGGGTGATACACTAGACACCAGTGATAACTCAGTATTGCAGTAAGGTACCAATTATCCAGTGGCACCATTGTCAGTATGGGGCTTGAGGGGGGGGCAGAGAAATATACTAGAGCACCATGGATTACTTTTAAAGTGCCTTATTGGCACCAATGGTAGTATGGGGATTCAGAATGGCAGATATACTAGCTCACCATGGATTAGTTGCACTAGCACCAGCAGCAGTATTGAGATAAGGTGGTTCAAGGAACCACTGAATACCATGGATTACATAAACTGAAATGTCATAATGGCACCAACATCACATTGGGGATCAGGGGGTGGGGAGATCCACTGTACACAAGGAATGATACAAGGAGAACAATGCCATACCTACACCAACATCAGTGTTGGAATCAGAGGGGGGCACACTAGACTAGCAGGACTTAATACATGCATGCTGCAATAGCACTTCATCTATTATGAAAGATCAGATAGAGTACAGACAGGTACCGGCACTGCTGTGTGTGTGTGTGTGGGGGGTGTATGTGTGTGTGTCTATATGTGCTCTGTGTACTTGGGTATATGTGGAATTATGACTAGGGGAAATGATGCTGTCTACATGGGCAGTACTTTACTCTGTTGTAGTAGTAATGCAATTCAGAAACATGCAACTTGGCTAATAATGAGGTCTTACCCCAATATGGCTAACATGTCTCTGGTTTGCAAATAAGGACATTGTTGGAGAAAGGCCTTTTTGGCACTGTCGGTACGGCTTGTGCTAGGCCCTTTTAGTGAATTCTCAGAAAGGTATACACAGTGAAGTGACTATAACTTGTTGGTGGGGCTGGGGTTGAGGGCTGTCTGTGCATGAAAAGATATATACCCTGTTGCTGTTTGCTTAGTTTAAACAGTCTGTCTTTATAGGACCAGCATGCATTTATGTACAATAAGTTGGAAAACATGGGCTACTGTAAGTTTGCATGAAACAAACTTACTTTTTGTGTTCATAAATATTTTTATCATAATCAGTCATCTAAGATGTATGCTCAAGAATGGGGCTGTAAATGCAGAGTACAGTAGGAGCTGTCTCTGGATGAGAATAGCTAGCCATCATTTATATAGTTATAAAGTTATTAGTCTGACTTTGTGGAACTAGCGTGTGTCTGTATGAAATAAAGGTTCCCTATTAAATAAGCAAACACAATATAGCGAACACTGTTTAATCAACAGCTAAATGTCGACACAGCAAAATCCCGAAGACACGGAACAACGATTTTTTTTCCCAGGGGAAAAAAAATCACTTGGCCATTTTCGGGACTTTGATGTTTCTTCCACTGTGGTGTGATCTCGGAGCTGGTATATTTTTAGTAGATAGGTGAGGGAGAAGTTCCCCACTTTATTTTGTGTTTGTTTTTTGTTTTTTTTTTTTCAGACCAGCGATTTTTTTCCCCAGGGAAAAAAAATCGCTGTACCGTTTGTTCGGAATTTTGTGTTTTAATTTTTTTGGGGTCGATTATACAGCATTTCCTATTTTAAGCATTCACTGTTATAACATAGACCCAAAATAAAGTGGAATATTTCTGGATGATATTTGGGTGCAATGCAGTTGAAATTTATAATTCTCAACTGTCCATGATTTTGCAAACTGCACCTCATTTTGCCTCGTAGTTTTGGTCTATTCCTCATAACATTTGCTGTTCTCTAGTAAATCACTGAAGATTGTAATCACTAAATAATGACAAACATTTGAATTTCAGTCCTCATAATCTTCAAAAAATGCAAGTTAATGCAAAAACTGTTATTTTAGCAACTAAGTGTATGACAGCAATTATTACAATCTGTTTCTGATTTTGGCCATTTGTCTTCCATTTTTTGGCCTTTTCCCTGATTCCATTGCAAAGAGGTAATATTTTTTTCACAATCAGATAATTTGTAAATGGCAAGTGGCTATAACTGTTTGGGGGACATGGGATGAAAGGACCTGACACTATTGCCATTTGCTCAGTTTAAACAGTCTGTCTCTGCAGGACTAGTGTGCATTTATGTATAATAGGCTGGTGCACTTTGGCTACTGTGTGTTTGTACAAAACAAATTTGAAATACATTGTGTCCATAATTATTATTTGTTTGTTTTACCACAATCAGTCATCTAATGTGCATGATCAACAAGATAGCTATAACTGCTGTTTACTAGGGCTATCTGTGCAAGAGAATGACTCACCTTACTATCATGATCAAGTTAAACCATATGTTTTTGGGACTTCAGCTTTCTTGGGACCATGTCATATGCTCTCTTCAAGTCTAGGGATGCCCATTTGGACTCTTTCCTCATCTTTAGCTTTTTTCTCAACTATCTGTCTCACTGCAAACAGTTAGTCAGTTGAGCTGCATCTTGATCTGCATCCAAACTGCTTGTGAAGAATATGAAACACTATATCTGTGTTACCACATCTGGCAGGAGATTTGTATATATTCTCACATAAACTTGTATTGTATGTTAGCATGTCTAATGTGAAAATGTAACTTTTTTAAAATGTTAAGTATCTCCCTGCTTATACAAAATGTTTAAAGAATCTATCAGTGTTTTGATACATTTCTAACTGTACATGTTTGTGAGGGAGATTCTAAAATACAAACTGTTTGTAGAGTATTAGCTGAATGGTGGGTGATGTCATTAGAATGTTCCTGGTTGCTAGGTGATTATTTGAACAGTTGATTGACAGGAAAAATAACTTTTTGAAACTGACTTTTTTTTTTAGTAAGACAGTTGAGACTGTTAATCTCTGCAGTTTGTGAGGAGCAGCAGTTAGTTGAGTTACAGTCAGTTAAAGTGGTGTGTAGAAGATACCTGGAAAAAGGACTCAACATAAACTGTAAGCCTGCCTTTGCCTTACTGTTATGTTTTAGATTAGATCAGGGACAGTATTCTATAGTTAGATTGGGAACATTTTGTTACTTAGAGTTTTTTCTAAAATGATGGACTTCTGTTCTACAGTTTAATTTTATATTTCTGGTGAATGAATTCTGGTGCTTATTGAAAGTTATTGATTTACATTCTTGTAATCATTTTACTTATTATTCAATGTTTTTTCATTAGTTTACATTGTGTTGGACAATCAGTGTGTTCTTGAGAGATTAGAGCATGCTTATACTTGTTTGATACTCCCCGGGTCTCCTTGAATGCCTGGCTGATTCTGGTCATAGATGTCATTTTGCTGTGATATTTAATATCATCCTTTTTAAGGGTGTGTAGACCTGTCTGACTCTGGTGGCAGTGTTTACCAGTTGTATCAGGGAGGGAACACAGCTGGAAATCTGTGTCAGGCTTCCCATAAGTGTTTGAGTGTGTGAGATTTTAATTTATTTTGAATCTGAGTGAGTCAGAGGTCTTAAACTGGAACACATTGCTCTGAGGTATATGATAAGGGATTACATTTGGGGTGGACAGAGGTATATACTATATATTAATATTAATATATTATATATACACTAATATATTAATATATTAGGTATATTACCTAATCTACTTCTGGTCAATCCATTGATAGTAGCTCACAAGATTCTCTATCAGCCTGAAAATATGCCCGCACTCGTTAACCTAATCAGTTCCTATAGTAACCTTAGGGTACTACGCTCATCTGACAAACAGTGCAAACTTTCAAAGCTAATAATTTAGCTGGAGAATCACTGTTTGCCAACTCTGTGGGCAAAACCTGGAACTCTCTTACTGCTGACCTTATTTCAGAACTCTCCCTAATGCAATTCAGGAAAAATCTAATACAGTGCTACAAACTGCACCGCCTGTACCCATGCATCAATCCAGACTAACTAATACTACATGCATGCGTGCTACAACAGGTCGTCTTCCTCTACTTTGACTACATCCCAGTTTTTTGTCTATAACCTAATAACAATGTATTAATTATTATATTGGTGGAGTATGAATGTATGAATGTTTTTATCATATACTGCTTTGAGCCTTACAAAAGATTTTCTTTTTTTTCCAAAATAGTCTTTATTGGAATTTATATATCAAAACATGTAATCGTGTAAAACAGAAGTTAAAAAATATTGAATGTTATCACACTTAATAAAAACAAAATCAATAGAAAGATTTTCATCTAATATGTAACTTACATCTTATATATTGATCTTGAAAAATGTTTTTACATTTACATGTAATAGTCTTTGTATGTATGTCTGGAGCTTTTCTCCCCAGGCCTCCGCTGAAAATGGACATGTATCCAGTTGGACTATCCCGGTCAACAAATGCAAAATAAAATAAAATAAAATAAAAATATAGTCTGATCCCAGGAAAATAGAGCATGTTCCTGTTGTGCTTTTAAGGGGAAATTGTGGAATTGTACTCTTGTGTGCTGTGTGCTCTGGTATTTTCCATGACGCTCCCACACTGGAGTCAGTGGTATGGATTGAGGCTCTTTAATTACTGACCGTGGTTTTAAGTGAGGGATATTACATTATTGTTGGCAGTCCAGTGGGATAGTAGCCAGATGTCACACTGCTCATCTCCCATTTTATTTTCTACTACTCTGTGTATCCATTAATCAGTCACCTTGTCCAGAACTCCACTTCTACCACCTATACCTGATAAAATAAACTTACATGCTTATGCTTCAGGAAATATTTTCCATTTCTAATACCTTAAGGTCAGTATCACTTGTGAAATAAATATAATATGCTTATATCTAGGTTAGTGGCCTAATGCATCCCAGAAATAACAACTTAGCAGCATGAAGTGTCTGTGTCTTGAGTAGATTACCTATTCTCCATTCTTAAAGTATATAAAAGTGTCTAAGCCTACGATAGCCTCTTTTCCTCACCCTATCCAGCAGCAGTAGCAGTCTAAATATGATGTTTATTTTTAGGCAACAACCATGAATATGGGGAGCAAACTGTAGTTAATTTTAATGTAATTAGTTTCCTGTGTAGAACATATTAAAGGTGAAAATACAGTTGAATAGTGGAGATACTAACCAAAGTGTGGTATGTTTAAGCCCCTTGAGGGAGTATCAGAGTATCAACCAAAATGTAGTATAAGTCCCTTCCATACATATGTCATGGTGGTTAAAGACCTAAAACCAATCATGGGGCCACAAAAAATGCATAAATGATTCACTGTTGCAGGAGCAAAATACAGTTTATTTGAATTGTTCATTGGAATAAATACAAAATCTAAGAATTCAAATGTTTATGTGTGAGATATTGTCTCCCCACACCTCCAGAATCAGAACATATACCCCCTTTACAAGCAATTACTACCACTGGGAAAAGAGGAATTCACCTGGCTTCAGCTCCACACACGAAGTGCATTTTTACATTCAAAGGCATTTGAACTACTGATCATTAAAATAATAAACTACTGTTCATGCATTAATATATGTAGATTGGACGAAGAAGGATCTGAAAGTGTCCTTTTTTATAACCTCAACAACACTGAAAAACAGAACTGTCTATCTCCAATATACTTATTGAGACTGAACTTGACAAAAATCCAAAGAATTCCAGTGTTTCACAAAGCATGCTAACCTGTGCCATGATGGAGGCTCTCTCATAGTGAACACTAGTTCATCCTACATACTTGGAGTAAATTCCAACAACCCAGGGCAGCCTGTAGAAACCTAGCAATATAAAGGAGTAGCTGTAATGAAATGCCAAGTTTGCTAAAGATTTGTATAAATACTCCATGAAAGGACCTATCAGAAAAGATATGCTCAACCTGGAGTCAGAACACAGAGCGCTATGGAGAATGCAGGATGAATACCACATTTTGGCAACTGTAGAACAACGAAAAATGCCTGAAAACATATATTTGTTGCCATTTGTTGAAGAATTTTAATGAGGTTCAAATCACCCCTGATAATCCCCTAAGTATGTGCTTCAAAAACCAAATCATGTTACAACCAAATTCCTATAAACCTGTTTTCTCACCATACTATTTTGAAAAATAGATTCACACAGCTAATATAAAGCTATATATATAGAACATTCACATTATTCCTTCACATAGTGTGGATGACTTTTGAGACCTGCTACGTTTGCATATCCATGACAATGGTCACTGTTGTTAGACTGTACTTGATGCCATTGACAAACAATACAATTCAACAACATGCTATGAAAATGAGGTTACTTATACATATGCATGGTATGCTACTTCTGATAGTGATAGAAATGATTCCTAGCCATTTAAAGCTTTAAGGCAGAAAGCAAGAAGGATATAGGGGGATGTATTAGACTGTCCTTAACCACTCTATATAATTACATTTAAAAATGGTAAAGGAATTATAAACTGCAGCAACACAGTAATAATTGTACCTCAAATGTTATATTTTTAATAGAACAAAATAGAATTGTGTCATTTGGTTTGTGTGCTTCCATATTCTATATTGTTATATTGCAGTTAACACACCTGTGCATCTGAAGTGAGATATGGACAAGATGTAAGTACTATATGTGTAAAACCTATAATTCTATATATTGCACAAATACATACCTGTAAGGCTAGTCTTGATGACTAGATGGGTTGACACAATTTACACCAGGTATGAATAAACCGAACAAGCAAGCCAACAATAAACTGCTGTAAACAAAAATACAACACAAAGCGGAAAACTGGATATATACAGGCCCCAATTTTATTATTAGCACTTTAGTTTAAACATTGCCAAACGTCTTCAGATCTAACTCAAAACTGCATGCATCCACTTTTAAAACATTTCCTCATCACATGACTAACCAGTCCCCACTAGCGTCATTAGATCTTAAAAGATACCATGACCAGGTATTCCATTAAAAACAACAAACTACCTTGAAGCTGCTTTTTAAATAGCAGAAAACATTACAAAACTAATACAATAAAAGAAGGTGCCTGGCATCCATTCAGTACATGTCATGTTATGATCATTTTCAACAATTAAATTATTACTTTATTATAAAAGCTTAAAGACCATTGTAGCTGTTCTTACAGTTTCATTACAAAATTACTGTTAAAATAATACAAAAAAACTGCCACTTTTAAGAACTTCTGTAAATAAATATGTAACCCAATGTATAAATGAAAAACATACAAAAGCCATGTTAAAAAAATCATAAAAAATATAAAAAACATATTATAAAAAATGTGCAAAAAAAGCATGCAAAACAATATATCCAAAGGCATGAGAACCCCCTGCTTGTCTATGACAGTAATAATGCTATGCTCGAAGTATTAAATCTATCTTTTTAAGGCTCTGTGTTTACGCACACTATTAACAGTTGAATATTCATTCAGACCTGGCCATGCATGTGCATTAAGCATGATTTGCCATTTTAATTCTTTCTCCTCTAATTGCAAAGACCAAGTTCCACCCATTGGGCTGACCAGCACTTGTTCTATTACCATATATTTAAATTCATGGCCCTCATTACTACTAACATTTTGGCTAGAGCATTAGTTAATTTTTGCTTCTTGAGAGCATATTCATGCTCATATATTCTTTCCTTCAAGGTTCTCTCTGTTTTCCCTACATAGTATGAAGGACAATCTTGACAGGTGGCCAAATATACTACCCCTTTTGTGCAACAGTTGCATTCACCACCCAGCTTATACCTAATGCCTTTTATTTCATGTATGTGTAAGGGATAGTTTTGAAATAAGAGGTATTAAGTATAAGCTGGGAGGTCTTTGCAATTAGAGGACAAAGAATTAAAATGGAAAATCATGCTTAATGCATATGCATGGCCAGGTCTGAATGAATATTCATCTGTTAATAGTGTGCTTAAACATAGGGCCTTGAATATATAGATTTAGTACTTCTAGCATAGCATTATAACTGTCATAGACATGCAGGGGGTTCTCATGCTTTTGGGTGTATTGTTTGCATGCTTTTTTGCACATTTTTTATAGTATGTTTTTTATATTTTTTATGTTCTTTTTACATGACTTGCATATATTTTTCATTTATATATTTGGCTACATATTTATTTACTTATTTATATATGTTCTTAAAAGTGACCATTTTGTGCATTATTTTAACAGCAATTTTATAATGAAATGGTAAGAACAGCTACAATGGTTCTTAAGCTTTTATAAACTTGTTTTAAAATGTATTACTGGAACTTTTCTCCTCGGGTCTCCACTGAAAATGGGCCACAAGCCCAGTTGGACAAACCCGATTAACAAATGTCAATAAATGAATATAAATAAATAAATAAATAAAGTAATAATTTAATTGTTGAAAATGATCATAACATGACATGTATTGAATGAATGCCAGGCACGTTTTTTTTTTTTGTTGTTGTTGCATTACTTTTGTAATGTCTTCTGCAATTTAAAAAGCAGCTTCAAGGTAGTTAGTTTATTGTTTTTAATGGAATATCTGGTCATGGTGTCTTTAAGATCTGGTGACTCTAGTTGGGACTGGTGAGTAATGTGATGAGGAAAAGTTTTAAAAGTGGATGCATGCAGTTTTCAGCTAGATCTGAAGAAGCTTGGCAATGTTTAAACGAAAGTGCTAATAATGAAATTGGGGTCTGTATATATCCAGTTTTCCACTTTGTGTTGTTTTTTTTTTTTTTTTTTGTTTTCAACAATTTACACCAGGGTTATCAGGAATATCCCTGCTCAGTTTGGAAGGTAAGCACAGTTAGGGCTCTTAAAGACTGGCACAACATTTAAGTGTATCTGCTTAAAGGTGTATATGGCCTGGCATCTTATAATCCCCATTATCACTACTCTAGCATTGTTCCTGCATAGATACAGTACTGTAATATAGTGTGAAGGCACTACTAGGACGGACATAAGCCTCTAGGAAGGTAAGATCTACAACAGGTGAGAAACTTTCATAGGTGTTAAAATTTGGTTGAGGAGTTTGGTTGGCAGCTAGTCCTTTAAGCTCTTCTGCTATGCAAGTAATTAGGTCTGTGGAAGAGGCAGCTTCCTATATAACCTGTAACCATAATTATTATGACAGAAGTCACAGAGTCTATAATAATGAGAACACTCTGTAGGAAACAATAGGTGAGAAACTTTCATAGGTGTTAAAATTCGGTTGAGGAGTTTGGTTGGCAGCTAGTCCTTTAAGCTCTTCTGCTATGCAAGTAATTAGGTCTGTGGAAGAGGCAGCTACCTATATAACCTGTAACCATAATTATTATGACAGAAGTCACAGAGTCTATAATAATGAGAACACTCTGTAGGAAACTGATGAACCTAAAGGAACAGAAGGTACTGTGGTGTCAAGAGAAGTTTACTTCAAGAGACAGAAGACTGGATGCTACATCAGAAGAGGTTTTGGTTGTTTGACAAGAAATCCTGGACCCAGGGTCTCTTACCTGGATTATCAGTTTGCATTGGAATCAGTGATAACAATGCTTGTTTTTGTTTGCATTTGCTTCAGCACCAAGACATTTTTTTGTTTGTTTTTTTTTTCCTCCACTTCTATTCCAACAGCTGACCAGCACCTCCCATAAACTTATTTCCTCTTACCAGGTCAGTCAGGTTCACCTTTTTCCAGGCTCAACCCATCACATGTTCAGGTTTGGTGAGGAAATCAAGAATGATGGTGCAGCATCATATTGCTGCTGGGATGGGCACAGTAATCCCCATTATCCCAAGCCAGCCTTACAATCTCCACAATGAGTGCTTTTGAGAAGTAACTGGGAACACCTGTGACTGCGCAACTTCACAGCTAAGGGGAGTGACTCTTGCAGTGCACAGCTCACCAAGCTCTTAATTATATTTATTTAAATTAGTTACTTTTTGTTAACCAGCTTAGTCCTACTACACACCTGTTCTGTTTTTCAGGAGACAACCAAGGTGGTCTTTATACTGATTAGGGGAAATTTAGCCAGAGCACCTAGGAACTTACTCTTTGAATGAGAGGAAGTTCAGCACTCTTTGCAGCTGCTAGGTGGCACCAGATGACTGCTACTGCAGTTCAGGGCATTCTAAGATGGAGGACAGTGCAGCAGAGATGGAGAGAGAAGCAGGAGAAAACATAGTGAAGGAAGGAGAAGGAGATAAAATACTTGTTACAAAGTTGGAAATTGGACTATTGTAGACAAAATTGCTGGAAGAACTGATGAATCAGGCAGAGCAAAAGGAAGGAGCCGAGGCCCAGTGGAGTGACATAGTAGAGAAAGTATTACAGGAGGAAGAAACAGAATGGTGGGAAACAGAAACAGCAATTGGTGAAGGAAAAGCACTGGAGGTATGCTCGGCTTGTGAAGTAGCCAGTTTTAATGGTTTACTTCTACAGCATTTATTTATTTATTTATTTGTGTTACAACAAAGAGGTTATGCAAAAGCAGCAAGGCATGAATGAAATGAAGAAGGAACTGGGAAGTGAGAGAGATTTTCAGTTTCTTAGCAACCACAGAGAACACAGCCAATGGTAAAAATAAAAAGTAAAAATGAAATTAGTGTGAACAGGTATGATATTATGGATGGTATTATTTTGCCACTAGGGTTTGACAATAACGATACAAGAGCATTAATTCATTTGGGAGATGATTTATTTTTGGGAAGTGACATTTGAAAGCTTTAACTTGTGGAAAAATTATGACTGAGACTGCAAAATGAAATATAACATGGGAGACTACTTATTTCAGGACTTGGGACTACAACTAAAAAAGAAAATATATGCTCATTTTAGGACTTCAGATAAGGCTTAGCATAACTTAAAGGTGTTTTTCTTTCACTACATAGTAAAGTACATAAAGTTAAAAAAATATCTGATGAAATAATTATATAGACTAGGGGTGGGAAGTTTGGGTAACTATAGGTGTTAAGGATGGGGAAATTCAACTTATTTTATATACAATCATTGTAAATTGTAAGAGAGAATTTTGTAGGTACTGGGGCAAACCCAGAGCATGTTATTTCTGTGGAGATGAAAATCGTGTAGTACAAGACTGTAACAAATGAAGGTGTGCACAGTGTGGGGAGAGGGGACATACAGCAAAAAATGTAAGTCTGTTTGTAGAAAATGTAAATAATTTGGATACTTTTGGTTTGACTGTCCCATATTAGAAAAGGAAAGAGTAAATGAACAGGAAATCTTAAAGGAAGACAAACATTAGAAAATATTACTACAAAGGATGCTGTACGGGGAAAGGGGATACTGAAAAATGGTTAAACAATGAAGAGGTACAGAAGAAATAACAGTTTAGAGTGAGGTTATTAATATACACAAAGAAACAGATTTGTAATTTTAGAAAGTGAAGAGGAAGAAGGAGAAATGGAAACAGGAGAAGAACAAGATCAAAAATAAGATAGTGAAAATTCAGTTTGTAGTAGACTTACAAGAAGGAAAAGAAAATAATATCTGGAAGTAAAGTATTTACAAAAAAGGAAAAGGCTGATAGAGGAATTTCAGGATTGAATCTGAATGGTGTAAAAATTAAAAATGAATGTTTTTTTTTTTTTTTTTTTTTGCTCACTAACTGCCACATGTAACAAAGAAGAAAAAAAAGAATACAGGTGGGGGGCAAACTGTTTTGTCGGTAGGAAATGAGACATGTTCTTGAACATGAATTCTTATAAAAATGAAGAAATAAGAATTGTAGATGTGACAACAGTAGTACCAGGAAGGGTAGTGATATGGGATATGAGAATGAGAAAAAATGTATACGATTCATAGTTTATGGGTTCATATATTTATAATAGGATACCAACCACCAGAGCCTTTACAAGCCTCACTGTGCAACCCAGCCCAGTTTTGTCCCAGAGTTCCTTGGACACCTGTAAGGTGGGGTATGTTGGTAAGAAAGTAGCTAAAGGCTATGTGAGGGGTATGCTAGTTAGGAATTAATTTACTTACTGTTGGCCTCTGTCTATTAGAGATATGGGGGGAAGACCAGCAGTGAATTTGTGATTACCCCTCCAATGATCAAGGTTTTGCTGGAATGAATGAACTTTGCTTCATGCAGATGGGGAGCTTTTCCATAGTGCATGGATCCTTTGAGATACATATTGGTCTCTCCACCATGTTCTATTTATGCTGTAAGCAAAGTTCATGTCCCTAGATTTAGTGTTTCTGGTGCTGTTTGTTTTGCGGGTGTGCAAGAGATCTAGCAGAGCTGGATCTGAGGATGCTTTATTTGCTAGGCATAGATTGCCTCTTAGTAACCTGTAGGAGACTGAGTAAAGAGATACGGCCTTAAGGCAATCTGTGCAGAACAGGGTATTCAAACTGTTTAACTGCCTGGTTAGGTACACACCAAATGATGGCTCTGATAAGGGCTGAGTAGAGAGTTACTGTAACTTCCATTCAGCCAAGATGCTATACCCTTGCTTATGACTTGACGACATAAAATGATTTTCTTACTATCTTGGCTACATGTTGGTCGAAGCCCAGATTACTGTCTATATATGTTCCCAGATCCTTAACTGTTAGGTCAACTCTTAGGGTTGTTTTATCAATGAAGATATTAGCTTGGGTGGACAATTTCCTAAAAGGCACTATAAACCATAATGCATTTCTTCACATTGAGTTTTAATCCTTGGCTTTGACACCAGTTGTTTGTTTGTGTTAGACCCTCTTGTAAGATTTTGGTGTCATAATAATCTATGATAGCTCCAAGTTTATAGTCATCTGTGACCATAATGAGCTAGAGGCCTTTGACATTAGCCTTGACTTCTGACAAGTAAATGCCAAACAGAAGTGTGCCCAACATGGAGCCCTGGGGTACTACATTGATGTCTGGTCTCCTGGTGGAAGTGGTCTCAATGGCCCTGACTTCCTGTGTCCTATCAATCCTATCAGTCCTATCAATCCAGTGAGTTAGGCATGGATTTATGCTTGTTCTGAGAGTTTGTCAACAATACTGTAGTGGGGTATTGTATTGAATGCCTTGGGCATGCCAAGGTAGGTGGTATGCAGTGTTTCCCCCTCATTCATTGCCTTAGATACACTCTCAAAGATGTCTATCAGGTTAAGTAGGCAAAACCTTCCTTTAACAAAGCCAAATTGGGATGGGTCCAGTGTCTGTAGGTTGCCAATGTCCTTGTTAATCATTTCCATGACAATTTATTCCATAGCTTTGCATATTAGACTTTTCAGACTGATAGGTCTGTAGTTCCTGAGATCAGCTGATGGTCCACCATTTTAAAGAGGGATGACCGTTGCTGGCCTACATTCACTTGTCGCATGACCTGTTTTGAGGCTGTAGTTAAAGAGTGTCCCAAGTAGTCTTGCTAGGTATTATTTTAGGTTATTGAGGAAGCAAATGTGATAATATCGAGGCCCACTGAAGCAGTGTTTTGGCTTTAGGGAGCGCCACCAGAACCTGCTCCCTGTTGATAGCTGGGAGGATATGCTACAAGGGGATGTCACAGAGAATAGTGGGGGCAGTGGGGGTGAAGTCAGACCTAACTTTATCCGCCAGTAGATTCACTATGTCACCCTACTCAGTGAAGTCTTGCCATATGCCACCAGTTCTTCACACTGCTAAGTGTTACCTTTAAGGTTCCTGACATAGCTGAAGAAGGTCTTGTGATTGTCTTTAGCCTGGGAGGCTATCCTGACCTCATAATTGGCCTTGCTGGGCTTTATTATCCCTCTTACTTTTTGTTTAGTTGAATCAGAGAGCTCTTGTCTCTTTGAGAGTTGCTCTATCTGATTTTGGCCATGACTTTTTTTTCTTTTGTCTAATACCCTATTAAGATAAGGATTCCACTAGTGGGTTTGTTTTTGGTATTAAATGTGGGCTTACATCTGGTAGGTACAGTAACCACAATGCAGCCATTTACATGTCTGTACAAGTTTTCTATAAATAATTCTGCATAGGTAATTGTGTTCTCAGAGTTTGGGGGAATAGTACATCTTGACAAACTATCACTTAATAGGATGTTGCTTGCTTTGGAATAGTTCCTATCTGTTACAGGTTTAGCTGGATTTTCCAGGTTGATTTTTATTTTGAAGGAGACAGCCCTGTGGTTTGATCTCATCAATGAGGAAATGACATGGAGGGGGGAGTGCAGTGCTCTCCCATGCTGGTGAGTACTGGGTCCAAAATGTTTGATCCTCTGGGTGGAGTGCTCACTATCTAGTCCAGGATGTTTGTGTTGATAAAGTGCAAAAAAGATTGTGCCTGTTTGTTAGAGGCAGCGTATGTTTCCCAGTCTATAGAGGGGTTGGCAAAGTCTCCCATGAATGGGGCATTTGGCTGGAATGTGTGCCTGTAGTGGGTCTAGGTAAGACTTGTGTGCAGAGTGGTTCACAGAGGGTGACCTGTAGCTGTCCAGGATATGGTAAGGAATCTTATTTATGGAGACTTGGACATGGATGAACTCCAAGACATCATCCTGTTTAACCAACCTGGAGTTGTATTTGTTGCTAATGTAGATCAAGACACCTCCACGATTAGCCCTTGTCTGTGCAGCTGATGGTCTATATGTGTGGAAAGCGCTGTAGCCTTGCACTGCCGGAGTACTTTTTGTAGCTTTAAACCAAGTCTCAGTAACAGCATAGATGTTTACATTCTCCAGATAATGGGAAGATTGTAGGGTATGGAGCTTTTCACTTAGAATCCTTGCATTGAGCAGTAACACCTTAAGGCTGCTTTTGAGTTTTTTTTTTTTTTTGTTATGTTGATAGTTTTCTTATTTTGACATTGTCTAGAAAAGGCTCTAAGGGAGTGGATAAAGTTTTAGCCAATATCCAAAATCCTGGGGCGACAGGTATAAACCATCTTTGGCAAAGCAAAATGGTCTGTTAACCATGTCCACCCATGCTGATAGACATTGGGTTTCCCTGGAGTGACACCAGAAACTAAGTTGAATGCTGCTCAATGCAAGGCATGTACTTGTCTGTAACACATATTCAGAGACACCCATAATGTCTCTTTTCATATAGGTCAGTGAGGTATAACTCGGGTCATTTATACCTACGTGCACTATGATAGAATCATATTGGTATCTGTCGTGCAGTGCCTTGAGTGTGTGCATGATATTGTGGATCCTAGCTTCTGACAGGCAACTAACCATTACCTCCTTCTAGTCCGGCCTTGTGAGAGGGGTCACCTGTGTGTCATACAGCAGAATCCCCTATGACAAGAGTGCTAGATAAAGGGTTTGCTTGCCTTATGGACTTTGTTTCTTTGAAATCATGGGGTTTATGCTTATGTGTGGGATAGGTGCTGGCTGTGGTGTGGACTTTTGATTACATAGGATAGGTGTTGCTGTTTGATGCTTTAGGAGAGCTTTCGGATTATAAATGTTTTTTTTAGTGCCCCAGCATAAGAAGGTCTATGTGTGTGTTGAGCGGTATGTATGAAGGATGTAGTGCATGTGCTTTTGACAACTTTGTTTGTGAGATTTTTGTCTTAAAAACAGTTATATGTACATCTCTCATGTACTGTGTTCATTTCTTTAAGGATTAAAAAGTTGTCTGAGTACATGAGATAATTGCTACATTGTCTCAGGATGCCCATATCTACCACATTGGCCACAGAGAGATTAATTGTAAATCCATGTTGTCAGGATGTGTATTAGGGTTGATATTATGGTTTAGGGACTTGATCTCACTGGGGTTATCAGAGTGGTGTCTAGGGTTAAGGCTAAATGTTAGGTATGATCAGATATTAGTGTTGTTTGATGAGTTAAATAGCTGCCTAAGCTTAGCTCCACACAAATCCTTTATTTGTTAAAGGTTAAAGTTCTAAGTAGTAGCTTTATTGGTTTGCTACTGTAAAGAGTATTGCTACCCGCTTCTGGGCAGTGAACAGCTCTGCTCAAACATACCTAATTTATGGCAGACACAAAAAACAGGAAACTAATGTCTGTGTGCTCTGGTTAATAAGCAACTACACTTTGAAAGCCATGTAATGCTTCTCTTTTGCCACAAGATGCGTGATCCTAGAAATTCTTAATGTAAAAGGACAGCAAAAGTAGATCTCAAGTGCAGATTAAGACCAAACAACTAAATCCCTAAAAGGCCCTCTGACTGATGAAACAATCTTACTTTAAGCCTCCCTATGTGTCTCCCAATTCAGACAAACCAGGCTACCTTATTAATGCCACTAGAATAACAGTCCCAGCTTTCTTACTGTAAAAACATATTTTAGTTAGCAATAGGTGAAAAGGTACCAACTAGCTACAACAAGTAAGTGTCACTTTAAACCCCTTGTGTCTTTTCTAACTTGGAGAGACCAGGCTACCTAAATCTGCAGTCCCAGCCTTCTTAATGTAAAATAGCACACTTTAGTTAGCCAAAAGTGAAAATATATCAGAAATAAAAGCTAATAGGATGCAGAGAAAACAGTTGTTTGAAAATAAAAATAATGTGTTAGTAAATATGTCAATACTGATGGTAGGAGATTGTGATTGTAAATGGAAGAAAGAAAAGACAAAATAACACAGAATGTTAAACTATTAAGGGAATTAATAAAATGTGGAGATTTATAAGAAGGAAAGAATACAGACTGGACATGCAAACAAAGAATTTTTAAGACTGAAAATAATTATATAGCTTACCCTAAAGACATAAAAGAAATAACAGAGGAGTACAGGTGAGAGCGTGCTTAGATCATAGAACATTATGAGCTAGAACAGGGGAAGATAATTAGATAATAAAGGAGGGAAATGAGATAATGAGATTATCTATAAAAAAAGATGTAGAACATATTGGATAAGGTAGTACAAGAAGGGATCTATGGCATAAAAGGAAGAGAGGTGAAAGAAATGTTAATTATAGTGAAAGAAGTAATAGAGATTATGCTGAAAGAAAATAAAGAAGCAAGACTGATAGGATGTGATGTACCTAATGCCTTTGATAACGTCAGCCAAGAAGTAACGTAACGGATTTAGAGGCATGTGGTATAGGAGAAAAAACATAATAAAGAAATGTTATGAAACTTCATTGATACAAGTTATGATAAATTGATGGGAAAAAAGTATTAAGGGAAGAGTAAAACAGGGATGCCCATATAAGTATATGCTTATTTGTATTAGTAATAAATGCAGCAGTACAGGCATATATGTATAAAATGAAGGAAACAAGATGGGAGATGGGAGGAAATGTTATATTTCTGCCCGTATTAAACTGTGTTTTTCACATCATTTGGTTTGCTGCATTGACTACTGGTGGGCTATTCCCTAGGATTCCTTTAGTTTTTAGTCCATTATTAGTGGTATCCGGAGTTCAGTTTTTCATTCAGGAAATGTTATATTACCAACCTGTATGACATGTGCAGATGACTTAATTCTAAGACAGAAAACAAGAGATAGATAAGTAAGGTAGCAAGAAGGATTTGAAAACTGTTAAAAAATGTTTAGCGTGTTTTTATTATTTATTTATCATTTCAGAAAAAGATATATTTTGAATATTTACATGTATGGAAAAACAGCATATTTAGGAAGAATATATATATTTCCCACTCAAATAGTAAAAGATTACTAGAGTTTTTCTAAGTTTTATCTGGTGCTTAAGGGTAAAAGCAAGGTGATTTTAATTTAAAAAATCCAGTGGTGCATTTAAGCAATAACCGATGACGTGGTGTGGTATATTGAAGATTTACCCATGGTTGGCGTGGTTTAATCGGGTTCATATTACGTTGTTGAAAGACAACAATTTTGAATGCTCAGATGAGCGAAATGGATGAACATCTAAACTTTTGTTGTGGGGGGCTGCACCCCCCCACCCCCGCTAAATATATATACCAACTTCGAGAGCGCACTACAGTGAGGAAAGGTCAAATATTCCAATCTTCACTGTACTGCGATCCCACAATCCGAATGTCGATATCTGCCGGTTTCGCACTTCTGTGCATTCAACATTATTGTCTTTTGACAATGTAATAGTAACCCAGTTTAATCACAAGGGCAAAGCTGAAGTGATTAAATACACCCAACCGTGGGTAAATTTCAATATACCACAACCACGGATTTGGTTATTGCTATTATACAGTGACATTATTTAAGAAAAAAAATACTTACTTTTCTTAAATAATGTCTTTGTATAACAGTGCATTACTGTTCTTCCACAGCTGCTGGTATATTGCTTCATTGTGTTGATGTACTGCACATACGTACAGAACTTGTGTTCCCACGCATACCCAGTACATCAATGCTTTGAAACTGAAGCAACGGAGAAAAGAAAGTCTCTGTTGCTCCGTTTTTGGTTTTCTTTTTTTTTTTTTTTTAATTAGAAAAAAATCTTTAAGGCAGTTTAGGGATGGGAGAGAGACAGCATGGAAGAAATATAAGAGATATCAGGTATGTGTGTTTAATTTTAAATAACATACCTGATTTCCCTAGTATTTTGCCCAAGATGCCTCTCTGGTATATCCAGAGTTGGAGCTAAAGATTTTATTTTTATTTTTTTAAGAAATAAAAATAAAATTTAGACAATATACCAACGGAAAGAAGTCCGGGTGACCGGCCCTTTTTCCATTGGTATATTGTGGGATTTACAACAGCCACGCTGGCCAATCAGCATGCATGTTTTCAAATATTAATAAGGAGTCATTGTATAATTATCATCTATGTATTTATGTTAGGTGAAGATAATATAAAAATGTATGTGGAATAAAAACAAGGAAAAATGGGGAAAGGACAGAATGAAAGAAAAAGAATATAAGAACAAAATGAAATTATTGAAATTAAAAGTAAATGAGGCTGAAGGTAAAAGAAAGAATGTAGTTTTGTCTGTGTGTGTGTGTGTGTGTGTGTGTGTGTGTGTGTGTGTGTGTGTGTGTGTGTGTGTGTATATATATATATATATATATATATATATATATATATATATATATATATATAAACCCATGGAATCAACAAAGATAAGATGAAAAAGTCAATCAAAGACAAAAGGAAAAGGTCTGAAAAAAATTATGAAGTAGAGGAATTTTGTGGCAAATTTTATTGGACAATTTGTCAGTGAAAGAGAATATAAAATATAAGGTAAAAGGGAAAGAAAATGCATTGAATGTCATGAAGAACAAATAAAAGAACATTGTTTTTTTTGGGGGGGAGGAGGGATTTCCAAAGAAACTAACAAAACCAAGAACACTCAGCTGGCTTGCAAGCAACAGTAACTTAAAAAAAAAACAAATCCTGTGTACTGCAGAGCAAAAATCAGAGCACAGGCATTAAAATAAAGTAGACAGTGCTCTTGGATAGCACCAGGAGAAAAGTATTTATTATCAAGAACAAATTTAAAAGTGCAGCATATAGAAAAACCAAGTTAAAAAATGCAACATAGTTGAGCAAATGTTTTTGTCAAATTCATTCATATGGACTTCCTCACAACAAAATCAAGCATCTGTACCAAACAAATGTAAGACTCACACAAAAAAATCATATGATCTTTAGGAACCAATAGTAAACTAACAATCATTGAGCATAAGATATTAGTTAATTATAAATAACGTCCTTCAAGTATGAAAAGAAAACAAGCAATTGATGCTTGGAAATATTAAGCAAAAAGATGTAAAATGACAGTTCATCTCTCATGGGCAATCATTTAAGAACGATTACAAAAAGAACTCAAAAAGCCTTGATATAGGTGCCTAATAATGTTATAAATTAGTTGCCCTTTGCTTTAGAACCAGCAATAAGGAGATTTAGTCATTTATCCATGGTGGGTTTGTGGCATTCAAGTTTAGTTGCACAGCAACTCTTTATATTCTATTTTGTTCTGCCATGAGTTGCCCAGGCGCTATGCTCTATTCTGTCCAAAATAACAAAATAAAATAGCTCAGAAGTTTGCTCAGAAGTTTCACATGATCGGGTGCCTATATAGGACATTATTATTATATGCAAGTCTTAATAATAGTTTGAAATCCATAGTGTACATGGTTGAAGGAAACTGCAACAGTAAAGGGTTGGTTTACCTTGTTTTTGCCTTACATGTCCTACTTTTTATGTTTGCATGACAGAACATGTTTTTAAGAAGTGCATCTATGGACACAACTTTGATATTTTAAAAGGTAACACCAATAATGCCCTATAAAGGCACACAGTCACACCGGGGTGCTGCTGCTGAGTCCCAGGAGTTCCTTGGTGAAGGATTGTGCAATAGAGATGCAAAGAGGATCAGAAGAAAACTTATAGAAGGAAGGTGAAGGAGACAAAAATAATTTTTACAGAGTTGAAAGTCAAAGGATTATAGCCAACAATGCTGATAACCTTGGGAGTTGGGGGTTGGCGTAATGGTTAAGGTGTTTACTTCACAGACTCAGGGTACAGGGTTTGATTCTCATCTTTGAAAAAAAAGTAGTTATCTTATAATGGCCTGTGAGGTCAGCTAGCTTGGTACTTATTTATGAACCAAGCAGAACCAAAGAAACAAGATGGAGTGACATGCTAGACTGAGCATACAGGAGGAGTAAACAGAGAGATTGTACACAGAAGTAGCAGCAAGTGAAGAGACATTGAAGACTTTCTTGACTGGTGAAGTAGCCAATTTTAAGAGTCTACCACTGCAACACTTTTTTGTTGAAACACTAAAGGACTTATGAAGATGTAGCACTGAAGAATGGAAGAAGGAAAGAGGTCAGAAATTTGTAGTTTTTCAGTACTCACAAAGAAGACACCCAGTGGTAAGAGTTAAAAGAACAGGGTGGTATTATTTTATGACAAGGTTTTGCATAGGAGACATAAGGGCATTAATTAATTTAGGAGTTGAACATTTCTATGAAGTGACATCTAAATGTATTAATTTGCTGAAAAAAATTTATAACTGAGATTGCAAAAAGGAATACAGTAGCATCATGGAAAGACTGTTATTTCATAGCTTGGGACTTCATTTTAAAAAGAAAAAAATGTGTAATTTATGACTTCAGATATGGATGAGCATGAATTAAAAAAATGCTTTTTTTCTTGCCTGTACTCAGTTTCACAACACATGATTTCAGTCTTGCATTCCCATCTCCTCCTATCTTTTGCTAAAGTTCCTGCTAAGAGCCTGTCTGTAGTGCCCCACCATCTGTGTATAGCAGCTTTGTTACCTGGTCCCTTCTGATCTGTTTGTTGTACATCATCAGTATCAACAGACGTGAGCTCAGCGCTAAACCGTGATGTTCACCCAATCTCAATGGAAAACCCTCTGTGAGTCTGAACAGTTTGCTGATTACAAAGTGTCTCATTAAATCCTTAGATTTCCTGTTATCAGCTATGGTAATGTTCAAAACCTATTTTTTAAAGTTTAGTTTTACGCGGATAGTAATGTGAAAATTGGAGTTTTCAGTGCTACTTTAGTATGTTAGTTGTATTGTTAAAATATTTTAAATTACCAATTTTAGGTCATACTTCTTTAAAGTATGGTCTAGATCAGGTGTCTTGTCTTGTTTTTGAAGGTAGTTATATTACCTTTAAAGTAACAAAACATATAATTTACAAACTGTTTGTAAGCAATTTCAGTTGAGACTGCTTAACTGACACTTTCTAAGCTGTCAAACCTTTATCAGTGGGGCAGCTCCAAATAGGTGTGCTGTCCAGGACACAAAAATGCCTTGGTATATCTTTGATGTAGCATTTCAACAGGCCAGGATTCCCATCACACTTAAAATGGATAAGAACTCATCCTTAATTACACATCAGGTTTATCATTCTTTGGTTGACCTCTACCTCCCAAAGCCAAACCATGACCAGGGAAGTATCCATTATTTTGGCATTTATTCAAGAAAGCAAAGAAATATACTGAGGTCTGCTTCGGTTTCTCTATAGAGATCAGTTATTTTGGTTACAAGATTCATTTTCATAATGACTAACCCACCAGTTAACACTAAAGATGGCCTTTATATCAAGCTTTGCAAAATAATAAAACTAATGCAACTTTGGTCTATCCAGCACATCTGAGGCCTATTATGCCAGAAGGCACTCACACCTTTCACCAGATAGAAAAATGCCTCTAGTTATTTGAAAGAGAAAGATAAGGGAATGCTGACTTCGACAGAATCCACAGAATAGGATGCTAAAGATAAGTTGACTGTCTATAACCTAAATGACTAAAAATATCTCAGTCTTTTCCTACTGCAACAATTAAGTGGCCAACACCCAGAGTTACTTGTCGGAAACATTCCTAATTCTGGGCATATGTATTTGGTCCTTTGTGAGCCTACTTGACTGTACTGACTAGACATTAGCTGTAGAGGAATTTGGACTCAATCAGCTTTATTCATAAACACTGTTCTACTTCTTGCTTTTATATAGAGATGTATTTGATATAGCTATACTGCATAATGGTGAGTAGAACACAGATAAGCCAGAGCTGTAATATGACAATGTCTGTAAATTGTCTCTTCCCTTGCTTCTCCATTATATCTAAGTTAACTTTCAGTTTAACAGTGGTTGTGCCACACATGGAGATGAGAAGGAGCCCACCCCACCCTGAGTTTCATGGGATCTCATCAATTCAGGAAGGTTCAGATGGGGTTTAGATGGATTATACATGCAGAAATAGTTTTAGTTTTCATCTCACTTTCTAGCATTATAGCTTTTGCTGTAGGCTGTGATTTGTTGGCTGGTTACCAAGTGACAGGATTTAGCAGGGATGAATCTAATCAATACAGCAAACATTTATTTTTATTTCTAACCGATACATGTTGAATATATGCTGCAGTAAGGTTTAAGCCACATGTTTTGTGACTTTGTGTTTATAACCCTAATCCTTTTCATTTTGTTTTTCACACTCTCATCCTCTCATTGAGACTGCTACATAAGCTTCTCTTTATGGTTTTGAGTGTTGTAACACCCATATCACCATCAGTCTCCAGATGATGAAATTGGGGATAAAGCCTTTGAAAATATGGGACTTGTGCCCCATATCACAGATAGAATAAAAGTTGTATAATAGGCTTTTGGCTCCTCTCTTTTCTAGGAGAGAAGAATCTGCCCGGTTTTCCTGTAGCAGACTGGACAGCTAGTTAATTCAGTAGTCGACTATTTAAAGCACTTAATTTCTCTTAAGGTAGACATAGACAACTGCAAAGAATTAGCAAATAACTCCTTAATGCCCTGGTCTGCAGAAATGAGGTATTTAGTACACTTACTTTTATTCATGCATCCACCCCATGCAAGTCTGGGTTGATAATCATTCCTGGATGCCCACAGCTATACCTTCAACTGGCTTTTTATTTTTATTTTCATTATCATTATTTCAGTGTTTTGAGGCCAAGTTGTATGGTTTGCATGCACATTTATGCATGCTTGTGTCTGCGAACATCTTTGTCTCTCTTTCCTGCTTTGTTTTGGAGTCACATATTTCAGAACCAGTGTAAAGGTTGCCATTATGCTGTGCTTCAAAGAGCAAAGCAAAATGCTTTGATGTACTTTTGCACTTAAGGCACATTGGAATATTGCTTAATAAGTAGTCAGAAAACACATCTAGCTCTGCAATCTTCACTGAAGTACAAAACTGCCATGACTACAGAAAGCATCTCATGTGGATAACAGATTAGCATTCAAAGGTCTGTCTGTTGTCTGATACTATTTCTACATACACAGTTATGTTACCCGGTGCACTCATTTACAAAACAAAAATTATTCTGTGAATGCAGATAATCATAGCAAACCACATTTGGCATTTCATACAAAATATGTTTTTTTTCTCTTCCCAGTCTATCTGTAAAATGTAAGCAGGCACTGGAAGTTCTTATTTGGAAAGAGGAGCTTATTGCCATGGTAGTTTGGCTTAAATTAAGCAACACTGTGCAATGATGTCCTGTTAATGGAGGTTCACTTCAGGTTATCGTCTGAAGTCATAGGCTTGATCCAGGAGACTTATGCATGCACACAAACTCAGAGGGAATGTCCATGATCCTTGAATTACTTGATTTTATTTCCCATATTAAAACTGGATAAGCACCCACAAACTCAAGAAAGTTATTTTCCTTCTACCCTTCTTAATATAGGCTATATGCTATTTGTGATGATATGAGTTTTATTTATTTAATTTGTTAACTGGGGTAGAGTTGCTTGTGTAAAGCCGTATAAGCTGTTCATGCATTGTGATGAAGCCTGTTTTGTATGTGAATATAATATTTGTGGCAATATAATATACTCTGTTTTTCACAGTGGATAGAAATGAGTGAAAATATCTTGTGGGGTACTCTCCCTGCCTTGATGAAGCAAGCACTTTTGATGATGTATGATGGATACACATTTTCAAGGTACTTGCCAGGTTCAATACTACAAGTAGCCTAATATGTCAAATGAGGACTGTATATCTTGGTTCCAGATATGTCATTAGAATAATGTCATTTCTTTAAAAGAAATGCCTGTTTCTGATTCCTAGACTACTCGGGTCTATATTACAACGTCGAAATGCCGTAGCAGTGAATACTAAAAGGACGACAAGTATTCAGCAAAATCCATTTCTGCGATTCCCTGAAAACTTGTCGGGCAAACAAAAACTTGTCCTGCAATGCTACAAATCTAATTTTACCAAAACCAAGCACCCCCCCCCCATGTAGGGGGTTGTGTCCCCCACATACCCCCAACTAAATATACCAACTCCAAGATCATACCACAGTGGAGAAAAGGGCAAAATTGTGTAGTTGGCCATCTACATCTTTGCCCTGTAAAATTCAGCAAATCTTGGAAATGGATTTCGCTGACTATGTGTTGGGCTTTTGGTATTCGCTGTTACGGTGTTTCGATGCCATAATATAGACCCGACTGCTCTACTGTTTTTTTTTTTTTTTTTTTTTAATTAAACACAATATGCTGTTTAAACAGTAAAATGTCACATGACACAATGTAATGACACATAATGCAAACCATAAAACACAAGATAATTATTTCTACATTATTTATTTATTTGCAGTTTGATTACTGGGGAAGTGCACTGGTCCGAATTGACCCATTTTCAGTGGAAGCTCAGGGAGAAAAGTTCCAAGATGCATTATACAATTTAAATACAACTGATAGTTAATATTAACGATAATATTATGTAGAATAGTTACTCATAAATGCATTCAGTATCATGCATAGTTAACAAATTCATTAAGCTTGAAGGTAGGGAACATACAGTTTCATTTGAGGAAAACAGATATGTGTTAGGTGTGGAAACAGTTTACATACAAACTGATCTAGCTTTTAAAAAGGATTTTAGTTGTCTCATTTTTCCACCTGTGTCCCTGCTGGACAGGGTCTTTGGGTACTGGCTTGTCTAAACATGGGCTAAACTCTTGGCTAGGCTTATAAGGGCCTCAGGGCCAATAGCCTAGTAACTTCCTATGATTGTATGATCCTATGAGCCTACTTAAACCTGGCATCTTATCAGCCTGCTTAAAATTGTTGCCACATAGTCTCTCTCACTTCAAACATATTTAAAACGTAACCTGCACTCATATCATTCAATTTGTGAATCTAATAACAAACAAAGGGCAGAATTCATATTCTGGGACTGTGCAGGAGTATAGCAAGCATCCACAACAGTGGCACTACTCAGATATGCAAATAAGGTCAGGATAATGTAGTTGTGCTGACTATAGAAACATGAAGCAACTTCTATAATCATGCCTTGTTTTTCTAAATGTAAATTATGTAAAGGTCATCCTTTCATATTTGCAAGCTATTTCACAGTATCATAAATTATATGTGCATAGGCATATCGTTGGCAAGCTCAGCTGAGTGTAGTCACACTTCAGCAAAGCTGCAGACTATGCACCAGCTACAGCTTTTTTTCTTTTTTCTTTTTTTTTTTTTTAATTAAAGAGGTTAGACTAGTTTCATATAGGGGTATCCTTTTGTGGAAATCCTGATGGTTTCATTAAATAATTGAAAGGAGTTTATATGAAAGATTGAAAAAGGGTAGACAAACAAAGAGAGGAACATATAAGGGAAACATAAATAGTATTTGAGATGGAGGAGATGGAAGAGGATGGACACTATGTTTTTGTCAGGGGATAGAACCCCCCCCCCCATATTTCAGATTTTTTTTTTTAAGAGGGTAGTGTAGGTGGGAAATAGGGAACAGGGTGTAAAAGAAATGGTAAAGGAAGAAGGGCTGAGGAAGACGTAGCTGTATACCCAGTCCACAGAGCCTCAAACATGTCCACTGCCAGATAGTGTTATTGTGGAGGTCCCTGATGTTGAGGGGGTAGGGGCGTGTGTCGGTGCAGAGGTCAGTACCAACTGGGTGAGCATGTCTTCTACACACTGATGACAGGCTTTGACTTGTATAATTCTCCTGTCCACTACCTTTTTCAGGACATCCTCAACCAAACTCCGATGCCTTCATTCGGTGAAGCTTGCCAGGCTGCCATGTGCTAGAGTATCTGCAGGACCATTGCCTCCACATGGACCCTGTTTGGACAGCTCCGGATGGGCAGAGTATGATCTCTTCCTAGCCTGGGAAGTACATTCCTGGACTGTTCCCGATTTACATACCTCTCAGCTGTACAGATTTTTGCAGAATAACCAGAGTTTTGCCACGTATTTTTGGTCTGTTTTTCATAAAACTGGTTTTCTAGCAAATTAGTGGCAAATCATTAAAGACTGAAGTTAGAAAATAATGACCGACATTTGAGTTTCAAACTTCATACCCTTCAGAAAATTCATGATAATGCACAATCTGTTATCAACTTTCTAAGTTTGTAAGAGCAATATTTAAAAATTACCCTATTTTTGGGCCTTTGTCCCACTTTTATTTATGGCTTTGTCCAGATTTCTTGCTCTAAGAGGTTGACAGGTATATTCCTGTAGGATTTGAACCTGTATAAAAGTAAAATTAAATGGGTGAAAAACAAAACAACAAAGAAACAGAAATGTTGTTGTTGTGTCTTTCTGCTTATCCCGGTTAGGGGTCGCCGCAACGGAACTCCGGTCCGCTAATGTTTGTTAGTGGATTTTTACATGCCAAGTTACCAGCCCTGACCACAACCTTCAACGAAGGCACGCCCATTCACGTTTCAACACAGAAGACGCTCTAGCTGAGAATCGAACGGGACAACCTCTTGCTGTGAGGCGACAACGCTACCGCAGCACCACTAAGGAGGAAATAGGCATGGGGAAAGTCAAAACAGAAAAATGCAAAATAAATGCACACAATACTGTTGTAATGCAAGTTATCAAGTTAGTAAATCATCCAGAAAAATATCTTTATTGAAGTTCAGATTTGTGTGGGAAGTGCTTATGGCTACACTTGGGATAGTGATTGGGAAAGTGCTTATGTACCTTGGGCAAGTGTCTAAGAGTAGTGCTTATGCATACTTGTGATGAACTGAAATGGTTTTTTGTTTCAGTTCCATACTTTTCAAATGCATTTTACAGTATGCAGTCAACAAACATGAAAGAAATCACTAACTACTGCAGTTAATCATGCTTAAAAATGACAGTTTAACATATTTTCCTGCAAATGTATAAAAACATGTTGTTTGCAGGATTACCACTGAAATCAGTTTTAAAAGCATTTCAGTACTACTGTTTATCTACCCTGCTGAATTACGTGTAATAATTTCTACTACAGGTAGTTAAGTAATAAATATCTTATGGACATCTGTTACTCTTATCAGAAGATTCCATCAGCCTCATGTTTTTTTCTTTTTTCTTGTTGGAATTGTATAGTATTTCTTCCTCAGCAACATGTAAAAAAGAGAAGGCTAATCTTGATTACCTGTATCTGACTGCACTCCACATATTCATGTCTTATATTCCTTGGATTCTTTTCCTTTTCTGTCTTGTCTTGTCATATTGTAACTGTCGAATGCATGCATGTGTGTATTATTAAAATTCAGCAGTGAAATATTCTACTGCATTGTGTAGGGTACTGAAGAAGTGTGAATGCAGGTCTTTTTGTTTTAGAAAATATGTTATCACTCTGTGAAAAACCTGAACTGCAAAGGCTGAAATGTAACAATTCAAAGAAGTGTGAATTTCTTTTCTGCAGAACTTTGCCTACTATACAGTAATGAAGTATAACAGCTTGTTTTCTGACAGGATATTTGCAGCTGATCATTACAGCAAAGTAACTTCCATTCTCCTCCTCCAAGAGTCAGTCTGACTACCATGTGGTGAGTGTCACCCATGTTGTACGTGCAACAAGAAATACTCATAAACAAATAATTAAGTTCATCAATTCTTTTTACTTATATTTAGTCACCTCTCGCAAAATCTGTCTTCTTGTAATAAATCAAAAAGGCCTTACAACTTTTTCAGAGCAATACTACACGATTCTTTAAATCTGTAAACTGTAAATTTAATTATAACTGTATTACATGCTGTCAGCATTACTGATATTTGAACAAAGCTAATACATTTACAGAATTACCTGGACAGGTTACTAAATTACTGTATTCTTTACTGATGTTTTTATTTATTACAGTAACCTCTTAATAACTAACAGCAACATTTTCTATCCGTAATGAACAGATGGATGTCTGATTACATGAAATGGTATTTTTTTTTCTGAATGCATTTCAAAATGTCACCTCAAGTATATATTTGCAGGTTGGCATATCTGACTGTCGAAGTACATGTACATTTGCTTGTACCCCCATTCTATTTATATATATATATATATATATATATATATATATATATACACACACACACACACACACACACACACACACACACACACACACATATATATATATATATATATATATATATATATATATATACATGGGTCCCCTTCAGATGGTCGAACTTTTAAAAGCTCAACTTTCATATGGCCAAGACCATATGATCGAACTTTTAAAAGTTCAAAGGGTCTGAATGGGGATCTTCATAGAGCACAGACTGGGAAGATTTCCCTTTACCTCAATGTAGTGTGATCTCGTTGTTTGTATATTTAAATAGTGTGGGGGTGGGGGGGTGCAGGGGGGCTTGCCCCCCTGCTAGCACTGTTTATTTATTTATTTTTTTTGTTTATTTTTTTTTTTCACATTCTCGAACATTCAAATGTTCGATCATATGGTCTCAGCCATATGAAAGTGGAACATTTGGATGTTCAGTTATGTGAAGTAGACCCATATGTGTATATGTATATATATATATATATATATATATATATATATATATATATATATATATATATATCTTAAAAATTGTACTTACTGTAGAACTCTGGCCTTCCCACCCAAACCTCATCAACCCACTTGGCCATTTGGTCAGGGCTACACTTTTGCAAGTCAACATACCTGTGATGGTATTGTTGACCAGCACTGGTTATATCTGTCAGGGTTGACAGGTGGTCCCCTAACTCCTGCCAAATATTGATTTACTTCCAAGTGTAGGTATGTGGGCCCCCTTTGATCTTCTCCAGGTATGAGTCATGCAGAAGGTACAGCATGATTAAAGTCTCTTTCAAAGACCAGCTAAGAGCATGGCTTTCTGACTTTACGGGTGCTGCCAATGTTTGAAGAGCCAGAACCAGAATGTAGAAAGTATGGTAAGAGCTGTATTAACCATGGTTAGAACCACTCTCTGTTTGTTGTGACATCACCTTATCCAAACCCTGATCGTTATACCCAGTATTGATAACACTGACAAGTTTGGTGTAACCAGGGTCGGTGTTACCATTTTGGGGGCCTCCAGCAAATGTCAATTTGGGGGCCCTCTAGGCAATTTCCTGAACTCAATAAGTTAACAGAATAACACCGTTTGCATCAATATGCATGTTTTGGACAATGTTTTGGACAATAAGAACTATAAAACTCTGTCTTGATTGATTGACTGTCTGTAATCCTGAATGATTAATCATCAAATCAAACGTTTTACAATGGACACAACAAAATTATGAGCAAAATCTGTGAAATCAGGGACAGCAACAGGTATGGATTACTCCTCAATGACATAAATAAAAGTGACTTACCCTTGTTGCTGTTTGAATAATGCTAAAAAGCAGTCACTTATCTAGTGTGGCAGTATCAGTGTTGCACAATGTATTCCTGTTTGCTGAAATAAGTACCAAACTAGTATTGTTATGCATATCACGGTCCTGTTCAGGTTAAAGGGCATAATCTGGAAATTAACACATTTGTTTTCCTCCTCATTTTTCCCCAACAGCAACATCTTTTGTGGGGCCCCTATTCAGTCAAGGATGTTTAAGGGCCCTCTGCACCCACAGATATTGCAGATACCTAAAGATCGCTATCTTGTTAATTTTAGTGAAGAGAATATCAAGCAGCAGGATTTAACTAAACTAGGGGCACTATGCCAGTGGTAAAAATTGTGAAGTCTTTTACTTGATAACACTGTTAATATAACCAGAGATAGCTTTGAATTTTAAACGAGACATAAATTAAAGTTATTACCCAGCTGGTTTATTAAGTATACAAGAATGCTGTATTAGCTTTTGTTGGTCTGACAGACATGTTACAAAATATCAAGCTAAGATACTTTGCTGTGGTTGGGGGCTCCCCCCCCAGGAACAGGGGGCCCCCAGCGACCACAAGGTTCGCTGGTGCCTAAAGTCGGCTATGGGTGTAACCACAAATGCTTTGTCACACCCTGTTCTTTTTTCTTAAAGGCAACCACTTACCAGAGTACACAATTGCTGACAGATTATTTTTAAGTTTATCAAAATTAATTAGGTGTTGCTAGTAATATTTCTTCAGAACATTTTTACATTTTTCTTATGTCTGCATTTGGTTTTATGTATTCAAGTGTGACTTATCATTTTATAGTCTCATTTTTTTCTTTCTTTTTATTATTATGTAGTGGAGAAAAAATGTCAATACTAATGTGAGAACGTATTCCTAGGACTTTTGTATCTGTATTACTACTTAAGGTGTGATATACAGGCCTGGATGGCCAAGGATTAACATTCACATTCACATTCATTGCAACCTGACGTTCAGATGATTCTATTTTGAATTGTATAAAGTAACAACCACACAGGAAATGCTGGTGTTAGACATTGTGGCCACCCAATACCTGTAACTATAAGCGTGTAATATTCGGAATCACTAATAATTTGATATGGAAGCAAAGTACGGATTCAAAAATGACTAGAAAATAGCAATATCTTTCATTTTGCTGAATGTGCCTACTATGTTATGAAATAAATACAATACACAGCTAGAGAAATTAACAACACAGAACTTACATCTACCAAAATCCAAATCCTCATGTTCAAGTAAAGACGGTGAAACCATTCACTTCTTGTAATGCAGCTCTCTACAGACTGTTGCATCTGTCGGTGTGGTGGACATGCTCTGCTCTGCACAGATTATAAACATTTTAAGACATTACACTGCTTACCGCTACCTGGCCAAGGCATTTGATGCAATACCTCACTTGGACATTGTAGATAAACTTATATGTCACCCAATGGATTGCCTGCTGGCTCACTGATAGGATGCAAAAAGATAGGATAGGGGAATCTGCCTCCAAAAAGAGGTCAGTCGTTAGTGGCAGACTTCTCAACTTTGGAAGAACATTCCTATTTTCAGGCCTGATTTCAGAGCATCTGTTTTTGGAGGTATGTTTTTATTTTCAGGCTTGATTTACCCCTCCGCACAATTTTCAGATTTACACAGTCTCTGATAATGCAGTTATATTTTCCATCAGTTTTTGAACATGTTTCTGAGTAGCATCTGACATTCCTACTGGAAGTGGAAAGAGTTATGTGTTATTTTGTATTCAGATTTTATGCTAATTAGATGTCCAGTTTTTTAGATGGATGTTCCTTTTTTTTAAGGGCCTTTGTTCCTATTTTCAATGGCTGCGGGTTGAGAGGCATAACTAGCAGAGCCCAACAGGGATTGATGCTAGAGCCTCTGCTTTTTTGCATCTACTTCTCTGTAGTCAAGGAAAACATCAAGTGCCACTGGCTGACCAAGTCTGCAGACAGCTGCAAATTGGTCATGGTCACTGAATTCCTTAAAGACACAGATACCCTTCAAGATGAACTGATGCAGACAAACAGGTTTGAAATGAATGCTTTCTTTACATTTAATATGAGCCATGGACTAAAACTCATTCAGAAAAAATGCATAATAGTACATTTTGGAAAGATGGCCATTCCTTGAAATTACTGCATTAATAATGCACCACTAAGATTAGACCCAGTGGTCAGGGGTCATGAGCTTATGTTGACAGTAATCTTACCTTTGACCACCATGTGTCTACTGCGGTGAGTAAATCATTCTGCATTGCACAACTTATAACTAAGGACATGGCATCCAGGTCCAAGGAGGTAACTGCTCCACTATATGCACCTTTCATACTGTACTTGACCAGGCACTTCAAACAGCTTGAGAGACCATAGAGGATTCTTATAAAAACATTACAGGGAGTAAACAACAAGTCCTGTATAGACCATCTCAAATTCCTATCCCTGCACTCGATCTCAATCAAACTGCTGCATGGCAATTTATGCCTAGCCTACAAGGCATCCTCTTATTCCACACTGAAAGATTTGCTGGATATCTGCAAAATAAATAGCATCATAAACATCCATTCTAAGGATCTAAACCTCATCTGTGAAATAAACAAGACTTGTTAGAGGGACATTTATCTATGAGAAGCAGAGCTTATCGCTAACCATGACCAAACATAACTTGGACCCATGTATAAGAAATCACAAATTTACCCCTGGTTTGGCACTTATTCCCCTAATGGATAGGGAAAAACTGTGAACACTTAATGTGTACAAGCATATATCATAACTTATTAAATTTCTTGGGATGTTGACACGTCAGCAAAATTTTGGGAAATTTGGGGTAAGCTTGGCTAGGCTTAAAATAGGCTTGAACTGATAGCCTAGTAACCACCTATGAATGTAAGAACCTATTACCTAGCCAGCACTAGCAAAGGTTTATTTACAAACCATCAAAGAGATTTTTTTGGGGTCACCATTTACCAAAAATTTAAGTTTGATTCAAAAAACCTTAAAAAAAAAAAAAAAAAAAGTCCAAAATTATATGCAACAACTTCACAGTTGCATCAAAGTGGGGAAAAGGGGAAAAATCCAAAAATGCACCATCGGCTGACACAGTACAATACATTAAACTCACCTCAATCTAAAATCTTTGCAATGAAGTTGCATGACGGAAGAGTCAGCAATTACTCATGGGTATGACACTAGCAATATATTTTGATTTTGTGCTTAAACAACTCAGTTTCCCATGACTTAACTTTATTTATTACTATTATAAATGATATCAATTTGTAACAAGCTCAGTCCCTAAATGGGTCCATAGGAATAGTACACCACTCAGGAGTGACACCTCATAGCAGGGAATAGTGTTTTTATGAATGAAGAGCATAAACTGCCCCAGCATTCAGAAATGATTACATTCCACATGTCCAGCTGACAGGATGACTCTGAAGCTCCACCCCAATGCACTAGTTTGGAGACATTTTAAACATAAATTAATGATTTTTCTGAGTAGCTCTAAAATGGGGAAGTAACAATTTTATTGCAATTGATTTTGTTTATTTCTGTTGCTGGAACTTTTCTGAAGCATTTAAACTGTAACTGCATTATGTTTTTCTTTAACTAAAACACATTTTTTTTATCCATGTTGTGAGTCATCTTGGAAACTGTAGTAATTATTTTTGCTGGAGAAGGTTAATTGCTACCATTTTCTAAGTGTCTGAGCACAGATGTCTCTTTCCCAGTCATTTCCTGTTTGCTCTTCTTGTTAAGTTTGTTTTATTTAATTGCTATTTATAGTGCAGCTGAGCACTGCACTGCACTCTACACAGCACCTCCACAGAAGTAGCTGAATAGTGGGTTGTGACACATTTTCATTTTTCCCTTAAATTAGTTCTCCCAATCCATTATTGTCAGTTTTCAGTTGCTCAACTGCATCCATAGGGGCATTAGCTTGTGATTATCGTAGTTTGGCTGCTGGCTACTCTAATCTGCTTTTATTTGCACTGGGAGCACCAGTGCACCACAAATTGCCCTGTTGACACCACGTAGCCAGGTAACATTTATTTATTTATTTTATTTATTTATTTGACATTTGTTAACTGGGTTAGTCTGACTGGGCAAGATGCCCTTTTTTAGCAGAGACCCAAGGAGAAAAGCTCCAATTACATAATAATCAATACATTGATTAATACAAAAATTAAAGTAGGAGAACAATTGATCTTTATACAAAGGTGGTACAAAATAGATAAAAACAAGGAAAAGAACATATAAGTAAATCATAGGAACATATTACACTAAATAAGAAAGTCAATGATTTAAAACAATTTGTGACATTCAGCGTGACAGTAATTGCAATGTAAAAAAACTTAAGAGGAGTCAGGAACTGGAAGGTAGAAGAAGAGGAGGAGATTGAGGGGAGGGAAGTTAGTGGTGAAGGAAGATTGATCAGAAATCTAAGTTAAATACATAGTTAAGGTAGAAAAAGAAGAGGGGACCTTAGCTGTTGAGGGAGAGGCAAGGGGGAAGATGTTCAAGTGTGGTCATTGCAGGAGCAGATCCAAGAGATATGCAGGTATTTGTTTTAATGCTATTTTAAAGCTGTGAGTATTATCAATTGTGCGTAAATGTAGTGGAAGTTTGTTCTAGGCAGAGGTGACAGAGTAGCTAAAGAGTATCTTACCAATGGATTTGTTAGGTTTGGAGATACACAATAGGAGTTGGTCTGAGCTACATAGGCTACAGTTAGGGATATAGGGGGAGATAAGATTAGTCAGAGATGGACAAACAAGGGGATGGTAAAGGATAGTGTGGGTCAGATGGAGCCATGGCAGGAGGATTTGGTGTTGAAGTTCAAGCCAATGAAGTTTCTTTAGGGAAAGACAGTGGTGTGCTCCATAAATGAGATTACTGGCAAATCGAGATATTTTATTATATGTGTGTTCAAGCTTGGTAGTCAGATTCTTTTGTTGTTGGGTGAATAATGGGGCAGTGTAGAGAAGCGTTGGAAGAAGGTATGCTTGAGCTAAGGTTAGTTTAGATTCAAAAGTTAGGAATTTTTTATTCCTGTACAGCAGTTCAAGTTTTTGATGATTTTTTTCTTATACAGTTATTAATGTGAATATCAAATTTAAGTTCGTCATCTACATAAACTCCAAGGAGTTTAGTATGTGATTCATCTTTGATGGGGGTGTTATTTAGAGAGGAGATGGAGAAACAGGTTTTGAGATGTTGGAGAGATTTAGGCAGGAAATGTAGACGTCTAGTTTTGTTAGGGTTAAGTAGTAATTGATTAGCAGAGAGCCATTTTTCAACAGAATATAGAGATTCTTGAGTAAGGGTGAGTAGGTGAGGTAGATTGTCAGATATGGAGATGATAGTAGAGTCATCTGCATATTGAATCAGAGTGGAGAGAGGACAGGAAAGATAGAGGTTGTTAGTAAAGATGTTGAACAAGAGGGGCCAAGGATGGAGCCTTGTGGCACACTGATTTGCACAGAGAGAAAAGGGGAGGTAGAAGAGAGCCATTTAACAGATTGTAGCTAATCAGATAGATAACTAGAAAACCAGCTGAGAGAAAAGTTACAAAGGTTAAGAAAGGCTAGTTTTCAGAGAAGGAGCTTATGGGATACAGTATCAAAGGCTTTAGAGAGGTTGAGAAACAGGCAGGAGACTAATGTGTTATTATCAAGAGATGAGGAAATTACTTGAGTGAAAGATGTAAGGGCAATAGTTGTGCTATAATGGGGTCTGAATTCATGTTGTGTGGGGTGAGGAGCTTCTCAGGAGTGAGATAAGACATGAGCTGTCTGTGTATACACTTTTCGAGAATTTTAGAAAGGGGGAAAGAATAGTGATGGGCCTAAAATTTGAAGGTTCATTGGAGTTTCCTCCTTTGTGCAGGGACAAGATGTAGATTTTTTTCCAGACAGTAGGGACAAGACCTTTTATTGAATGATTGATAAGTATAGAAACTGACCAGATGGCTTAGTGGTTAAGGTCTTCGCCTCCAATGCACAAGGTACAAGGTTCAATCCTGACCTCTGACTAATGCCTGTTTGGAGTTTACATGTTCTCTCTGTGTCTCTGTCGGGTTTCCCCATGTTTGAAAAACATGCTGAGTGTTTCCATCTCAAACTCACCAATGAATGGAGCTGTGGGAAGCAGCACAGACTCTACATGGTGCCCAATGGGGGGAAGAGTTGTAAAAAGACCAACCGCTTTGGGCATCTATTGTGATGCACAGTATCCTCAAGATAGGAGAACACGGATAACAAACTGCGTGCCGTGGCAGGGCTAGCCACTCGATGGTGTAAAATATGGCTCTAGGTGATTCGGTCATGTTGACTGTCGCCAAAAAATGGGCATGGGTAGTTACCGGTGATAAGTGGGTTGAGGACCAGGCCTACTCTCTGACCCACGCCAGGGACCCATGCTAATGGTGGGAGGGGTATATGTGCCCCTATTGGCCAGTGTGTGCCCGCCATAAAAGCCCAACAGCCCTGGGTCAATAGGCTACTGGCTGGCCGGTGTCTAGTTGCCCAGCCTGGGTTACCTGGGATAGCTCTGTTGAGTGAAATCTGGACATAAAACCAACCAACTGCCAAACATGAACTAAGAATTGCTACGCTTAATGTAGGTTCACTGACAGGATGCAGCTTAGAACTGGATGACATGATGATACGGAGGAGGCTGGACATCCTATGTATCCAAGAGACGAGATGGAAGGGCAGTGCAACAAAGCCACTTGGCTTGGGATCCAGACTCTACTACTCAGGTGGTGGACAGGCTAGAAATGGTGTAGGAATTGTGGTGAGACAGAGGCTTCAGAAGTCAGTGAGGGATATCATCAGAATTAATGACAGACTCATGGCAATCAGACTCCAGTGTAATGATAGGGCAGTATTCATAATCTCAGCCTATGCTCCACAACAGGGTTGTGATAGTGAGGACAGCAGTAGCAGGACCTACTAGATAAAGCAGGACAACATGAATTGGTGTTGATAATGGGTGACTTAAATGCACATATCGGGACAGACAGAACAGGATATGAGGACTGCCTGGGTCCACATGGGTGGAGCAATAGGAATAAAGAAGGAGAAGCCATTCTAGACTTCTGTCTGGCAAATGACTTGATAGTAGCCAACACATGGTTCAGAAAGAGAGACAGTCACAAGATCACATACAAGAGTAGCCAACATGCAACTCAAGTAGACTTCCGCCTAGTAAGGAAAAGGCACTGGGGTAGAATCCATGATTGCAAAGTCATCCCCAGTGAAACAGTCGGTTCACAGCATAAACCAGTAGTTGCCACAATCAGCTGCAAGCAGTGGTCAGTGAAGGCTCTAAGGTCATCAGAGACCAGGCTGAAGACCTGGAAGTTGACTGGAGAGAAAGTACAGCAGTTCAAGGAATTACTCAGGGCTCTAGCACCCCAAGAAGAGGAGGAAATAGGTGGAGTTGAAGAAGAGTGGCAGCGCCTAAAACAGCATGTGTTAGGACTACAGAAAAGATATGTGGCTGAGCCAGGTATGGAAATAAGGTACATAAGGAAAGCTGGTGGTGGAATGCAGAAGTGCAGGAAGTAATCAAAAGAAAGAAGGAGTGCAGGAAGAAGTGGGAGATTGAAAAGACTGACCAGGCTAGGAAGGACTACTGGTTGGCTAACAAAGAAACTAAGAAAGAAGTTGCAATAGCAAAGAATAGGGCATTAGAGGCACTCTATCAGCTTCTGGAAAGTGACTCAGTAAGGGGCACAAAGAGACTATACCAGGTTGCAAGGCAAAGACAGAAAGATAAAGAAGATACCAGACACTCTTCATAAGGGATTCCAGCAGCAACCTGCTTACCAGCCCACAGGACATCAAAGGCAGATGGAAGGAGTATTTCCAGCAGCTTCTGAATGAAGAAACCCCCACAGAAGTGGTACTGCCCCAGAAACAGCCTACAATGAGAGTAGAAGAGGAGCCCAGCTTAGAAGAAGTAAGAGCAGCACTAAGGAAAATGAAGTCAGGGAAAGCAGCAGGTTCAGATGAGGTCACAGCAGATATGATAAAGATGCTCGATGAGCTAGGGGAGAAATGGCTCCTGAGGGTACTAATTGCAGTGTGGAAAGGCGTATTCCAGATGACTGGAGAATAAGCATACTCGTGCCAATGTACAAGAACAAAGGGGACATCCACAACTGTGGACAGTACAGAGGCATCAAACTCCTACCACATTGCATGAAAGTTCTGGAGAGGGTGATTGATAAACGGATACGCAGAATAGAGTAGAATGTAAGATGGGAGATGAACAGTTTGGATTCAGATCAGGATGCAGCATAATTGACCCGATGTTTGCATTGAGACAGATACTTGAGAAGAAACTAGAGAAGAGGAGAGAGTCAAACTGGGCTTTCCTAGACTTGGAGAAAGCATATGACAAGGTCCCAAGAAAGCTGATCTGGGCAGTACTGCTGTGGTTTGAAGTCCCAGAAACATTGGTAGAATTAGTACAGGCTATGTACAAGGACCCAGTGACTCAAGTACGAACAGTGTTTGGCCTCACTGAGGGGTTCCCAGTGGGAGTGGGTGTACACCAGGGTTCAGCTCTGAGCCCACTGCTGTTCATACTGGTAATGGACTACATCAGCAAACAGGTTGGAGGGGTCAGAGCAACAAAGCTGCTGTATGCAGATGATGTGGCAATACAGGCAGACTCTGATCTAGAACTTCAGCAAAGGATAGGAGAATGGAATGCAAATCTGAAGGCACATGGGATGAAACTAAGCACAGATAAGACAGTGGTAATGGCAGCAGATTGGGGAAATCAGAAGAAGCTGAGAATAGAGATAGATGGGAAGATAGTGGAACAGGTAAACAGCTTCAAGTATCTGGGAGGGGTGGTTGAGGAGAAGGGTAGTCTGAATGAAGAGGTCAAAGCTAGAATCAGAGGGGCTGCAGCCAACTGGCATAGAGTATCAGGTGTAGTATATGACAGAAGAATGCCAAAGAAGCTGAAAAGTAAGGTGTACAAGACAGTAGTGTGACCAGTACTACTGTGTGGTACAGAAACCTGGGCAATAAAGGCAGAACAGTTGAAGTAGCTAGAGGTGATGGAAATGAAGTGCCTGAGAAAGGTGGTAGGATGCACACTGTGGGACAGGCGAAGAAATGAGGACATAAGAGCAGAAGCCAAAGTAGCTCCAATTGCAGAAAAGATCAAAGAAAACAGATTACGATGGTATGGGCACATGTGTAGAAAAGCAGAAGACAATCTGGTGAGGAACATTTGGGACAGACAGGAAGAGGGTAAGAGGAAGCGAGGGCGTCCAGCAAAGAGGTGGATGGATTGTGTGAAAGAAGAACTGCGACAGTCAGGCATTAGTGTTGAAGAAGGCAGGAGAGTGGCACTGAATCGAGAGTTGGTGACAGTTAATACGATACCCCGACCCCATGTAAATGGGAAAAAGGGGATGATGATGATGATAAGTATAGAAACTGGGTAGGCAATGGAGGAAGCTGCTAACTTAAGATAGTAAGGTGAAAGGTTGTCAGCAGTCGGGGAACAAGGTTTAGGTTTATTGAGAAACAATCAGATAGTTGAGGTGGGGTGGGTTTAATGGAGAAAGGAGTGGAATGAGGAGGTGGAGGAGGGGTGTCAGGGATAAGATTAGCATTGGATTTAAGTAGGTTCTGTATGGAGTTAATGAAGAAGGAGTTAAGAAGAGTGGCGGTTTCGAGAGAGGAGGTGTTAGAAAAAGGATTGGGGGGAGGAGTTACCAGGGTAAATAATTTTATTGATAGTGGACCAGAATTTTTGGGGGTTGGTATGAGGGGTTTTTTGATGGTTGAGGTAAAAGGTTTTTTGTCAAGGTAGATTTGTTTTTTGCACGATTTCTAAGTTCTCTGTAGAGCTGGAGATTTAAGGTAGTTTTGTGCTTATTTCAGGAGTTCCAGGCACTGTCCCTTTTTTGCATGAGGGAGAGACTATCTTTGGTAATCCAGGGAGCAAAATTAGATTTAACCCTTATTTTTCTGATGGGGGCTATGGAGTTAAGAATGTTGAGAACAGCTTCTTCAAGTGGGAGTTTGTGAAGGAAGGACCAGTTGATGGAAGAGAGTGTTTGACTGAATTTATTTGGGTCAAAGTGGGATAGGTTATGGCAGTCTCTATATATGTGAAGTTTAATAGCTTGGGAGGAGTAGCACTGAATAGAAGTTGGGAGATGATCACTAAGGGAGTCAGGTAGTATAGTGGGATTATGATAGTGATTAGGATGGGAGGTACGAATCCAGTCCAGAATAGAGCTGGAGTTAGTTTTAGAGTTTATGCGAGTAAGAGAGATTATAAGTTGAGAAAAGTAAATATGTTGATGCTAGAGATTGGAGAGATAGAGCACAGAGTATTCCAGGCAATGTTAACCTGTCTTAGAATGATGGTTTCACAGGAGATAGTTTGAGATAGCCAAGCAAGGACTAGATCAAGGGTATGAATATTGTCACCGGGGGGTATGTAAATGGAGGCAATTGCTATTATATTTTGTTTGTTTAAGTTACAGTTAACAATGAGTATTTCAACTGGTTGAACACAAGGGGGGGTATAGGGAAGTGGGTGAATGGAGAGCTGTTCAGAGTATAGCAGAGCGACTCCTCCACCTTTTTTAATAGGTCTATCTTGGTGGAAAATATTGTAAAAAGGGGGTAAGATTTCACTATTAGTAATGTGAGGTTTTAGCAAGTTTTAGAGATGGAGAGAACATTGGGGGTATAAAGTGATAGCCAGGAATGCAGTTCAGAGACTTTGTTTTGGGTATTTCAGATGTTTGGAGCCATAATTTTAAGAGTCGTAGCAGATTGGGTAGTGAGATGTTGAAGGCTAGTTTGTGGAGATAGAGGAGTTGCTGTGGAGAAGAGATGAGTGAGGTGAGTATCAGGGCCTGGATTGGGATGAATATCACCTGAGCAAAGTAGAATGTTTAAGAAGAAAGAAGAATTGGAGAGGAGAGAGTAGAAGTAGTCATACTTAAGTTTTGATTTAGAAGGAAGATAATAAGATTCTATGTGAACTTAGCCAAATAAAACTTAAAGTGCTGGACAATATGAAGGGCCAGCAAATGTGCCCCCTTCAGTCACCTGCTTCGTAGCACTTGGCATGTCAAGGCAGTGCAACAGCTGTCTCATGCTCACTGATAAAGAAGTCCTACTTAACTTAGAAAGCTCTTTCTTTGAGAAGTGAAAATGTCCTACTAATAAGGAGGCATCTCTCACACAAACAATAATAAACAGTGACACAGGTACACCTTTTCTCAGCTTCTACCACATTTTCAGACTACACATACTTAAAGTTCATATGATGCTGCTATATAAACATCCTTGCAAAAGCCTTCTAGAACTTGTAAGAGCAAGCTTCAGTGGAAGTTCATCAATTCACCTACTCCATCTACATCAACAGTTCATAGTTGTTCCCATTCAAGTAATGCTAAACTAGCTTCTGATAAAAATGCATTTGTAATTAGTGACTAAAGTGTTAGGTATATTCATTTCCAACTTCCTAGGCTGGGCAAGGATAGGTTTACTGCCAGCTGCCTCTCAGGTGCCAGGATCACAGACATTACAAGGGCCTTGAGGACCCTTTCATGAGATAAATGTAGCTAAGAAATTGTAATGGCAGATGAGAGAGTGAATGATCTAGTGTACAAAACACTGCAAGACATGCAGAAACATGTCAGAACTCAATAAGCTTTTGATGGATGCAGGTGAGTCTCTTGTACTGATTGAAATCCTTCTTTTTACCAATAATGTGGCCTAAGTATAAAGAGAAGATAATTGGCTTCAACAATTGGCTTAATAGTTGGCATCAGTCCAGGGGGATCCAGTATGTATCTGTCTTGGATGAGACTATAGGCAGTCCTATTTGTTTTGCATGGAATGGCCTGTATCTCATTCATGGGTTTCTGCATACAAGCAAAAGCCCATGCTGCCCACATATTGGCCTTTTAGGCTTTTCTATCTGATGGACATCTTGACTTAGAATATTCTTCAAACACTAATTTGGAATGCTTTATGGTGTCTCTTAGTAGCTGATTCTCAATAACAGATTACCTAATCTTGATGCTCTCTTACATCTCTGAAATGTCCATGTATATGTAGTTACAGACACTTAGATTAAATGTAAAGAAAACATTCCCTCTGTCCTTCCAATGTCTTCAGGCCTGCTGGAAACTGTGGTGGTGTTCCCATATTTGTCATAGTCCACATCTCATCCAGACGGAGACCCAGAGACCCACAAACCAAGCTTAAAAAGAACTTCAGTTTTCCATATACATCAAGCTGCCATTTTAAAGCATGACACAGAAACCCCACAATATCTTCAGATGGTCATGTTAGATTCCTTGAAGTTTTATAAGAAATTCCTGTAAGCAATAACTCCATAATCCTAGGTGACTTCAAATACCCAGACATAGACTGGAGCACCTATATCTCCAATGTAAGGTATTCCAAGAGATTTCTGAAGTTGATAAATAAAAATTCTCCAGGTAAAATAGATATGGGACCCTCTGAAGGAAAAATATTTTGGAAAATATTTTGAATCTGGTTCTAATATTGTCTCAACCTGTTCCACTTCCCTAATCAGTTCTTCCCTAGTTAAGTCAGGCCATAAATTTCTAACATTTACTCTCAAAACCAAAATATTAGAGAAAGAGCAAACCTTATGCAATTATATGATGAAATTCTCTAATTTACCCATAGCATCACTGCTGTTGACAACAACTCAGCCAACACCACAAAGGGGTTTATACCCACTTAGACAAATGCATCAGTCTAACAGTTCCAACTAGAGCCAAATGCAATGGGAAATTTAAAATCTCTTCCACCCCATGATCAACAGACATAAACAACTTTATACAAGTACAACTGTAAAACAAGGTGAGAACTCAGAATGAGGATAGAAAAAAGATATAGCTAAGAAGATGAAAATCATTATAAGAACCAGTAAAGCAACTCATGAATAGGTTCATAGGTGGCTCTGGAGCCTTTACAAGCCTAGCCCATAGAATTACCCTGGCATCGTGCCACCCAACCTTAGTTCCTAGAGCCTCTGTCCAATAGAGCTACTGGAGTGATCCCCAGCATGAATTTTCTATTTCCCATCCACTCATCAAGATTTCTCTTGAAGAGAGCCAGTGAGGTTCTCTGCTTGACATGTATGGGAAGTCTGTTCCATAGCATGGGCAGTCTGTGGGTTATGAACCTGTCCCTCCAGTATGTTCTGTTGATTGTGGTAATGAGGTTGAGGTCTCTGGAGCATGTGGTGCAGAGCGATTGGTATTTCTTTAGATTTAGCATTTCTAACAGAGCTGGGTCAAAGATGGCTTTGTAAGTCAAGCAGAGATCACCTCTAAATAGGCGATATGAGACAGAGAATAGTTGGAGTTTTTTTAATCTGTCCATATAGGACAAGTGTTTAAGGCCTAGGATCCTCTTTGTGAGGTACTTTTGCAGCCTCTACAGTTGTTGCAAGTGTCTAGTGAGGTACATGCCAAATGGGGCATTGTACTCAATGACTGGCCTAATGAGGGAAGAGTAGAGGGGAGACAATGACCTCTTTCTTCCTGGATGCAAAACCCTTTGTAATGAGATGTGCCACAAAGAAGGACTTTCTGACCAAAGTGGCAACGTGGTGGTCAAAAGAGAGGTTGCTCTCAACCTTTGTTCCCAGATCTCTTATAATGCCTTCTGTGTTCAGCAGACTATCATCAGTGTGCTAATTCAAGGGAACCAGGTTTTTCCCAAAGGGGATGAAGACACATTTTTTGGCATTGAGCTTAAGGCCATGGTTCTGACACCAGTCATTGGTGTCATTGAGGCCTTTCTGCAGGATGTCAACATCACTTGGGGAGTTAATAATAGCTCCCAACTTGCAATCATATGCGAACTTTGTCAGCCAGAATCTCTTCGTGTTGGGCTGGATTTCAGAGAAGTAGATACCAAACAGGAGAGGAGCCAGGACCGAACCCTGTGGGACTCCACTCGTGACTGATCGGCAGTCTGACTTGGAGTCAGCTACTTTCACCCTGTGGGTTCTATCTGTGAGCCAGTTTGCAACCCACCTAGTGATATAGGGGTTGATGCCTAGCTTAGTAAGTTTTTCTATGATTCCTTTAGGCTGTATGAACCACCTTACCTTCATCCACAGCTCTGGTTACTGACTCAAAGAAGTCGACCAAGTTGAGCAGGCATGATCTACCCTTCACAAAACCAAACTGTGTAGGATCCAGAGTTTGGAGATTCCCTATATCCTTGTTTATTAGGTCCATGATGATGCATTCCATAGCTTTGCAATCAGACTCGTCAGGCTAATGGGGTGATAGTTCCCGGGTCTATACTCACTCCTCCTTTGTGGAGAGAGATGACTGTAGCAGTGCACCATTCGGTAGGGACAAAGCCTGAGGTGAGGCTGTGATTGAACAGGGCACACAGGTGAGGTGCCAGTTCACTCCATAGTTCATGTAGAACACAGCCAGGGATACTGTCAGGTCCAATAGAAGCTGTATTCTTGGCCTTGGACAGTGCTGTTTTAACCTGTGCAGCAGTAATACTGGGTGCCTGGCAATCTACTGGTATTGTGATTGGTCCTTTGGGGGGGAGAGAGGGGTAAAGTTAGCACTGAATCTGTCCGCCAGTATATTTGCAATATCTGTTGGCTTGGTGTAGGAGGTACCATTGTGCAGTATCTCAGAGCAAATCTGGGTATTGCCATGGAGATTCTTTACATAACTATAGAAGGCCTTGTGGTTGTCTTTGCTATCTGATGCAATTCTGTTTTCATAGCTAGCTTTAGAGGATTTGATGTGGGATCTCAACATTTTGTTGAGGCTGTTAAGGGAGTTTTTCCAGTCTTGGGACTTCACCTTATTCCGCATCAGTTTCCTCCTTCTGTTGTAGAGTTTGTTTATGGCAGGGGACCACCAGACTGGCTTTGTTTTTCTGAGGAGAATGTCTTAGTTCTATTGGGTATGATGAGATCCATGCATTTGTGTACGTGTTCGTACAGTGCATTGGTAAATGATTTGGCGGTCATGCAACTATTCGCCATTTGCATGGGTGCTGTGAAGTTAACCACCTCTGTTTCTAGGAGCCCAAAATTAGCTTTGGCAAAGTTTTTTATGGTGGCTGCCTTTGTTGGGGGGTTGGGAGGGATGTGGCTTTCCAAGGTGATTAGCTTGTGATTGGATCTAACCAGGGAGGAGTTGACTACTGGTGTAGAGCAATGGTCGCCCATGTTAGTAATGACCAGGTTAAGGATGTTGCTACCTCTAGTGGGGATAAGAATGAGCTGGTCCAGGGCATTAGAATTAATGAATTCCAGAAAGCATTGGGCAAGTGTATTGGTACGTGAATAGTTTTCCCAGTTAATGGAGGGGCAGTTGAAGTCACCCAGTATGTGAGTGTTAGGTTGGGCCCTAATATTTTCCAGGATGCTTAGGAATGTGGAGAGTGAATCTTGGGACATGGTTGTGGACCTATAGCAGGCTACAACCTGAATCACTGTCCTACCCTATGTTAGTTGCACCTGAAGTATCTCAGATGCGTTATGTTGGAGATTATCTCCTTAAGCAACATAAATCCTTCTTTTTAACTATGTTAAAAAACTAAAGAAAAACATTCAACTTTGCTCTGAACTTCTCCTTACAAGGGCTGCCTGCTCTGATCCAAATGGCATTGCAAATGTACGAGCAAACAAGTTCTCTGCACAGGTTACCTATAAAACACCTCCTCCGATACCACTCATCCCAGAACCTTCCTCCCCATCCTTACTAAAGAGCATGTTCTTAAGGTGTTATCTAAAAACCAAATTAGAAACCCTTTCTCCATGGGTCCTGAAAACACACATGAATGCTTATTTAAAAGAATCAGACATGCTCTTACAGAGCCTCTACTTAAATTGCTTAACCTAATGCCAATAAATTGATAAAGAGATAAAGGCTATGTTCCCATACCCTGACTCAGTGCTCTGGTGATGCCCCTTCACAAGGATAAGCCTACCACTGACCCTGGGAATTACAAACCAATCAGCCTTATGAGACTGGACTGTAAAGCTATGGAGTGTAACATAACCAATCTTAATTATCATCATAATGCAATTCTTAATAAACTTGATTCCCCAACTATTTGGTTTCCTAAAGGACATATCATGCCTGTTAAACCTTGCTAATTTCATCAAGAGAAAGTTACACAGGCTGTCAGCAGTGGTCATGATGTTCAAACAGCTTATCTTGATCTGGCCAAAGCATCTAATACCATACCTCATGCCATTATTGAAAGGAAATTATCAGCCTAGAACATAGATCCTTATACGGTAAGATGAGGTTACAGGTGCCTCTTCAATTAGTGCTAAGGTGAGCAATGGCATTCCCCAGGAGTCTGTGCTGGGTACAGTCATGTTTGGCATCTACTTCATTGATATCAAAAATGATGACCAGGGTGCCTGCTTAAAAAATTGCAGACAACTACAAACTGAGTGTAATTGTTAAAAAACCCTTTAAATACCTGCTCTTTTCAGAAGGAGCTTCCCTTTTTTAAAATCCAGTGCACAGAAAAGGAGCTTAAACTGAATGCTAAAAAGCATAGTTTTGTTTCTTTCTGAAAACAGAAGTTACCCACATTGCAGAATACAAATAACAACACACCCTTATAAAACAAAAAGGTAGCCTGGGACTTTGGCTTTTGGGTCAGTGGTTCCCTCTCCTTTGATTATGACATGGTGACTGTTGTCAGGAAATCATGCTACTTAGCATAACTGGTTGCCAAAGTTATTTCATCTAGATCCAAGCTTGTTATTGTCTCCCTGTACTAAGCACTAATGAGAGTCATTATAAAGTATAATTCCCCATTCTGTATGCATCTCATGCAACATCTTACATTCAAAAAGATCCAGAGGTTCCTAAAAATATCTCTGGTCTTAAGAAGCTTAATTATCAGTAAATACTGAAAGCCCTGTCCTCATACTCTGTATCTTAAAGACTCTAGATGGAGTGATCTGTACTTCACTTACCACACCATTATGGATCCAGTGATTCTTGACCTTCTATATCTCAGTAAGACAAAAAAAGGAAACACAGCAAAAAACAACTAAAAAGCAAATGTAAAAGATGGCAAGCTGAGTGTTTCTTAAAAAATCCCAACTGGTTTATTGTTATTAGCACTTTCGTTCAACAAACATTCAATGGACTTCATCAGACAACATTTGCCAGCATTGCATCCTTTAAATAATAAAGTTACTTAACAACTAACTAAATGTCATCCATTCTTAAAGATAACTGCACCTTTTACCCAAAATAAACATATATATATATATATATATATATATATATATATATATATATATATATATATATATATATATATATATATATATATATATTCATACATTGCCGACATTAAATACTTATACAAAAGCACACAATAATATTAAAAAATATGATGCCTATATATTTAAAAGAGCTTTTTTTAGAGGAATGATTCTAAACTTGATGGTCAGCCTTTACTTTCTATGGCAATTAAGAACCAATGCCTATGTTTTCCCAGGATTAAATTAATATTGTTCCATCAAATGTGTATTGAAACTTAAGTCTCTGGAAAGATAACAGAGGCAACTATGTGGAAGTTGAAAGATGTTGTTGTTATTATTAATAGCTCTTATGAGTTATTATTATCAATAATAAGTCTAGCATGTTATATGTTGATTAGAAATTAGGAAAATGTGGGTTTTAAAGTGGAGGTTGACCATCAAGTTTAGAATCATTCCTCTGAAAAAGCTCTTTTAAATATATAGAAATCATGTTTTTTTAATATTATTGTGTGCTTTTGTATAAGTATTTAATGTTGACAATGTATGAATATATTTTTATTTATATATATATATATATATATATATATATATATATATATATATATATATATATACATATATATAGATATATATATATATATATATATATATAACACACACACACACACACACACACACATACACACACACACACACACACACACACACACACACACACATATATATATATATGTTTATTTTGAGTAAAAGGTGCAGTTATCTTTAAGAATGGATGAAATTTAGTTAACTGTTAATTAATTTTATTATTTAAAGAATGGGTTGCTGGGAAATGTTGTCTGAAGACGTTCACTATATGTTTGTTGAACGAAAGGGCTAACAACAATAAACCAGTTGGGATTTTTTAAGGAATGCTCAGTTTGCCGTCTTTTACATTTGCTTTTCAGTAAGACAAACAGCTGTGCCAACATTAGAACCACAGACCTGCACATCAGCAGACAAACAGAACATAATGGAGAGCTAGATTCATAACTTGGTACCTTCCCCTTCTCTGGAATAAACTTCCTGTGCAGGTTAAATGTGATTAAACCTGGATGACTGAATGAGTACTCTTAAATTTATCTCAGGACTTACTGGCCTTTCCCTCTTGAGAAAGGAGGTAAAGCCTGAGGGTGGATATTATCAGGATGTACATGGTCATTAGAGACTAAAATAGCCTTGAAACTCCTATGAATCATAAGAAAGAGGACAAATACATTTTACTATACATTTTCTATTGCTGAAGCACACTGCAGCATCAGTTTGCAGACATCAAGCATACTACAGTAATTTTTGTCCAATGAACTCCTATTCCAGTATTATTGTTTAAGCAACCACTGAATCCTATAATAACTAAAACATAGTCTCATAGTAAGGGCTCAACAGCTTAAAAATAATTCTTGAATTTCTCTTCCATCTCTGTTTCTATAGAGTTTTAGCAGTCTTCAGTCTTTAAAGAGGCAGTTATCTACAAGTGGAGTTTGCCCTTCTGCCCTGGTCTCACAAAATGGCACCTCCTTCTGTTCCCATCTCTGTTTATGTAATCACTGAATACACTTCCTGTTCCCACTTTTACTTAATCATGACACTTTTGCCAGTCCGGACTTAAATGCCTCCAGTGAAGCTCCATGTCTTCTCTGCCGCTAACGGGATTCTTGCGTTTCTCCTCCTTCCTGAATATCTCATCTCATTAGTATATCCTGAAAACTATAGACATGCACTCCTCTCCTCCCCCATCAGCCTACTCAAAACGCCAAAATGGTAGTGGTTATACAAACACCACATACTCTCATGAAGGTCTGGATAGCAACAACAATATTGCAGAGATGAGATGTGGCAAAAGTAAAACTTAAAATGTTATTTTCAGATATACTTGTCACATTAACTGAAACTATTAATAGCAAAGTGCCGTCATTTTTTTTAAAAGAAAGAAAATTTATGAAATGCCTTAGAAATAAAAATGTATCATCCAACTGATTCATACTTCAGAATTATGTTAAATGCTGCAGTTGTGCTGTGCATAAGCTTTAATGACATATAATTACTCTCATAGTTATGTAAATTGACTATATTTCAATGCCAGAAGTGGGGAAAGGAACTTCCTTTTTTTTTCATGGATAACCACTGCATAATATATGCCACATTACTATGTATAAAAATCAATCAGGATTTTTCACATTAAAGTCCATAAATCTTCAACAGCAACAGCTGCATTTTCAACAAATGACTCATCTGGTTTATAGATCCCTACCAAACTCCCAGGGAGATATTATTACAGATTCTGCACTTGTATGACCTATGCAAATTCCACACTGAATATGAAAGGAAGGTCAAAATGCTGAAGTTTTTGAGCAATATACTGCAGTGTCTTTGTCACTGGAAGTTCCTTTTAGACATCAGTGTGACATATGCAAATTACATTTACCCCACACAAACACAGATGTCTTTTGATCTTTAATGAAAACTCCTTTAACATGGTACTGAGATGTTTATATATTGGCTAATGCAATGGCTAAATCATTAAATATTTTGGGAGCTAAAGCGTGACCAGTATACTGCAGGGGAGCTTTGCCTTTTATCTTCATTTGTTATTACCACAACTATCTTGTCCTTTAATGATCGCCTTCTAGTATAAGAAGGTGTTATAAGACTGTATAATTCATAATACTGTTAAATGTAAAGGAGGAGAAGGTAACCTCACACAACACAATTCCAGTATCACATAGTCCCACCACATCAGCGAACCAAACACATAAATACACAAAAACATACTCGGAGGCTCTAAATAAAAATCTACCTAAGCAACAGAGACCTCCAAAGCAGACATCCAAGCAAACGCTACCTCAAAACAAAATACACACAACACATAACCCACAAAGTCAGTGTGCCAAGCAGCCACAGCCCTTAAGGCTGAATAACACACCTGATACTCTTGTTATAGGTGACTCTATTGTCAGACACACTGACGTCCCGCTCACCAGGCTGAATAAAGAGAAGGTCACGGTGAGCTGCCTGTCAGGTGCTAGGATCCGACACAAGCACTCAGGTCACTCCAAAGCAAATACAAATATGACTCAGTCATTGTACATGCTGGTGTGAATGACCTGAGCCTCCCTGGACTACATGAAAAGAGACATAGAGGAGCTCTCTGATCATGTAGCCCAGGCTGGTATGACCCTGACCTTGAGCAGCATCTTATGCTCACCCAGAATGATGCCACAGTACAAAGACAAAATGATCGATTTTAACAATTGGCTAAAATTTTGGTGTCATTCAAAGGGGATCCAGTGTCTGTCAGCCTGGGATGACATGCTCGACAAGCCACATTGCTGCTAGGGGACGGCTTGCACCTGTCACCACTGGGCTTTTGGATATTGGCAAAGGCTCTTGCCACCCCCATAGTGCCTTTTTAGGCAAGGCTCAAAGTCAAACCCACCCCATAGACAGCACAAGGAACAAGAAACTAAGAGTAATGCTGCTAGCCAGAAGTCTTAACCTCAAGATGCAGCTCTCCTCAGTATGGAGAACATCAATATCTGTGCAGTGACAGAAACCTGGTTCAAGGCTCCAGAGAGCACAGCACTACCAGGCTATACCTCATATCATGCTTTAAAACCCGGACCGAACCACAAAATGAGGGGGAGTTTCCATATTTATCAAGAATATCCACACCTCCAGGTTAGTGGCATGGAGACCATCCATGTGCAACTAACAGTGGGCAAGACTGCTTTTCAGTTTATAGCATCCTACAGACCACCCTCTCAAAGTCAGGAATCCCATTCGGCCTTCCTGAAAACATTGGAGAACATGAAGATCTCTCCGAACACCATTATATTGGGCGACTTCAACTACCCAAATATTGACTGGGAGCACTACTCAAGCCCCAGCACCTTAGCCCAAAGATTCCTGTAAATTATAAACTCAAATGCTATGGAACAACTAGTCACCACTCCCACAAGAGGGGACAACATACTAGACCTGATCATTACCAACATGGGGACTCTATGCTCCACACCAGAAGTATATCCCTCATTGGTAAGATCAGACCATAAATTAATTTCACTGGATGTCTACATCCCGACCCCACCCCCAGCCCAGAAAAACCACAGTGAAAAACTTCTCAAAAGTGAACTTCTCACTTCTCAAAACCGAAGTGGAATCCTTCAAGGCTCCAGGGCCAGTGGAAACTACAGCCCAAACTGCAGAATCCTATATAAATGTATTCTACGGACATCTCCAGGAATGCATGGATCATGCTATCCCAAACAAAACCAAGACCCAATCATCCAAAGGCAGGCGCCCAGTCTGGTGGACCCCTGCCATAAATAAACTGTACAACAGAAGGAGGAAGCTACTACATGATAGAGCAAAATCCCTAATAGGGAGGGTATCTCTGATCAGTACTAGCAAAAATTACGATCCTCATAAAATCCTCCAAGGCCAGCTTCGAGAGAAAAATTGCACAGGGCACCAAAGGCAATCATAAGGTACTTTTCAGTTATGTTAGAAATCTGGGATGCAACTCCCAGACTTGTTCTGAGTTGATTCTAAATGACAAAAATACACTGAACCCACAGACATCGCCAATATCCTGGCAGACAGGTTCAGTGCAAACTTCTCCACCCTCCCCAAAAGAGCAAGTATCTATCCTGGCAGAGGGCTGCTCCCAAACATCTCAGATGCTCAGGTGAAGGCTGCCCTCTCCAAAGCAAAAAACACTGCTTCCATGGGACCAGATGGCGTCCCAGGTTGCGTCCTATATGAACTACAAGAGGAACTAATCCCTCAAATAAAACAGCTATACAATCTCAGCCTCACTACAGGATATGTGCCCACAGAATGGCGTACAGCAACAGTGGTCCCACTCCACAAAGGTGGAGCCTCTATGGACCCTGGAAACTATCGCCCCATAAGCCTGACTAGCTTAGTCTGCAAGGCTATGGAGAGGATCATCATGGAGCTCATAAACAAAGACATTGGGGACCTACAGACACTAGATCCTACCCAGTTCGGCTTTGTCAAGGGCAGATCCTGCCTTTTGAACCTGGTTGACTTCTTTGAAACAGTCAACAAAGCCATAGATGAAGGGAAGGTAGTCCACACAGCCTATCTGGACCTTGCAAAGGCATTTGACACAATACCCCACTCGGGCATCATAGATAAGCTATCCAGCTTAAATATAAACCCCTATGTCACAAGATGGGTTGCAAACTGGCTCAAAGACAGAACCCACAGAGTGAGAGTTGCTGGAGCCATGTCAGACTCGAAACCGGTCACAAGTGGCGTCCCACAGGGTTCTGTCCTGGGACCACTCTTGTTCGGTATATACTTTTCAGGTACAGGCAACGTGGGAGGACTATGGCTCACCAAGTTCGCAAGCGACTGCAAACTGGGTGCCATGATCACCTCTCCAGCTGACACAAACATCCTTCAAAAAGGTGTCAGAGAGACAGATAACTGGTGCCAGCCATGGTTTAAAGCTAAATGCCAAAAATGTATAGTCATACCCTTTGGCAAAAACAATGTGCCCACAAATTACCACATAGGCGGAAACCCATTAAGTACAGAGAAAGTTATTAGGGACCTGGGGACCCAAGTTGATAGCAATCTCTCCTTTGAAAACCACATTGCCAAAGTGGTTAGAAAGACCTTCTACATAGCCCACCTCATCACGAAGGGTTTCACATCTAGATCAAGAGAGGTAATCGTTTTATTCATCCTCATCAGGCCCATCATAGAATACAATGCCTTTTGGGATGTACCTTACCCGACACCTGCAGCAATTAGAAAGACCCCAAAAGTATCTCACCAAGAGGATCAAGGGTCTCAAACAGATGCCATATGCTGCTCGGTTAAAAAACTCTAGCTCTACTCAGTTGCATATACTTCAAGGCGATCTATGCCTGACATACAAAGCTATGTCAAATCCAGAATTAATGGACATGCTCCACCTCAGTAAATCTAAATCCCTTAGAGCCACGGGACTTGAACCTCAGCACAGAAATAAATAGAACTTGCTGGAGGGACAGGTTCATAACCCAGAGGCTCCCTGGAATAGAATTCCAGTTCATGTGAGGCAGAGCACCTCACTGAATCTCTTCAAGAAGAATCTCGATAAGTGGATGGGGGATCGTAGGTTTGTCCCAGGGATTACTCCCGTGTCACTATTAGACAGAGGCACAGTAAACTAAACCTTAAAAAGGGCACAGTATACTCAAATCAAGGGGTGGCGTAAGCCATACAGAATCGGGCTAGGCTTATAATTGCCCCAGGGCAGATAGCCTAGTATGAACCTATGAACCTATGAACCTATAATGCAGTCAGAACACAAATTATTATTATTAGCAGCAGTAGTTATGTCAATAGTATGCAGTAGACATTATTTCTGAAGTAGCATTAACTATAAATCATTGAACTCTAAACAGGAATGGGGGTGGGGGGGTTGCGAACACAGTGAGCTATTATTTTCAACCCAGTAGAATGCACATAAAAATGATAGGTGTTGGAAGTGATGGAGAAAGATTTCATATCATGAAATGAATAAATAGGAAGAAAAAGCAACAAAGAAGTAGCTACAAGCAGCACAATGGCTTAATAAGGTTTGAGCCTCATAGCCACAGGCTCCTGAGCTCAGTCCAGACCTCTGATCAATATTAGTGTAGAATTTTGCATGGTCCTCCTGTATTTCTGTGTTATTTCTAGGTACTTCAGGGTTCTCTCACCTCTGAAAAAACAACTTGAAAATTAAATTATATTCATCCCTTTATGAACCAGGTCATGGCCGAAAATTCTGAGAAGACCAGATCACTTATCTAGTTAACAAATAAAAATAAATAAATACACTGGCAGCAAATAAGAACAGTTGTCAGCTGAGTTCTGAGACAATATAAGACAGCAAAAAATAAAGGATGATAGCCAAGTTAACATGGGCTAACAACAAAATGGCACAACTTCTACCTCCATTAAGGTTAACCTCACTCCTTTCCCAAACTTGCAGCTGGCAGTAATGGATGTTAATAGTAAAAGATAAATGTTTATTCTTCTAACAGTGAAATTTGTTGTTGTCATTCCTGATGTCTGTTTGCAAATGCAATATTGTGCACATACTGTATAAATATTCCATCTAACTACCTGAATATGCAATAGCTTGCACAAGGACAAAGTGATTGAGAAATAAGTGTATGCAATAGTTTGCTCATAGAATGTTTTGGTGATTGTTTAAATTTTATGACTATTCTGTACACCAGATACTGATTAATTTGCTGTTTGTATTGCTGCAGTAGTGATGTTACTATAATTTACACTTTGACCCAAATTATCTATTAATAACCCTTTTCATATCTGAATTATAATGCTAACACTATTTACTCACAATCTCTTGACTTTGTTTTATATAAAGACCACTTCCTCTCCTCATAATACTTATATCTTTCACTTAACATTCCTTTACTTTTTCTTTCAACTCCTTCTTTCTGATCTTCATCAATAAATGTTCTTAATTTTTAGAGAACACTGCTTAGGTAGTATTAGTTATTTCTCCATGCTGCTTTTAAAATCAATCATCCTTTTTACTTTCTTCATTTTATCTACAGAAATAGCTGTTATTGCTTAGCACATCATCGTCTCCCCTGCAGCAATTAAGGAAGAAGTGAAATACCTGCATTTATCCTGTTTTAGGCATTAAAACATACAGAAGGAAATATATTACTCCTCAAATATAAGGGTAGTGAGTCTAACTGAGTACATGTGCTGAGCTGCTTATTGAAGAGTCTAAAAATCAACCTAACCATGCATATCCAAGAATTAGAATGTCCACAGAGGTTCCTCACTAAATGAATACAGGTCTTAAGTAAACTGTCCTATGAAGACCGCCTCAAGGCTTTATCCCTGTATTCTGTCTCCTACAGGCTTTTGAAGGGAGATCTATGCCTGACATACAGGGCATTGTCAGATTCCACTCTGATGGACCTCCTGCATATCCACAAAACAAACAGCACCATAATAACCCATTCTAAAGACTTAAACCTTGCCTGTGATATAAATAGGACCTGATGGAGAGATAGGTGTGTATCCCAGAGACTACAGCATCTCTGGAACATGTTCCCCATCCATGTGAAGCAGAGTTCCGCCCTAACTCAATTCAAGTGCAACTGGGACAACTGGATGGGAAACAGGAAATTCATCCCTGGTTTGGCACCTATATCTCTAATGGACACAGACAGCCTATAAATGGTTCCTCTCCCGGGCCCTAGCTTGTAAATGTTTCATCTCCCAAGCCTCTCCTTACACTTATCAAGCGTATCAGAACTTGTCAGAAATTTGGGATGCATGGCTAGGCTTAAAAATGCCCTTGTGGTCTTTAGCCTAGTAAATAGCTATGAACATATGAACCTGTGAACAGCAATCACAGTTGTATGCACAGCTGCATCTTTCAGAGAAACATCACATTTTGAAAAAAAAATTGAACAACTATCAATTTGACTTCTGCTCCCCATCTGCTTATGTCCTGATTGATTATCTCTTACTAATGCTGGGAGTGTTACCTGTTTCTCTCCCTATCAGCCCCCCCCAATTCCCCACTGAATCCCAATCACCGCAATTATTTTTTTCTCTACAACCAGTTTACAAATGTAGTCTTCACTCCCTTAAATAAATAATGTTATCAGAACCACATAACTTAAACAGCTAATGCAGTACATGCAATTATGGGAATCATAGGAAATGCAAGACAACTGAATCTTGTCACCGTTTCCTCTTTGTCAGTACCAACCTTAGACTGCACCTCCTTTTTCAAGGAGAACTGGGCAGGTCAAGCCAGGGACAAATTAGAGAATACCTATCCAATTGTTCAGTTCCTGTTTGAACCAGAAAACTTATTATCGTGATCCTTGATTTGCAGTAGGGGCGTATTCCAGAGGAGGGAAACGTGTTTTATTTATTTGCTGATACAAAATTGGATCACTTGTTCTGGTATTTGTGAGACTATTTGATTTGTAGTGATGATACACATCCGGGACCACTGGTGTTCAAATGGCATGGAAGGTAAGGCATACAGCTCCCCTCAGAAGTCTATAAGATATTGAATAAAGGGAGAGCCCATCCAGTCTTTTTAGGTAGTTTGGGAGTTTTAAGCCAGTGATCTTCATATTTAGGTACTTCTGGAGTCTTTCTACCTGTTTCATATGTCCACTGAGGTACATCCAAAAGGGACATTGCATTCAATAACTGGTCTTATCAATGCTGACTATAAGGGATAATGACCTCTTAAGATATGGATTATATTCCTTTAGCAATTAGCTGCACTAAGTAGAAGGACTTTCTGGATACTTTCATTGCATGGTAATAAAAGGAAAAGGAATTATCAACCCAAGCTCCAAGGGCTTTCACAACATTATCATTTTTGGAATGGGGTTTTGTCTGTGTTGCATGCTGGGGAGGGGGTGTTTGCAAAATGTGACAATACTGCACTTCTTAGAATTTATTTTGAGCTCGTTCTTAATACACTAGGTGTTTTGCAAATGTAAATTCTTGTTGAAGGGCTTTAGTGTCAGAAGGGGACTTGACAAAGATTCTCAGTTTACAGTCATCTGCACACTTGGTTAGCCAGAGGTCTTTCTTCTGGCTGGTCTGGATGGATTAAATGGGAAAATATGCAAGTTACTTGATTCTCAGGTAGCACCCTCTCCTCTAAAAGCCCTTTTCCATCATTGCCAGAACAAATGACAGCTCAATCCTTCCTCCTCTGTAATGCTTATTAATTATTTTCCTAAACCTAACAAGGACATAACATGAGCTGAGAACTGCATGCTCATCTTGCTACTAAACGTGGGCATTACTGTCTACACACAGATGTTACCTAACAGGCTGGCCCATGTTATTCCTGACATTGCTCATAGCTCTTCCCTTCAAAGTAGGTTTTGTTAAAACAAGGTCTAACTGTGACCATGTCAGAACACTGAACTTATACATGCAAGGGCTTCATTGGTTAGCAGAGTTAACTCACGTCATTGATGGAGAAAAATTAATTCACATCTTTCTAATTTTTAGAGCAGACTGGGGCTTTTGCATAAAAGACCATTGGAAATACTTATCAGTTAGATATGCAATGATGCATTCCACCTAAGAGCTAAAGCAAGCTTCCACTCTTTTCCTATACTAGGAAACAAAGGTGAAGCTCCACAGCAGTCCTGGAATCACACAGCTCTGAAACTAAAAGGTCTAGTAGACCTTATAGTACTTGATTATTCAGCTAAAGCCAAATCCATACTTCTGGAAAATGCTCATAGATTTTACTCAGATTGGAGTGGGGAATCTATTGCCCACTTGAAGTACACTATGCCTACTGGTGGTTGTCCTTATTTTTTTGAAAAAGCTCTCCTCTTCCAAATGGCAGCGTATTTAATTGGTTATGGGATACATTCATAGCATTCTTCTTGTGAGAGTGCTTGTTCTAGCTGTCAAAAGGAGCCACTGGATCTACTGCATAAATTCTGAGCATGTCCATAAGTTTACTATTTATGGTGGCAAGTTAAGAACTATATGAGTAGGTTCTTCCCTGCACCCCCCCCCAATCTGGTAGCTTCTGTCTTCCTATTTCAGATGAATAGCCTTTTAAATCAACTAGACCCATCATACAGAAATTGGTTATTTCATGTTTTTGCATACCTCACAACTGTCCAGATTTTCGCAGAATGTCCAGATTTTTAACTCATATTTTTGGCCTGTTCCCCCTAAAATTTCTGGTTTTCTGACAAATGGGATGATCTGAGAACTGAAGTAACTAAATAATGACATACATTTGAGTCTCAAACTTTAAATCCTTCATAAAATGTATGGGAAAACAAACCCTGTTACTCTATCAACTTACTAAGTCTATAAGAGCAATATTTAAAAGATGTCCCTATTTTTGGGCCTTTGACCCCCCCCCCATTTTGAAGGGCTTTGTCTATATTTCTTGCAATAAGAGGTTGAGAGTTATGATAGTCATGAGGGCATACCTACCTAGTGAATGGAATGCACCTTATAAACTTGCATAGGGCAGACTTCAACAATGATTTTGTAGGGTAGGGACCAGGCAATTGAATAAACCTTTGACTTTGGCCCAAAACTTATCATTCATCATTAATTGCCAACTCAAGAGATGGTGGAAGAACCTTTTGGTGATGTGTTAGGAGGAATATCTGAAGAACCATGTTTTAACCTGTGCACTGATAGCTAAAGAATACCTATAGACCACAATTCTAGTAATCAACACTCTGCTGAGTGCAATAGGCATGTTAAGCATTAAGCTAATGCTTCTATCTATCTATCTATCTATCTATCTATCTATCTATCTATCTATCTATCTATCTATCTATCTATCTATCCATCTATCTATCTATCTATCTATCTATCTATCTATCTATCTATCTATCTATCTATCTATAAATCAATCTATCTATCTATCTGTCTGTCTGTCTGTCTGTCTGTCTGTCTATCTATCTATCTATCTATCTATCTATCTATCTATCTATCCATCTATCTATCTATCTATCTATCTATCTATCTATCTATCTATCTATCTGTGTATCTATCTATTTATCAATCTATATATCTATCTATCCATCTATCAATTGATATATCTATCTATCTATCTATCTATCTATCTATCTATCTATCTATCTATCCTTCTATCTATCTATCTATCTATCTATCTATTTATCTATCATCTATCTGTCTATCTGTCTATCCATCTATCTATCTATCTATCTATCTATCTATCTATCTATCTATATGTCTGTCTGTGTCTGTCTATCTATATATCTATCTATCTATCCATCTATCTATCTATCTATCTATCTATCTATCTATCTATCTATCTATCTATCTATCCATCCATCCATCCATCCATCCATCCATCCATCCATCCAATCTATCTAATCTATCCATCTATCTATCCATCCTCTAACTGCACTTGTATTAAAGCATGACAAAAATTAGTAAGATCCCTTTACTCCATCATATTTCCAAACCCTGGAACACAATTCTCCAATGTATTTTAAACACTACTAACCCAATTCAATTAAAAAAACAGTTAAAAGACCACGTAAACAGAAAATGGATTTGTTCTTGTATAAATCCAGATTTATTACTCCTCTCCAGATCAGTAGCTTTTTATGACCTGCTACTAACTTTATCAGAATTATTTTTCATCCTCTTCTATTTACTTCTTTCACTTTCTCTGTCTACACTAACCTGACTGATACTGTATATCTTTATATACCTTAAAAAAAAATTTAAGCTCTGTAAACAATGCTTATGATACTATTCTATGATGTTAATGTTATGTTTTCAAAGTCAATGTATATTGGTATTCTCTTACTTTATTATTGTATCTTTTTATGTATATTAATGTACATTGTATTTATGGAGCTTTTCTCCTCGGGACTCCGCTGAAAATGGGCTTATACCCAGACAGACTATCCCAGTAAATAAATAAATAAATAATAAATGTTTAAAGTTCATCAGCCCTTTTACCTTGTTCTTATTCATTGTTCTTATTCTTCTTTCTTTTCTTGAGTGTGTTAGTAATAAGCTACATATCTAGATATACAAGGCAAGGCTATCAATGTTTAATGAGAACCTCCTGTACTGTTTCTATGGCAAACATTTAGTATAAACCATTATCCATATATTGTGTAGCATGCAAGGTATAATTAAACCTAATTTATGCAAGTTGTGTTAATGCATTTTTTGTCATTTAATAAAGTTTTGAAAAAAAACCACAAATATGGAGATGCCACCATAGTTGCCACCAGGGCTGAAGGCATGGGAATCACAAAATCAGCACAAACAAACAAGTATGGAAGGAGTGCTTTCTCACATTTTAAGTCAAGTTTCATTAATTACACATATACATATATTAATATGTTTCAAATGCAGGAAAGCCTCAAGGTTGGGCAGTTCATATGTTCACAGCAGATTACTAGGCTAACACCTGAAGAACCCTTAAAAGTCTAGCCAGTATAACCAGATTTTGCCCACTATGAGATCCCTAGGGGCAAGAAGATGGCATAGATTTATGCATATACCATGGGTATTTTACAGAGGGTCTATATCATATGAGCGAATAGGAAAAAACATGAACGCTCATAATCTCAAAAGTACCGGACCTCAAAGTGCTTTTTCTGAGATCGTGGTACAGTGAAGGATGGAATATTTGCCCTTTCCTCACTGTAGTGCGATCTCAGATTTGGAATATATATTTACCATGGGGTGGGGGGTGCAGGCCCCCAGAATAACAAGTTTGAAGTCCAGTACTTTTGAGATTGTGAGTGTTTACAGTTTTTCCTATTCACTCATATGATATAGACCCTTTTACAGATTGCCCCTGTCCATAAGAGAGACAGATGCTACCCCAGGTGTGAATTTATGAGTCCCCATCCATTGATCCAAACTGTGTTTGAAGAGGGATAGAGAAGGTCTCTGCTTAACATGAACAGGAAGCCTGTCTTAAAGAAGCGGTAGTCTCTGTGACACATATATGTCTGTCCAGCATGTTTTGTTTGAGTCGCTGACTAGGCTTAGATCCCTAGATGGGGTGACCCTCATGGTGTTTGTCTTGCAGATGTGTATCAGCTCCATGAGGGCTAGATTTGTGAGTGAATTGTAGGTTAGGCATAGTTCACCCCTTAATAGTCAGTAGGGGCCAGAGTAAAGGGATAGGGCTTTTAGTCTATCTGCAGAGGACATGTTATTTATACCCAGTATTTTCTTTGTGAGGAACTTCTGGAGTCACTCCATCTGTGGTAAGTGCCTAGTCAAATGCATGCCAAATGGCGCACTGCACTCTAATTATGGTTCTAATGAGAGCTGGGTACAGTGAGACTATAACTTCCTTCGATCTGGATGTCATACCTTTACTTATAAGCTATGCCATATAGCATGACTTTATTACCACTGTGGACACATAGCAGTTAAAGTTAAGGCTACTATCTATCTGTTGTGTACCTAGATCTCTTACCTCTAAGTCAACTGTTAGGGGCGTGCTATTAATGTTTTAATTTGGAGGGGTCTTTGACTTCCCAAAGGGTATGAAAATGCATTTTTTGCATTTAGTTTTAGGCCATGGCTGTGACACCAATCAGTTGTCTGATTTAGACCCTCTGAAGGTTATCCACATCATTGGGGGATTTGATGATTGCTACCAGCTTACAGTCATCAAAGGCCTTCCACATTAGCCTTGACTTCAGAGAAGTATATTCCAAGCAGGAGTGGTCTCAGCACTGAGCCCTGTGGCACACCACTAGTAACTGTTCTCTTGTTGCATCTGTATTCACCCACTTTAACCACATGTGTCCTGTCCATGAGCCATTTGGCTATCCATCTGGTGACGTAGGAATAAATAAAATGAATAAATACTGATAAACAAGTATGAAAACAGTACAAATTATAAATAAGTACAAAATAGCTACAAATAATAAATGAAATAGCCACAAATAATAAATAATGAACATGCTATCATAATGCTGAAGTGGAAGAGGATGCACTTCAATGTTAAAAAAATCTCCAAAATGTATAGGGTTTAACTTGTAATATAACTTATTGCAGGCAGTGTCCAAACTTGCTATGCCAGCAAGATGCTAGTGGGCTTCTGCAAGCTTCTACTTTTCCCTTAATGCTGCTCATGTCACATGGTATGGCTTTATATATAATATATATATTTTTTTCTCAGTGTTCTAATTTTCATTATTTTGGAGTGTCGCCAATATGGACGTTTGGCGCTCTGAGTAATAATAAGCAGATTGAAGCACTATGCTTTGAGCTAAAGTTAGGAATTACAGAAAATAAGATGTTGCAATTTATTCAACTAAGCCTCAATAATAAATACCACTCCCTCACTCTAAAATATGCAGCTGGTTCCCAGTACCAGATTGCGCCTTCTTCCTACTCAATATACTTACCTTATGCTATTGAAAGAACGTTACTACCCTTCACTTAGTCAATGTCTCCAGTTCAGAAACTATTCTTACTCCCTTAGAAATACCAGCATTCATCTCCTCATTATGCCACCCCACACTTTAGCATCCTTAGATGTCAGTATCATCAGCTAAGTACAGTGGTGCAGCAGTTAACATTATCACCTCACAGTAAGAGGTTCTCCGGTTTGATTCTCGGCTGAGGTACCTTTTATGCGGAGTCTTTTTGTCCTCCTTGTGTTTATGTGGCTTTCCTCCAGGTGCTCCAGTTTCCTTCCACATTCCCAAGACATGCTGCAGGTAGATTGGACATTCTAAATTGGCCTTAGGTGTGTGTGTGTGTGTGTGTGTGTGTGTGTGTGTGTGTGTGTGTGTGTGTGTGTGTGTGTGTGTGTGTGTGTGTGTGTGTGTGTGTGTGTGTGTGTGTGTGTGTGTGTGTGTGTGTGTGTGTGTGTGTGTGTGTGTGTGTGTGTGTCCCTTCAGAGGAAGGTTGGGTGCTGGGCTAGCAACTTGACACCATAAACTCTACTACCACTCATTCTGTGGACCGATGACCCCCTGTGGCAACCCCTAATGGGAGCAGCCGAAAGAAGAAGATCAGTATCATTAGCTGGTGTTATTGTCAATGTCTGCTTTGTGAAGTCATACTGCTGTCTCTCATTTTCATTGCCACATAGAAGTGAGACAACTGGACTCAACTGGCTGCACTAAGCTATGATAAAATAGGTTTTATTTTATTAGGAAAAAGATATTGTATGGGGCAAGACTGAGTAAATATGTGGTATAAAACATTATGAATGCAGACCAATACGTGCAAGAGGGTAAAAAGAGAAAGATATTTCTGTTCTGATATTAATGAGTACATCAATACGCAGCTAGCTGCAGCAAAGACAGATAAGGTAATTCTATGGAAGTCAGTGCGCACCTTACAGACTAAGATTTACCACTTGCAGTCCCTGCCAAAGGTCAGGTTACATGGTACTGGTCAATTAAATGGGAACAAGTAACTTATTAACCATCATTATACAACCAAAGACTGTCTCAGTCTTAGATTTGGCATTCAGAAATGCAGGCATACACTGCAGATAATGGGCAGATTAATCTTTAAAATGCTTATTTGCAATACAACATTCATCCTCTTCAATGCAAGCAGTACCATGAGTGACAGATGACTTCATTCTGAAAATGGTGGATACCAGAAGCAGACCACATCTAAAAACATTCCTTCTGTGTACATTAGATATCGAATGAAAACCTCAACATATAAATCAATGATAAAGGCTATTATGTACCACAGATAGGTTCATAGGTTCATAGGTAAGTACTAGCCTAGCAGTCCTTACAGGACATTTTAAGCCTACCCATTTCCCCTTTTTGTGCTCAAAATAATCTATCCCATTTGATTACAGATGGCCCTTACCCATCCCATGGTCTATAATTATATATCACCACCTAATAAGAATAATTAAGATAGTATGATAGATAATTTGAGGGGACCCACACATGGAATAAAGAATTTAAGAGCTGCCAGGATTTCATATTAAAGTAGTAAGTCTGTACCTTTTTTATTTAGAAAGAGATATATGTTCTCTAATTTGAAATAATACATTATAGCTACACCAAAACATTATATAATTAAGTGAAATGAAGCTTGTACAGCTGATTGTTATGCCCCCAAAACCTGTCTGTAAACATCTAAGATACCTAATGGAGTACACAAGCAAAACTCCAAGGGTACTGATAAATTGCTATAGCAGTTCCTCAAAATCTGCCATTTCATGAACATACTAGAATGCCACATTTATGTTACCATTTAATTAATAACAAAAAATGCAGGTGTTTATTTATCATTTATTAACTGGGTAAGAGAAATGGTCCAATAACTCTTTTTAGCCATTATCCAGACCATGTAGGCAAGCACACTATACACACACACATAATATATATATATATATATATATATATATATATATATATATATATATATATATATATATATATATTTATTGACATTTGTTAACTGGGAAAGTCCACTGGGCCCAACAACCCATTTTCAGTGGAGGTACGGGAAGAAAAGCTCCATACAATCACAGAAATTTGTACATAACATCATCGTAACTTTGAAAGTTAAGAAAGTTTTTACATAATACAAATTGAAGTAGATATACAAGACAAATACATTATAGATGTATACAATACAAGAAAATAAACCCAGTGTGTTAATTTTTTAGTAATTCTGTATGTATATCATCATAAGTAAGAATACTGTTTAATCACTTCTGTTTATTCAGCCACAGAAATAAAGAAAGCAAGAGAGAGACAGAATACATAGATAGATAGTGTAAATTGCAACTATATTAAGTTAGTAAAAGTATTTGTAGTGTATAGTGGTCAAAACATTTAAGGTGGTTTAATTATATGACTACAAGAACGGACAAGGTTATTGAGATAGTGTTCTTTTAGTGCAAAATTAAATGTTTTTAAAGAGTCTAGTTGAGTAAGAGAGAGAGGGAGCGCATTCCAATGTTTGGCAATGGCATGGGAATAGAAACATCGTCCAGCTCTTCTGTTGGGTTTAGTTATGGTTAAGAGTTGTTTGTTAGAGGACCTAAGATGCCGAGTAGGGGCATATGTTTGTATTATAGTTTGAAGGGATGGGCACTAGTTTGGATTATTTAGTAGTTTGTGGGTGAGAGTAAGTTGGGAGTAATGTAGGTAATGAGGGAACTCAAACCAGTTTATAGATTTAATGGCCAGGCAATGATGTGTGCGAGTCGGCATGTTGGAGACAAACTTGGCAATTTTATAGTAACATGACTGCAGTTTGTTCAGGAGAGATGTGTGTAGGTTAGTGAAAATGGGGCAACCATAGAGGAGGGAGTGTAGAAGTAGACTATTAGCTAGTTTCAACTTGGTAGACTTGTCCAAATAGAGTTTATGCCTATAGAGTTTGCCAAGCTTAAAATGGGTCTTTTTGATTTGGCTGAGTATATGATTCTGAAAGGACTGTTTGTAATCAATTGTTCATAGGCTCATAGGTGTGATGGCAAGTAGTTTGGCTGTTTTTACAATTTCAATTTCTGTATTGTTTTGAGAGAATATTTTAAAGTCTAGAGTTAGAAGTTTGGTTGTGAATAGTAAAAGTTTTGATTTTTTGTGATTAAGTAGCAATTGAACTTTGTTAAACCAGGATTCGATGGAAGTAAATGCATTTTGTGTTAACTTTAGGAGATCTGCTGTGTTGTTAGAGGATGTAATTATAGTTGAATTGTCTGTGTTTTGAATGAGTGTACTTTGCAGGGGTGATTTATGGAGATTATTAATAAATATTTTAAAAAGCAAGGGCCCAAGAATAGACCCTTGGGGAATGCCTGTGTTGTTGAGCAGGTATTCTAATTGCTTACTTTGCCATCTAACAGATTGTTTTCTGTTGTGTAGGTAGTTATAGGTTCATAGGTGTGTTCTAGGCTAATGGCTCAGGAGTCTTTTCAAGCCTAGCCCATAGGATTACTCTGGCATCGTGCCACCCAACCTTAGTTCCAGGTGCCTCTGTCGAGTAGAGCCACTGGAGTGATCCTCAGGTTTAATTTTCTATTTCCCATCCACTCATCAAGATTCCTCTTCAAGAGGGCCAGTGAGGTGTTCTGTTTGACATGTATGGGAAGTCTATTCCATAGCATGGGCAGTATCTGTGTTATGAACCTGTCCCTCCAGCACGTTCTGTTGATTGTGGTAATGAGGTTAAGGTCTCTGGAACATCTAGTGCAGAGGGATTGGGATTTCTTTAGATGTAGCATTTCTAACAGAGCTGGGTCAGACATATGGAACCAGATCAGAGTGTGGGGGGAGCAGTTTATGGTCTCAAGTTGTAAAAGTAGTTTTGAGTGGTACACTGTATCAAAAGCTTTTGATAGGTTTAGTAGGATCGCTGATGTTAGTAGGCCTGCATCAAGAGCTTTGTATACAGTGTTGGTAAATGACAGTAAGACTGTTAATGATCTGTGTGCTGGCCAAAAATCATGTTCGGTGGGTGCGAGTAAGTTATTGTCTGTGAGATGTTTTAACAATTGAGAATTATCACACTTTTCTAGAATTTTAGATAGAGATGAAAGTATAGAGATGGGCCAGTAGTTAGACAGATCACTGGTGTTACCGCCTTTGTGAAGGGGAGTAATAACTGAGTTTTTCCATAGTTCTGGGACTTATGATTCAGAGATTGATCGGTTAATGAGAATGCTAACTGGAAGAGCTATAGAATCTGCTGCAAGTTTTAAGTATTCAGCTGGGATGCCATCGGAAGAGAGGGAGCATGGTTTTAGTTTTGAAAGCAGTTTATGAACTAGAGAGGTGGGTACTGGTTGTAATGTAAATAGAGGAGTGGATGGGTTTTTGTTGGAATTGCAATTGATGTGGGGGAGTGGTTAGCAAGTGTATTGTCGTTTATGTTGCCAGTTATATTTCTGTTAGTTTGTAGAGAGAAATCATTAACACATTTTTGGATAGTATCAATAAAATGAGAATTGAAGGCATGGGCAATTTCTTGAGGGTCTATATCAGGAAATGGGGAGGAGTTGTGTTGAGCACCAGGATTTAGGGGAGAGGAAATAGAGATCCAGAACAATTTGGAGTCATTTTGTTGGGTAGTGAGTTTAATGGAGAAATAGCTTTTTTATCATTGATGACTTGCTTTTTGGCATTGTTACTGAGTTGTTTATATCTGAGTTCAAGTTTTGGGGTTCTATTTCTATGCCATTCCTTCCAGGCTTTAGTTAGCCATGGGGCATGGTTAGGCTTTACTCTTTTGGTATGTGTGGGGGGCAAGATCATCTAAATTATCTAAAAAGACTTTATTGAAGTAGTCGACTGCTTCATCCAGTGGGAGAAATTTGGTAGGGGACCAGTTGTGGGTTTTTAGAGACTCTAAAAATAGTTATTCATTGCAATAGGTAGGAATCCTAGTTGTTCTTAGACAATGCAGTTTGTCTTTTTGAAGTTAGGTTCTATGGATATAGGCAGGAAGATGTTCACTAAAGGTATTGGGTAGGGTCCCTGCCTTGGTGAATTTTTGAGGGTGTGAGACGAGTATCCAGTCTAGAGTTGGAGTTGATTCTATTTGTTTTTTACCTTATGAGTGGGGTTAAAGATGAGTTGAGTAAACCTGTGCAAGTTAATACTATTTACTGGGGAGTCAGAGATGAGAGTTTGCCAGTTTATATTTGTGTCGCCAAGAATGATGGTTTCATTTGATATATTGAGGGTGGTCCATGATAGTAGATCTTCCAGAGTAGGCATGTTTTGACCTGGAGGAATATAAAGTACAGCAATACATAATTGTTTTCTGTTGTTGATGCGAAGGTTAACTAGCAATAATTCCATAATTCCAAATGTTGGTATAGGTTTATCATATGGTGTAACAGCTAAAGTGTCACGGTAGATTAATGCAAAACCTCCACCTTTTTTATGTAGCTGGTCATTTCTATGTATATTATATCCTTGAGGGATTATTTCAGTGTTAGCAATATGTGGTTTTAGCCAGGTCTCTGTGACTGCTACAATATATGGGGAGTAGTGAGAGAGCCAGGCATGTAATTTGGTGGTTTTGTTACAGATACTACTTACAATAATTGTAGTGAAGCAGAGGTTCTTTGCATTAGAAGAAAGGTTTTGGGCAGAATGGTTGATTGGTCCAGGGTTGGGGTGAATGTCACCACAGAGGGCCTGGTAGTGACATGTAATTATGGAGGGATGTTGAGTAATGAAGAGAGGCCTATGGGGGAGGGGGGTTGTAAATTAATTTTAGTTTAATTATGATGACAAATAATCTAATATTGTAAGCTGCCAAGTATGGAAGTTGAATAAAGAGGGTGAGATGTCAGAGAAACTAGTGGCATTACTGTGGGGTGCAATGGGTGATGTGGAAAATGTTGAAGTTGGGGAGTGGAATATAGTAAGTAACGAGGTGGTATGGGAAAGGAAAAGAAGAATGGAGGTAAGCGAGATTAAGGTAATACAAGGTTTTGATGTATAATACATGTTAAGAAAAGGTTGTGGTACTATAATTAAGGACAACAATGAGGAAGATTCAGGAAGGGAAAATATTAACAAGGAAGATAATTAAAGTTGAGTGAATGGGAGGATACTGGTGTGGGTGTCTGGGTGATTGATTGATTGATTAGGGGTTAGACAGGAAAGGGAACAGCTTATGGAAGGTATAAATGTAATAGATGTGGGGGTAGGAATGGGGGTAGGGTAGGGGAGAGGAGTGAGCCCGAGCATAGTGAGGGTGAATAGAGTGGGCAGAAACCTTGATGCAGCTTGCCAGACCACAGTAGAAACAATCAGTTAGCAATGTGTGCCTCAAGACAGTGGAGCAGTTAAGAGTAGGCAGCTCCTAGAGATAAGAAAAATGCATGTAATAGCAACCTAACACATGCTGCTTTATAGTTATGTTTAGTTTTGCAGCTCTTGATATTAGAAGTTGCTAAAAAGAGAGAAGAATGGAGGGAGAAAGTTCAGAGGAAAGGATAGGGGAGTCCAATATTATTTGACTGTATATATATATATATATATATATATATATATATATATATATATATATATATATATTTATATGGGTCTACTTCAGATGATCGAACTTTCAAAAGTTCAACTTTCATATGACCGAGACCATATGATCAAACTTTTAAAAGCTCGAACATCTTAAAAAACAAATAAAACAAACAAAAAAATTATCTGAACATTGTTAAAAGGGGGCAAGCCCCCCTGCACCCCTCACATGGGGGACTGCCCCCCCCACACCCCCTTCTATTTAAATATACCAACTCTGAGATCGCACTACAGTGCGGAAAAGGGAAAACTTCCCATTCAATACTGTATGCAAATCTTTGTTAAGAATGTTCAAACTTTTAAAAGTTCAATCATATGGTCTCTGCCATATGAGCGTCAAACTTTTAAAAGTTTGATCGTATGAAGGAGACCCATATATATATATATATATATATATATATATATATATATATATATATATATATATATATGTATATGCACAGTGGATATAAAAAGTGTACACATCCCTGTTAAAATGCCAGGTTTCCGTGATATAAAAAAATGAGACCACAATAAATCATTTCAAAACGCTTCCCACCTTTAAAGTGACCTATAACCTGTACAATTCAGTTGAAAAACAAACAAATCTGTTACGGGGAAAAACATAAAAAATAAAAAACATACAATACACTGGTTGCGCAAGTGTGCACATCCTTAAACTCAATACTTTGTTGAAGCACCTTTTGATTTAATTACAGCATTCAGTATTCTTGGGTAGGAGTCTATCAATAAGGCGCATTTTGACTTGGCAATATTTGCCCACTCTTCTTTGCAAAAGCACTCCAAATCTGTCAGATTGTGAGGGCATCTCTTGTTTACAGCCCTCTTCTGGTCACCCTACAGATTTTCTATTGGATTTAGGTCTAGGCTCTGACTGGGCAATTCCAAAACTTTAATTTTCTTTGGGTGAAGCCATTCTTTTGTTGATTTGGATATATGCTAGGGGTCATTGTTGTGTTGAAAGGTGAAATCCTTCTTCATCTTCAGCTTTCTAGCAGACACCTGAAGGTTTTGTGCCAAAAGTGACTGGTATTTGGAACTTTTCATAATTCCCTCCATCTTGACTAAAGCCCCAGTTCCAGTTGAAGAAAAGCAACCACAAAGCATGATACTGCCACCACCATGCTTCACCGTTAGGATGGTGTTTTTTTTGGTGATGCAAAGTGTTGTTTTTGAGCCAAACATACCTTTTGGAATTGTGACCAAAAAGTTCAACCTTGGTCTCATCAGACCATAACACATCCCACATGCTTTTGGGAGACTATGTATTGTTTTGCAAATTTTAGCTGGGCCTGGATGTTTTTCTGTGTAAAGAAAGGCTTCCGTCTTGCAACCCTATAGTCCAGACATATGGAGAATACGGGGGATTGTTGTCACTTGTAGTACACAAGCAGTACTTGCCAGAAATTCCTGCAGCTTCTTCAGTGTTGCTGTAGGTCTCTTGGCAGCCTCCCTGACAAGTTTTTGTTTTGTCTTTTCATTAATTTTGGAGTGACGTCCAGTTCTTTGCAACATCACTGTTGCCCCATATTGTCTCCACTTTTTGATGACCGTCTTCCCTGTGTTCCATGGTATATCCAATGCTGTGGAAATTTGTTTGTACCCTTCTCCTGACTGATACCTTTCAACAATGAAATCACTTTGATTCTTTGTAAGCTCTATGCAAACCATGGCTTTTGCTGTAGCAGGCAACTGAGTGAATGTCAGGAAAATCCTACTAGGATAGCTGAACTTTATTTGTGGTTAATCAGTCTCTTTAATTGATGGCAGGTGTGTACCCAAGAAGAGTGAATGTTGTAATTAAATCAAAAGGTGCTTAAACAAAGTATTAGTTTAAGGGTGTGCGCACATAACAAAGTATTAGTTTAAGGGTGTGCACACTTATTCAACCAGCGTATTGTATGTTTTTTATTTTTTATATTTTTCCCCTAACAGATTTGTTTGTTTTTCAATTGAATTGTACAGGTTATAGGTCACATTAAAGGCAGGAAAAGTTTTGAAAAGATTTATTGTGGTCTCATTTTTTTATATCACAGAAGCTGGCATTTTAACAGGGGTGTGTACACTTTTTATATCTACTGTATATATATACGAGGGTAGTGTGACAGCGGTGAGGTCTGCTGTGGGAGTGATTGATGCGTTTAAGGTGGAGGTGGGGTTAAATCAAGGATCAGCTCTGAGCCCTTTCTTATTTGCAATGGTGATGGACAGGTTGACAGAAGAGATCAGACAGGAGTCCTTGTGGACTATGATCTTTGCAGATGACATTGTGATCTGTAGTGAGAGTAGGGAACAGGTGGAGGAGACCCTGGAGATATGGAGATATGCTCTAGAGAGAGGAGGAATGAAGGTCAGCAGGACTAAGTCAGAATATATGTGTGTGAATGAGAGGGAGGACAGAGGAATGGTGAGGATGCAAGAAGTAGAGGTGGTGAAGGTGGATGAGTTTAAATACTTGGGGTCAATAGTTCAGAGTAACGGTGAGTGTGGAAGCGAAGTGAAGAAGAGAGTACAGGCAGGATGGAGTGGGTGGAGAAGAGTGTCAGGAATGATCTGCGACAGATGAGTACCTGTAAGAGTGAAAGGGAAGGACTACAAGAGGGTAGTGAGACCAGCTATGTTATATGGGTTGGAGACAGTGGCACTGAAAAAAAGGCAGGAGTTTGAGCTGGATGTGGCAAGTTAAAGATGTTAAGATTTGCACTGGGTGTGACGAGGGTGGACAGGATTAAAAATAAGTATATTAGAGGGTCAGCCCAGGTTGGAAGGTTTGGAGACAAAGCCAGAGAGGCAAGATTACAATGGCTGGGACATATGCTGAGGAGGGATGCTGAGGAGGGAGTTTGAGCTGGATGTGGCAAGTTAAAGATGTTAAGATTTGCACTGGGTGTGACGAGGGTGGACAGGATTAAAAATAAGTATATTAGAGGGTCAGCCCAGGTTGGAAGGTTTGGAGACAAAGCCAGAGAGGCAAGATTACAATGGCTGGGACATATGCTGAGGAGGGATGCTGAGTATATTGGGAAAAAGATGCTAAGGATGAAGCTACCAGGTAACAAGAAAAGAGGAAGGTCTAAGTTAAGGTTTATGGATGTGGTGAGAGAGGACATGCAGGTGGTTGGTGTGACAGAGCAAGATGCAGAGGACAGGAAGAAATGGAAACAGGTGATCCGCTGTGGCGACCCCTAATGGGAACAGCCGAAAGAAGATGATGATGATATATATATCTATATATCTATATATCTATATATCTATATATATCTATATATATATATATATATATATATATATATATATATATACACACACACACAGATATATATATATATATATATATATATATATATATATATATATATATATATATATATATATATATATATATATATATATATATATATATATATATATATATATATATATATATATATATATATATATATATATATATATATATATATATATATATATATATATATATATATATATATATATATATATATATATATATATATATATATATATATAAACTACATGACTAAGAGTGCTATGCAAATATTAGATTGTTTACAAAGTCACAAATATATAAGTATACATTTGTACATCAGTAAACCATGCACACAGTGGTCTGCTATAGAGGAAAAAATAATGCAAGTACTATTTAATGCAATAAATGGCAACACATTTCTATTTCAAGCAATTTGCAAAAAAAATATCATTCTCCTGTTGCAACTTAACATGATAGGGGGAATATATTTTTTCACTATATACAGCCAGCATAAATTAGCCCCTATGATTAGATACTAAATTGAACAGTAAGCAAATGGACAATGAACTTTACCCTAATTTTACTAGTTCATTTGAGTCATAACCCTAGAAAGGCTGATCAGCAAACAGACAGATCTCCAGGGTGGTGAACCAATGAAGAAATGTTTCTAAAAACAAATACATAAGAGCACTTAAAAGGTAAAAATCTAAAGATAAATATCCAGACAGTGAAACTCAAACATTAGGCTACAACAATGATACTGAATAATGATTTAAGAACACATCATCCCTGCTTGAGACAATTTCATGCTTTTGGGCGTGACTGGATTAAGTGTAGTACACTGATGCAAAACCAACAAAACACCTGCATTATAGCCTGGAATCCAGCAGCTTGATTTTAATATAAAATAACATACAACGTGTGCATGCTGCATCAAGAGACCCAGGGACAGATAAATAAGACATTAGACTTGACAGAAGAAAACAGTAGATCAGTGTTAATACAGCAGTAATACATATCCCAGTGATGATTATTCTGGGATTTACCCTTGGTGGCATGGTTTGCTCCCAAGGTGAAGAAAAGGAAGTAAATATAACTCATAATGAATAAATCTCAGCATAACCCACAAAGGTGCTATAAATTATTAATATTATGCAATGGTTCAATACTTTTTTAATGTTTTCACTTCAGCGTGCAACAAATAATTTGGAGATAACAGAACTGGTATATTTCACCAAAGAGTGTTAGTTACAGATGCTTATTAACATGTAAAAAGTATGCACCCACCAACCAATGATTACCAGTCCTAAAATATCAACAAGAAGGCTTGGTGCACAAACTGTTCATTTAACAACACCAAGTATTCTTGGTGCTTGATCTTTTTATCTTGGTGGCACTAATTTATTTTTTTTACTTACATAACACCAGGCATTAAACAATCAGTTATACAAAATAACACAGAAATGTTAACGTCTTCTTGACTTTGGGATACATTTTAGTAAATATACTGACCCTATACATTAGTTAAGAATTTCTGTACCATTCCATCTTGGTCTTTTTAAACTATTAGCACATGGCCCTATGGTAGTGATTTGGAGACAGAGACAGTAGGATATCATGGACAGGAGCCTAGTTGTGAAATACACTTTTTAAATACTTAGGTTTTATCACTGGTATCTGTTTCTAATGATTGCATATGAGATAACTGCATAGTTGTAGTTCAAGAATCATTCAATGCTGTCACTGAAAAGCACCATTACCTCATGGTATTCTATAATGCATATTAAAGCTGCTGAAAACACAGTGTAGTTCTGCAGTCATATTTATTTATTTATTTGTTTATTTATTTATTTTTATTTTTATTCCTTAGATTTTTACTGTGATTTGCACCAGTAATAAGGCTATTTTATTTGTGAAACAGAGTCATAGTTATTGATTTATTTATTTACTTATTTTTATATTTATTTTTATTCCATGGATTTTTACTGTGATTTGTATCAGTAATAAGGCTATTTTATTTGCGAAACAGAGTCATATTTATTTATTTACTTATTTTTATATTTGTTGTTATTTTTATTCCATGGCCTTTTTACTGTGATTTGTACCAGTAATAAGGCTATTTTACCACTTTTTGTTTACTGCCACTTAATGTTGATAAGACAATACGTGCCATTTATTTACTCTTCCACAAAAGAGATTTTTTAAGTGTAGCTGTTTGAATTTTACTTAATGAATTCTTCAAAAATACAGCCATGGCTTAAATAAATTCACTTTGTACCAGTCAGCATTTCATATTTTCAGTGGTTTACTCTCATCATTATTTAATAATAAATGACTGAAGAATGGAATGACTTTAATAAAATCCAAAACTGTCTTATAGGTTCATAGGTTTATAGGCTGGTACTAGGCTATCGGCCCTAGGGCCTATACAAGCCTAGCCATAACAATTCCCTGGATATTTCTTCCCACAATATTTACTTCTGTGGACCCTTGTCTATCAGAGTGACTGACATGATCCCCAGGGTGAATTTCCAATCTCCCATCCAATCATCACAGTTCCTTTTGAAGAGGGCCAATGAGGCGCTCTGCTTGACATGTATGGGCAGTCTATTCCAGAGTATGGGGAATCTCTGGCTCAGGAACCTATCCCTCCAGCATGTTTTGTTCATTGTGATGACAAGGTTTAGATCCCTGGAGTGTGTGGCTTTGAGGGATTGGGATTTCTTTAAGTGGAGCATATCCAACAGCTCAGGGTTTGACATGGCCTTGTATGTTAAGCAGAGATCGCCCCTGAGTAGACGATATGCCACAGAGTATAGCTGGAGTTTTTTTAGACGGTCAGCATATGGCATCTGCTTTAGGCCTGTGATTCTTTTAGTGAGGTATTTCTGTGGTCTTTCCAGCTGTTGCAGATGTCTTGTGAGGTTCATACCAAATGGGGCATTATACTCTATAATGGGTCTAATGAGGGATGAGTACAGTGGGACAATGACCTCCTTTTTTCTGGATGAAAAGCCCTTAGTGATGAGGTGTGCCACATAGAAGAATTTCCTGACTGTTGTGGCAATGTGGTTATCGAAAGTGAGACCACTGTCCACCTGTGTCCCTAAGTCTCTCATCACACTTTCGATGTTTAGTGTACTGCCACCTATGTGGTAATTCATGGGTACATTTTTTTTTCCAAAGGGGATAACTATACATCTCTTGGCATTAAGCTTGAGCCCATGGCTCTGGCACCAGACAACTGTTTCTGTAAGGCCCTTTGTAGAATATCCACATCATTTGGGGATTCAATAATGGCTCCCAGTTTGCAGTCATCTGAGAACTTTGTTAGCCAGAGTCCCTTAGTGTTGGCCTGTACTTTAGAGAAGTAGATGTCAAACAAAAGTGGTCTCAGGACTGAACCCTGAGGTACTCCACTTGTCACTTGTCTGGAGCTGGATTTGGAGTCAGCTACTTTTACAGTCTGGGTTCTGTCAGTAAGCCAGTTGGCAACCCATCAAGTGATATAAGGATTTATGTCCAACTTAGTAAGTTTATCTATGATTCCAGAGTGGGGGATGGTGTAGAAGGCCTTGGCGAGGTCCAGATAGGCTGTGTGGACCGCCTTACCCTCGTCCACAGCTCTGGAGACTGATTCAAAGAAGTCAATCAGATTCAGGAGACAAGATTGGCCCTTCATAAACCCAAACTGGGTGGGGTCCAGTCTTTGAAGGTTGCCAATGTCTTTGTTTATAAGTTCCATGATAATGCGTTCCATGCCCTTACAGATCAGGCTTGTCCAACTGATGAGATGATAGTTCCTAGGATCCAAGGTGGATCCCCCCTTGTGGAGTGGGACAACTGTAGCTGCGCGCCACTCAGTGGGTACAAAGCCTGACACTTAGGTGAGGCGCCAGTTTATTTTGTAGTTCATGTAGTACACAGCCTGGGATGTCATCTGGTCCTATGAATGCTGTATTCTTAGCTTTGGAGAGTGCAGTTTCTACCTGTGTGGCCATGATTACTGGAATTTGGCAATCTTTTGTTATTGAGATGAGCACTTTAGGGGGTGAGAGGGGGGTGAAGTTGGCACTAAATCAATCTGCCAGGATATTGGCAATATCCGTGGGATCAGTATATTTAATGCCATTCTGGTGTAGCTCAGAACAAATCTGAGCATTGCCATTTAGATTATTGACATAACTATAGAATGTCTTGTGGTTGTCTTTGGAATCTTTGGCAATTTTATTTCCGTAACTAGCTTTTGAGGATTTTATGAGGGATCTCAGCTTCTTACTGAGGCTGGTGAGGGAGTTTTTTGCATCATGGGATTTTCCTCTTTTCTGCAACAGTTTCTTCCTTCTGTTGTATAGTTTGTTTATAGTAGGGGACCACCAGATTGGCTTCCTTTTTTTGGAGAAGAGCATCTAGGTTCTATTTGGGATGGCACGATTCATACACGAGTGGATGTGCTAGTAGCGTGCCTTAGTGTAGGATTCTGCAGCCAAACTTTCAGATCCCGTCTACATGGGTGTCATGAAGTTTGTCACTTCTGACTTCAGCCACATGAAGTTGGCTTTGGAGAAGTTTTTTAAGGCAGTTTCCTTACTGGGGGGGTGGGGGTGGGATGTGGATGTCAAGGGTGATTTCCTTATGGTCAGACCTGACCAATGAGGGGGTGACCACTGGTGTGGAGCATCTATCTCCCATGTTAGTAATGACCAGGTCTAGGATATTGGAGCCCCTGGTGGGACAATGGATTAGTTGATCCAGGGCATTGGAATTTATGAATTCCAAGAACAGTTGGGAAAAGGAGTTGGTACCTGAGTAGTTTTCCCAGTTAATGGCAGGGTAGTTGAAATCACCCAGTATTAGGGTGTTTGGTTGTATCTTAATATTTTCCAGTATGTTTAGAAAGGTATAGTGAGAATCTTGGGGCATGGTGGGAGATCTGTAGCAAGCTACAATTTGGATGGCAGTCTTACCTAGTGTTAGTTGCACCTGGAGAATTTCGGATGCAGTGTGTTGGGCAACTAGCCTGGAGATGTGAATATCCTTGGTGAATATGGACACTCCTCCACCTTTGGTGTTTCGGTCTTGGTTTTGTGGCCGAAAAGTGTGGTAAGAGTTGTAGCCTGGTATTGTAGGAGTGCTCTCTGGTGCCTTGAACCAGGTCTCAGTTACTGCACAGATATCGATGTTCTCCATTTTTAGGAGTGCCTCGAGAGAGTGCATTATGAGGTTTAATAATCATACAATAAACAGTTTAAAAATCCAAAATTTGGTGTTTGACATTGTGTAAAGACAAACAAAATCTTAAAACGTTTCTCCTCCATAATCTTGCAGTCACACTCTTTACATTGTAAAGTAATATGGGGAGCATGTCTTAGCCTGTTTTTTTTTTAATTTCACACATCATATCAACAAAAATAATTCATTATATCTTTACCCATCTGAAATTTGCCTATTCCTTTTCCTGCTTATATAAAAAAAAAATCTTTAGTCCAACACTTGAATGTAGCCTTTCACTGATTATTTTAAGCTCAGTTCAAATGCTATTAGAGACTGCACATAACTTCTGTGGGTTTGTAACTCATGCCAGTGTTAGAAGGCCTCATTGTTTAACATTAGAGTAAGCTAAATGTCAGCTAGTAACAGACAGGGCAGTGCTGTTCTCTCTGATTTTCAAGCTTGTAATTTCTGTCCCCCATTAGCACATACAATTAAACTCCTGTTATGTATCTAAGGAAGCAATCTGATGGGTCTGTATTGCATATACTAGTTAAGATGAAACCAGACAGTGAAAGCATTTGATATATAGATGATAGATTGATAGAGAGATAGATAGATAGATAGATAGATAGATAGATAGATAGATAGATAGATAGATAGATAGATATGTTTTTGTAGGTAGCCCTCCAAACCTCTGCAGGGGGAATCAATCTCTGTATCTCCAATATAATATTATCAAGTAGGACTTTGTGTAAATGAGATTTCTATCATACAGTCATCATCATCATCATCCTCAACCCCCTTTTTTCTTTTTTTTTCTACATGGAGTTGGGGTGCCCTGTCACCTGTCACCATCTCCCTCAATTCAGTGCCACTCTATTATCTTTTTCGACGGTCTTGCCTGTTGATCTTCTCTCACACAACCCATCCATCTCTTTGCTGAACACCCTTGTTTCTTCTTTGCCTTATTTCTGTAGTTCCCAAACTTCTTCACCAGATTGTCTTCAGCTTTTTGGAAAGTGTAATCAAACCAATGTAATCTGTTCTCTTTGACCTTCTCTACAATTGGCATTAATTTGACCACTGTTCTGATGTTCTCATTTCTTCATTTGCTCCAAACTGTGCATCCTACCACCCATCTCATGCACTTCATCTCCATCACCTCTAGCTTTTTCAGCTGGTCTGCTTTCACTGCCGACATTTCTGTACTATACAGTAGTACTGTTTGCACCACTGTACTGTACGCCTTACTTTTGGCTTCTTCTGTCATACACTACACCTGACACTTTATGCCAGTTGGCTGCATTCCTTCTGATTCTGTCATGCAGCACACAATACAAACCATGCAGTAATGGATATTGGTACATTGGCCAGTCTGCTGTCATGTAACCATCTTATTTATATTAATGCCAAAGTCCCAAATTACTTGTTAAACAGCCAGTAAGATACCATTTCACAACAGAAATTGTTTTCTCTAAATTTTCTTTCCTGGCTGAAAACCTATCACCAAGCACAAAGAACTCACCTCTTACCATTTTAACTTCAGATCATAACATTTGCAAACTTAACGGATAGCTTCTCTTGCAGATGGTTTGACTTTGATTAAATCTTACCTTCAAGCCAAGACTACTCCATGATATTACGACTTATCTGTTCCTATAAAATGAACCTGTTTCCTGTACAATTTTGGTAAATAACCACAAACTTTGTAAATTATAATTTATCCCACTATTCTGTATCCATTCCTTATATGCAGACTTTTAATTACACCTAATTTCACATCAAGAAATTTTCTTGGTAGGTCTTTAATTAAACTTCTCTTGTCTTCTCTTCCATTCAGATTTAGCATTTTTTTCTGATTACCTCCCACCTTTGGAAGCACATATACCATATGTTGTTGCATGCTGTGACATCATCTGCCACATTAGAAGCATACTTATCAACTATCACTGATTTTGCTTATTTTTTTTTACCCTCTCCCTCATAAAATGTTTAATTCCTGTTAAATCACCGAGGAATACAGTCAGCCAATAATGCAAGACATTATTGTATAATGTGTTAATGTTAATGCAATACCAGCTAATCTGTTAACTTTTAATATATTTACAAACTGTCCCTGATTTTGCGACTTTGCCCCACCCTCCATACCTCTCAACCTCTTAGCACAAGAAAGCTAGACAAAGCCTAAAATAATGGGGGGGTTCAAATGACCAAAAATAGGGACAGGTTTTAAATACTGCTCTTATAAAATTAGAAAGTTGATAGAAAAACAGGTTTTATGTTAACATGCATTTTCTCAAAGATATGAAGTCTGAAACACAAATGTGTGTCATTATTTAGTGACTTCAATCCTAAGTGATTTGCAAGAAAACCAGAAATTCTCTGAGAAATAGAACAAAAATATGAGGCAAAAATATGGACATTTTGAAAAATCTTGGCAGATGAGATATAAACCCCCTCCATTATTTTTAGTTTTGTCCCTGATTCTTAAGAAAAGAAATTGAGATTTAGGAATAGAGGATAAATCCTGGTGATCAAGCCTACCAGTTCTTTTTTTACACTCACACATGTTTAGATTTTAATGCAACTTATACTGAAAAAAATATTGTATTTGATGATGCAAGCAACAGAGTATTCAAAGTGCTGATGTGTCCACCAAATAATGAGTGAAAATCTGTGGTGACACTGTCACTATGGGAGGATGACATGAAGCATTGCAATATGGAATATCAGTTCTACCGTTACCCATAAATGCCAGAGAAAAACTCCTGGATTACAGGTTTGCCAAGAGGATGGAAATTGATGAAAGTACCTAGCATGGGAGTCAGGATGATGGCTCAATGCAAAGTACTAGAACTTTTCCAGACCACCATCAAAGGCAAAAATAATTATTCTGAAGGATGCTCAGTTTTGAAATGACTGCTTTATCCTAAGTGGCACAGCCTTGCCTTCAGTAAGCAGTAGCTCAATTTCACATATGCCTTCCACTTTAGTGAACTTTAGGGAGTTATGCTGAGGTGTACACTTCACTCTTCTACCAGCTGATTAAAATACACCTGTGCACAGCCTGATCCCTGAAAGTGTTCCCATGCATCACTTTATCATACCTCTAAGGTTGCCATAAGAATAGAGAACTCTTCTCCCTAGGGCTGCCAATGAATATCATAATGGCTGTTACCTAATGCTGAGGAAGTCATCTTTTTCTTTTTCTGGCAGAAGAGACCAATTGTCTGAAGTGTGTGGAACTGTCCAGGAGGGCAAGAATATTCCCTTAGGGAACAGTGGCATTTTTCAGAGCCAGATGAAGAGTAAGCCTCTTACAAGCTCACTCCAGCTGGTTTATGCATGTTTTTATATTTTTTATTTTTTTTTTTTATTTATTTAACATTTGTTTACCAGGAAAGTCCGACTTGGAACAAAGCCAATTTTCAGTGGAGGCTCGGGTAAATGCTCCAGATTTGTCCAAAGTATGTGATCTCTGGCACCCAAGGAGCAGCAAGCACTATTATACACTTGACAACATTCACATCAACCATGAACAAGCTTAATCCTGTTGGATCAGGCAGGGGTTTGGGGATTTGATCTCTCAGTTTCTTAGAGTAAGTCTGAAGACCCAGAGGCCAGATCTGAGGCAGATAAGGGCAACAAATTTTTTCAACTTTCTAGTGTATGGTCTCCAAACTATGAGCTTCATGAAGTCGTTGAAAACTTGACCTGTGATGCCAAATCACTTCTCCCTAGAAATGCCTCAGTGAGTACACAGGGAAGAGGTAGGAACTTTGGCATGTCTCACCTATTAAGCCCAATATCAGAGGTGCCATATATAGAGAGTCTTAAATCACCCAGGCGTTACTCTTGTGACTCTTAAGACTGGAAATAATCTATAAAATGCCCCAGCTAATTGTAGTGATATTTTGAACATGCATTCTTATGCAGAATCTTAGATGTTCTCTTCAGTCAACCACAGAACCTGCAGTTCACGATAATTGATCTTCTTGCCACCAGGAAGGCTGTATAAATCCTTAGGAAAGGTGAGTAAGAGAATATTATCCTGTGCTCTGAGCAATACCCTAACTGTCTCCCCTCTCCAGATTAAAATCCTAATTGGCGGATCAGGCATTGGAAAATCATTCTTTCTTCCTTCATTATGTCTGGGATCAAGGAGAAGAAAGTCAAAATTCTGTCTATGGCATCAACTGTGGACTACCTCGTGGTCTAATATTGCTCTTACTGTGATGGCACTATGGTTGGGCAACAGGCCCAAGTCAGGTTGGCCTGACATAGGCGGGTCTCCCATAAGACATTCCGATAGTAACTCCTGCCCTTTTTAAAGTGGAGGTTTTATTCATACAACCATAACATGACCTGGTGGATAATATCTTGAAGAGGAAGCAGGTCCTCTCTATTGCCAAGAGCCTCTAAGAAATAATTCTGTTTCCTTTCTTCACTTTTGTTAGAAATAGTCATCCTCAAAGAAAAATCATCTTTCTATTGAGTTTGGGGAAGACCTTCAAGCATCACACAGCCATGCTCCCTCCAATGATTTAACCAAGATCATTTAGAGGACAATTCCACCAGTCCAGTAGCTGTAGTCCTGTCTTTTTCTTTTAATTGTGCCCTACCAGGATCTTGTCCAATAACTCCACTGTTGATACATTCAGGGGGCACAGGAGCTGGACATCCCTGAACAGAGCAAGTGTCCAAACAGCTCCATTCATTCCCAACCGGGAATCCTGATCAGGTCTTCTTTTCCCCATAGAGTTGGGGTTAGGTACTAGGACCACTTGCTGGACCTGTGATGTGGTCTACTGTCTCCCTTCCTGTGGCTTCCCATGCTCACTACTGCTGTTCCCACCAGGGAGGACTGCATCAGAATGCTGGATTCCCCTTGTCTTTATCAAGATGGATTTAGCACCTTGTCAACATGGATTCAGCTTGCTGGAAGTTCACTGGGTAATACCTATAGATCCAGCTTGGTGTCACCATTGTGATGGTCCAGATCCACCTCCTTTCCCTAGAATGAGCAAGCCTGAAGTAGCTACCCACCTCCAACCTCCACAGCCAGGTGCAACAGGTAGACACTACTTGGCGCAGCATATTAAGGTTTTCATCCATCTACACCACTGAGCTGCCTTCCTATCAGTTTCATCCATTCATGTTTGTGGTTATCTAAGGTTGCCCCAATTTGGAGAGGCATTGCAAAATGCTAGTATGTCCAATCATATAGACAGTAAGGTCTTAGATCTCTTAGGTCCTCCCATAAGAATACAAGATCAAGCCATCTTCCCAATTTCATGCGGAATGCCCAGACTGTATTCCTCAAATTGAAGTAGGATATGTCCTCTACCAGAATGAGGACAATTATTCTGCTGCCATCTCTTTCTTGTTTCATTGGTGACAGTAGGCTTTCATCCATTCCAGGAGTTGAGAAATTCAGTCATATCCAAGTTCCTCAAGATCCAGATAATGATTTTGCATTTTGTCCAGGATCTGATGTAAAAGCACAACATCATCGCTAGACAAAATGTTTCTTCATCACTCTCAGAATGGGCACCACTTTCAGTATGCATCAGTGCTGTTTAGACTCTACATTGTAATCAGAGAATTTAAAAATGGGCTGGCCATGATACCTCTAATAGTGAAGGAGAAAGCTTTCCATGCATTCTACAGAATTTTTGCTTCTGATATCTCAAAAGATTGAATCTCTGGTAACATCTGGGTTGTCCTGTGGCTATATTAACTGCATGTGACCATAAACTAAGGAACATCTGATCCCATCTGAAGTGACTGCTTTTGATATTGTAGAGTTCATTATTCTCTAGTGTCAATACTTCATGCCCAGAGAGAACAACAAATCATAAAATTGGCTACCTGGATGATGTTTATAGTTTCATAGTATCATACTAGGCTATCTGCCCTAGGGCATTTATAAGCCTAGCCAAAGTGTATGTGGCTTTCGCCACCCCATGTAATGATACAAAAGTGTACAAATTAAATTTATTTTACTGTGCCTCTGTCTAGTAATGACACAGAGATGACCACTGGGGTAAACCTACGATCACCCATCCATTCATCAAGATTTCTCTTGAAGAGAGTCAGTGAGGGGCTCTGCCTAACATGGACTGGGATCCTGTTCCAGAGAGAGAGAAGCCTCTGGGTTATGAATCTGTCCCTCCAGCATGTCCTATTCATATTTGTGCTGAGGTTTAGATCTTTAGCTCTCGTGGCTCTGATGGATTTGGATTTTTTGAGGTGGAGCATGTCCATTAATTCCGAATTGGACATGGCCTTATATGTCAGGCACAGATCACCTCTGAGCAGGCGGTATGCTACTGAATAGTGCTGGAGCTTTTTTAGTCTGGCAGCATATGACATATGTTGGAGACCCTTGATCCTCTTGGTAAGGTACTTTTGGGGTCTCTCCAGCTGCTGCAGGTGCCGGGTGAGGTACATACCAAATGGGGCATTGTACTCAATCATAGGCGTGATAAGGGAGGAATATAAGGGTACAATGACATCCTTTGATCTGGATGTGAATCCCTTCATGATAAGGTGGACAAGGTAGAAGGTCTTTCTAACCACTTTGGCGACGTGGGTGTTAAATGGGAGGACACTGTCAACTTGGGTCCCCAGGTCTCTGATTACTTTTTCCGTACTTAATGGATTACCACCTATGTGGTAATTTGTGGGTACTTTGTTTTTTCCAAAGGGGATGACTATACATTTTTTGGCATTTAGTTTAAGGCTATGACTCTGGCACCAGTCGTCTGTTTCTGTGAAGCCCTTCTGAAGGATGCATGTGTCAGCTGGTGTATCGACTATGGCGCCTAGTTTGCAGTCATCTGCGAACTTTGTCAGCCACAACCCCCCTATGTTTGCCTGCACGTCTGAGAAATAAATGCCGAACAAGAGGGGTCCCAAGACAGAGCCCTGTGGGACTCCACTTGTGACTGGCTTAGAGTCTGACATAGCTCCAGCTATTCTGACTTTGTGGGTTCTGTCCTTTAGCCAGTTTGCAACCCATCTTGTGACAAACGGGTTTACATTGAAGCTGTTTAGCTTGTCTTTGATGCCTGAGTGGGGTATTGTGTCAAAGGCTTTTGCCAGATCCAGGTAGGCTGTATGAACTGCTTTGCCTTCATCGATGGCTCTAGTGACTGTTTCAAAAAAGTCCACCAGGTTTAGAAGGCAGGATCTGCCTTTTACAAAGCCGAACTGGGTAGGGTCAATTGTCTATAGGTCCCCGATGTCTTTGTTTATGAGTTCCATAATGATCTTTTCCATAGCTTTGCAGACCAGGCTGGTCAAGCTTATGTGGCGGTAGTTTTCAGGGTCCGTAGAGGTGCCACCTTTGTGGAGTGGGACCATTGTTGCTGTACGCCAGTGTTCAGGGACATATCCTGTAGCAAGGCTAAGATTAAACAGCATTCTTATGTGCGGGTTAAGCTCCTCTAGGAGTTCACGTAGCACGCAACCCGGGCCACCGTCTGGTCCCATGGATGCTGTATTTTTAGCTTTGCTGAGAGCAGCTCTCACCTGGACATCTGAGATGTCAGGGAGGTTGCATTCAGCTAAGATAATTATTTCATTTTTGGGGGGAGAGGGAGGGGAGAAATTTGCACTGAACCTGTCTGCCAGTATGTTGGCAATATCTGTGGGTTCAGTGTATTTTTTGCCATTATGAACTAACTCAGAGCATATCTGAGGGTTTCCACCCAGGTTTCTAACATAACTGAAGAAGGCCTTGTGGTTATCTTTAGTGTCCTTAGCGATTTTTCTCTCAAAGTTGGCCTTTGATGACTTTATGAGCGAACGTAGTTTTTTGCTAGTGCTGATCAGAGATGCCTTCCCTTTATGGGATTTTGCTCTGTCTTGCAGTAGCTTCCTTCTCTTGTTATAAAGTTTGTTTATGGCTGGGGTCCACCAGATAGGACGCCTGCCTTTGGTGGAAAGGGTCTTGGTTTTATTTGGGATTGCATGATCCATGCATTCTTGGAGATGTCCTTAGAAAGCATTTGTGAAGGATTCAGCAGTGTGGGATGCGGTTTCCACTGGCCCAGGGGGCTTGAAGGATACCATTTCAGCCTTAAGGAGTGTAAAGTCGGCTTTTGAGAAGTTTCTCACTGTGGTCTTTTGTGCTGGGGGTGGAGGTGGGATATGAATATCTAGGGTTATTAGTTTGTGGTCTGATCGTACTAGTGAGGGGTATAATTCCGGTGTTGAGCATTTTGTCCCCATGTTTGTGATGATCAGGTCAAGTATATTATTTCCCCTTTTGGGGGAGGTGACTAGTTGTTCCATCGCATTTGAGTTGATGAATTCCAGGAACCTTTGGGCTAGGGTGTTGGGGCTTGAATAATGCACCCAGTCTATGTTTGGGTAGTTGAAGTCTCCCAATATGATGGTATTTGGTGAGACATTCATATCCTCCAGTGTCTTCAGGAAGGCTGAATGGAGTTCCTGAGATTGAGAGGGTGGTCTGTAGCATGCTACAAGTCGTATAGTAGTTTTGCCTACGGTTAGTTGCACATGGATGGTCTCCTATGCTTCTTGCATTGCCACTAACCTGGAGGTGTGGATGTCTTTAATGAATATGGACACTCCCCCTCCTTTTGTGGTTCGGCCCAGGTTTTGGGGCCGAAATGCATGATACGAGGTATAACCTGGTAGGGCTGGGATGCTCTCAGGAGCCTTGAACCAGGTTTCAGTTACTGCACAGACATCAATGCTTTCCATACTGAGGAGAGCTTCGAGAGCCTGCATCTTGAGATTTAGACTTCTGGCGTTGAGCAGCATTACCCTTAGTTTTTTCCTTTTTTGTTTACTAAGGTGGTGGGTTTGTCTTTTGAGCCTTGCCTAAAAAAGGCACTATGGGGGTGGCAAGAGCCTTAGCCAATATCCGGAAGCCCAGTGGTGACAGATGCAAGCCATCCCTTGTGAAGCAGCGTGGCTTGTCCAGCATGTCATCCCAAGCAGACAGACATTGGATCCCCCTAGAATGACACCAGTAATTGAGCCAATTATTAAAGCTGATCATCTTGTCTTTGTATTGTGGCATCATTCTTGGTGAGGGCAAGATGCTGCTCAGGGTCAGGGTCATACCGGCCTGGGCTACATAATCAGAGAGCTCCTCTATGTCTCTTTTCATGTAGTCCAAGGAGATACGTCTCAGGTCATTCACGCCGGCATAGACAATGACGGAGTCATATTTGTACTTGCTTTGGAGTGACCTGAGTGCTTGTGTTATGTGGCGGATCCTAGCACCCAACAGGCAGCTCACCGTTACCCTCTCTTTGTTCAGCCTGGTAAGTGGGATGTCAGTGTGTTTGACTATAGAGTCACCTATTACTAGTGTATCAGGCATGGTGTTTCACCTTAAGGGCTGTGATTGTTTGGCACACTGACTTTGTGTACTATGTGTTGCATGTGCAGTGTTTTGCGGTGGTGTTTTCTTGGGTGTCTGCTGTGGGAGCCTCTGTTGTTTTGGTAAGTTTTTTATTAGAGCCTCCGAGTATGTCTTTGTGTTTTTATGTGTTTGGTTTGCAGTTGTGGTTGGTTTATATGAGACTGGGTTTGTTGTGTGTGTGGTTACCTTCTCCTCATGACTGGTCTTGCTAGTCCTGTGTTGAGAGAGTTCAGCTTCCAGTTTGGCTATATAGTTGCATCTCTCACTGTTGAAGCAGTGTGTTCATTGGCAGACCATTCTGTACCTTTTATGTGATGCCTACCATGAATTCCACAGTGCTGTCTGTATGTCTAAGGATATGAAGAGTGCAGTGGTTATTGAGATGTCAGTGGCTTCAGAGTCACAATAGCTGGATCGGTTGTTGGTGCAAACCTCTAGTGCTCAACTGTAGAGCAAAGAAAAATCCTGGAAACATTCAGGTGCTGGAGTGGGATGCTTTATTAACAGATGCAGAAGTTCATTTAAGCTTATCTATTCTTAATGCAAAGGGTTGCTTCCAGACGAAAGGGCTCTACTTAATCATTTAGAGCTATGTGCTGCCAGTAACTCCCTTAATTTGTTCAATTAGCCAATTAATTGTGTGGTATAGCGAGAAAAAGTGGCACATGGTTCTAAACCCCCACCCATACATGAGGCAGTGTGGTTCTAGCAGCAAAACATGACTAGATTTACCACCATCTCATCATAATCATTCTAGGTGAAGGGAATGTGTTGTCCATGCCTCTGAACATTTAAAATTATGACACTGGCCTTTAACAGTCATAGCAGAGGCCCCAAAATGACCACTTTCATATTTTTATTATTATTATTTTTTGTTTTTATTTATTTATTTTTGGAACAGCAAGTCTTTAAGTACTAGACTCAGTGCTAAAACATCTTTACACATGCTTTTTCCAGTTACATATTGATGTTTATACTCATGAAGACGTCTTTCTTTAACAGGAAAATCAAAAGAAAATAAGTAAATCTAAGAGGAGAAAGGCAAAATCTGAGACCAAAACATCATAAGGCTTATGCGTAAATCATGGCAGTTGAGAGGTATGAACGAATTCTCCAGTGGATTCATTGCCAGTTTGTATATTTTAGAAATGGGGCATTCCAGAAATTGATCCATTCATCACTCTGAACAGTATGGATCTTTTCATTTTCTGTTTATTGCAGAAGGATAAAGGGGAATTTGCAGAAGACACATCTTCAATTCACTGTCAAAGATAAATATGTTAACTTTTCCTGCTTCCCCTGAACTCCATGCCTCATCACATAATTCAGAGATAAAAGTGCAAAAATTAAAACTTTTCACAGAATGGGGGTCCAGAATTGTATCTTCTCAGAATCTAGGGCATCTGGTAACATACAGAGCCATCAAAGTACAAGCAGGGGAAGTTCTGCATGTTGGAAAGACAAATGATCTCACCTCAGGACCCAACAGCTGATGAAGACCCTTAAATCCCACTGCAGTTTCTGGCCGAGGGGTCAAGAAAGACCAAAATTATCAGGAAACCTTCCACCTGAAGGATATACTCTGCAAAGTGAGAGAAATTCTCAGTTTGGGAGATTCCAGGTGGCGCTGTCCTTTTTTAAGACACCTGTTTATTTATTTATTTGCAGTTGGTTTACCAGGATAGTCCACTGGGCCAAGATGAACCCGTTTTCAATGGAGTCCTGGGGAGAAAAGCTCCAGAAACAAGGGTACAATAGGTTTTAGATTAGATTACAATATTTACAAATTATACAGCTTAGAGCATAACATTTCAGGTAGTACATACTGGTGAGGAACATTACAGATGATACAGACTAGAAAAGGAAACAATTCAATAGAAAAACTGAGAAGCCATTATATCTTAGGAAGCTAGCAAATAGGAAACAAAATAATACATTTTTTTATAATTAGCTTAGTAAGTACAAGGAGGGGATGTATGTGTTAGGAGAGGCAGTAACAAGGAAGTTCCCAGAAAGGAGGCGGAAAGAGAAAATGCCAGTGTACATTATGATGGATGGGTGCAGGAGCATTCCCTCTGGGATAGTAGATGAGAGTGAAGAGATTTTTTGAATATAAAGTGGATGAAAAAAGTGGTACGAATGGATGGAGGTAGGGAGTTAGGGAGTTACATGTATGGTATGCACCTCAGTCATTTCATAGTCAAGGCTTATGTGGCATAGTTCTGTCCATCAGGATGGTTCAAGTGGCATTCCCCAGGGCTCAATCCTAGGACCCCTCCTGTTCGGCATATACTTCTCAGAGGTACAGGCAAGCACAGAAGGACTATGGCTGACCAAGTTAACAGATGACTGCAAACTAGGGGCTATAATTGACTCTCCAGTGGACACAAACATCCTCCAAAAGGGTCTCACTGACACAGATACCTGGTGTCAAAACCATGGCCTCAAGCTAAAAGCCAAAAAGTGCATAGTCATCCCCTTTGGAAAAAACAAAGTACCCATAAACTACCACATAGGTGGTAGCCCTTTAATACGTAAGACGTAATAAGGGATCTGGGGACCCAAGTAGATAGTAACCTCTCCTTTGATAATCACATTGCCAAAGTAGTTAGAAAATCCTTCTATGTGGCCCACCTAATCACAAAAGGGTTTGCATCCAGATCAAAAGAGATCATTGTGCCCCTCTACGCATCACTCATCAGACCCATCATAGTGTACAATTCCCTATTTGGGATGTACCTTACAAGACACCTGCAACAGCTGGAAAGACCACAGAAGAACCTCACCAAGAGGATCACTGGCCACAAACAGATGCCAGCAGGGTTGTGACTCAGCATCAGTTTTTATGCAATTCTTTATTTATTTATTTATTTTTGGGGGGCGGGGGTCTGCATCTCTTCTCATATTTGAAAATAAAATCACACTCACCACTGTGGTATGTCAACGTCATGACAGTTTTGCCTCTCTCCCATCCAAACCAGATGATTTAGTTGTGCTGATATTTATTCCTTGGAAACACTTTCCGTGATGGCAGTCAAATCTGTTTGTAGGCCTTCTTCACTAAGGAGTCTTAACAGTTTTTTTACAAGAACATATCCCGGGATTCAGTATGCTCAATGCATGAATAGTGCTATTCCTGCATGGAGCAGATCGTGCACGTGTAGAACAGCAGTTTTCCTTGCATATTAATGAAGGTGCACTGCTGTATTCTCCACAGGGACATGATCCATGTATGAGTGCAGGGGGCATGTCCAAGCAGAGCTCACACAGTACACATGCCCCCCCTGCACTCTAAAATTGCTGTACGGCAATTCCAAAGCAACTAACAGTGTCCGTGGACACTGCTATCATAACATAACAGTGTCCGCGGACAAAATACACTACAAATCACACAAAAGCACAGCCCCCCACAATGGTCCAGCACAGATAATGTCCAGAATGGTATGCCAGTGTACATGCTGGCATAGCAAATAAGTAAGCATGTTCCTGAGAGGAACATTTAAACCAGTTCCCCCATGTATGATGTAGTTGTCCAGATGTCCTGCCCTAAGATGCAGAAAGCCATGTGCATACCCCTACAGTAAAAAATAAATAAATAAAATAAAACGCATAGTTATTTTATTTTTTTTCCCATCCCCAATAAAGTTTAAGCATAACTGAGTGGGTGTGCGTGCCGCACAGCTGGGTATAGCATAGCTGAAACATCAGCCCCTCTCACCCCTAAAAGGGCCCATAACCATACCAGAAGAATGTAGTGCTCCTGAAATCATAGACACTCAGGTTAAAACAGCCCTCTCCAAAGCCAAAAACACAGCATCAATGGGACTGGATGGTGTCCCAGGCTGCATTCTACACGAGCTCAAAGATGACCTAACCACTCACCTAAACACACTGTTCAAACACAGCCTCTCCACAGGCTACATGCCCATAGAGTGGCTCACAGCAATGGTTATTCTGCACCACAAAGGTGGAGCCACAACAGACCATGGGAACTATCGCCCTATAAGCCTGTAGCTTGGACTGCAAGGCTATGGAGTGCATCATCATGGATCTCATAAACAGAGACATTGGGAACCTGCAAACACTGGACCCTACCCAGTTCAGCTTTGTTAAGGGCAGATCATGCCTCCTAAACCTAGTGGACTTCTTTGAGACATTTACCAAGGCTATAGATGAGGGAAAGGTGGTACATACAGCCTACCTATACCTCACAAAGGCCTTTGACACCCTTCCCCATTCAGGTATTATAGACAAGCTCACCAGCCTGAACATAAACCCTTATGTCACAAGATGGGTTGCCAACTGGCTCACGGATAAAACCCACATGGTAAGAGTTGCAGGAGCTAGGTCTGAATGTAAACTGGTTCAAGTGACATTCCCCAGAGCTCAGTCCTAGGACCCCTCCTGTTCGGCATATACTTCTCAGAGATATAGGCAAGCACAGAAGGACTATGGCTGAGCAAGTTCGCAGACAACTGCAAACTAGGGGCTATAATTGACTCTCCGGTGGACACAGACATCCTCCAAAAGGGTCTCACTGAGACAGATACCTGGTGTCAAAACCATGGCCTCAAGCTAAATGCCAAAAAGTGCATAGTCATCCCCTTTGGAAAAATAAAAGTACCCACAAACTACCACATAGGTGGTAGCCCCCTAAATACGGAAGATCTAATAAGGGATCTGGGGACCCAAGTAGATAGTAAACTCTCCTTTGATAATCACATTGCCAAAGTAGTTAGAAAATCCTTCTATGTGGCCCACCTAATCACAAAAGGGTTTGCATCCAGATCAAAAGAGATCATTGTGCCCCTCTACGCATCACTCATCAGACCCATCATAGAGTACAATTCCCTATTTGGGATGTACCTTACAAGACACCTGCAACAGCTGGAAAGACCACAGAAGAACCTCACCAAGAGGATCACTGGCCTCAAACAGATGCCCTATGCAGTTCGACTGAAGAAACTCCAGCTGTACCCGGTTGCATACCACCTACTCAGAGGTGATCTCTGCCTGACATACAAGGCCATGTCCAACCCAGAATTGATGGACATGCTCCACCTAAAGAAAACCATATCCCCCTCAAGCCACATGCTCTAGGGATCTAAACCTCACCACAACAATAAATAGGACATGCTGGAGGGATAGACTCCTGTCCCAGAGACTTCCCATGCTCTGGAACAAGATTCCAATCTACATTAGGCAGAGCTCCTCGCTAACCCTCTTCAAGTAAAACCTTGATGAGTGGATGGGAAACAGAAAGTTTACCCCGGAGATCACTTCAATGGCTCTTCTGGACAGAAGCACAAGAAACTAATCTAAGGGGGCGGTGAAAGCCAACACATTATGGCTAGGCTTATAAATGCCTTTGGGCAGATAGCTTAGTACCTACCTATGAACCTATGAACCAACACAGGTAAAGCAGTCAAAATAAAATAATGTAGTGGTTAGAGCATTCACTTAGCATGCTGTCATTCACAGTTCGAGTCCCATTCAGTTCTATATGTGAAAACAGCACTAAAAGTATTTTTTTATGATAATAGGTAGTGAATAATATATATTTCTTAACCAGGGTAGTGTAGCAGGTCCAAATGTGAGGTGTCAGTGTAGTACGGATGTGAATCCCCCATATAAACACAAGTGCCCCATACAGTATAGCTACAAAAGAATATAATGTAATGAAAGCACATAAGGGGATGTCATGGAAGGGAAACATGCGTATCATAAGATGTCATTAATAAAGAATCAACCCCACAATCCTGATAGTCCATAAAATGAAAGCTGAACAATGCTAAATTGTGCTCAGCTATGCTTAGCCAGAGTAAGCACTGCTTAACTTTGTATGCTTAGCAATAATTAGCGTAGCTAAGTGGATTTGCACACTGGTAAGCAGTGCTTAGCATCTACCTCTTTAAGCAATGGTTATCTGTGCTAAATGGGTTTGTTCATCACTTAGCTTAGCTCAGCATATTCAAAACTATCCAATCATGGCAAAGTGTGGGAAATCAGCTCTATTTAAACCTCGCAGGTGGGAACACAGCCCATAACCAGTTGTAGCTCATTACTGCAGACACTATGGCTGGGGTTGGTGAAGGTGTGCGCTTTCGGGCACAGCGCTGGAGCATTCAGGAGTCCAGGGTCATGGTTGGACTCCTAGTAAAAGACCATAAAGGGAGACTGCTGCAGGACCAGTACCAGGGCTCCCAATACAAAGCGGAGGCCTGGGACCGACTCGCACATAATCTCACCAGTACCACTGGCATCCCTCGGACTGGTGAGCAGGACCTGCACCACTTTTCTGACTTGAAGCGTAGGAAGAGGGAGCTCTTGGACCAGTGGGTCCAAGATGCATGGGCAAGGAATGTCCCAGCTGTGTGTAAGTATCAGTATCAGTAAGGGTTTTCCAAAGTTCAGCCTGTGTATATGATGGAAAGATATGCATAAATGTTTCTCTATCTCCTGTACAGCTGCAGATGAGAGGGCTGCGAACATGGACACCCATGCCAGGAAGCTGCTAAGGCTGCATCGTAAGGCTGGTGAGTTACAAATCTAGCTTGTAGTATTCAAGTCAAATAAATAAAAAGGAGTAGAATGTCACCTGTCAGTATTTAAAATTGGATATGGTTTTTACTGAATAAATGAGACATTAGCAGAGTAATAGTGATGTACAGGGTATATATCAATAAACGTGTTAGTACCTGTCAATAAAAATCAGATCCCCGGACTGGTTGTGTTTACTTTGGTATGTGGTGGTATGAATCGAAATGTGCACAGTTTCTGCACAGCAGCTATAGCTCTGAAAGCACTAAATAATCAAGGCTCATATGACAAAGATTGTGGAGTTGTAAAATAGGAGATCAACTATATGAAATGTTCCATGCACCAAGATCTGATACCTGAATAGGAATGTTGTGTTGACCAGTGTTTTCCAGACTGTGCTATGTCAAAGTATGAATACACAGTATAAGAACTATCTGCCATAGATGTCAGAATTACAAGGTCAGAGTATACAATCAGTATTAGGAAGAAAACAGTCAAACCAGAGACAGCAGTTTCTCAATGGCTCATTCTGATGAAACGCAAACAGGCACGGTTCGAATCCCAGGAGGGGTAGCAAGCTGTATGCATAATTTCACCCAGGAATATGTGAATATCTGTAGAAACAGTCAGGTAGTGTTAACACAAATTTCCTCCACAGGTTTGCCAGGTCAGAAAATGTATAAATTAGCTGTAAGAAGGCTGTACTTATACACTGTATACAACACCCACTGTCCAGCCCCAAGGCTGCAAATGACAGCAAGATAAGTACATACACCAAGTAGTCTCCTCCAAGAAATGTCTCTCAATTGTCACGCTGTCATAACTAATGGTCACGGACACCAATACCCAGGATGGCAGGTGTCACGCTGTCACAACTAGTGGTCACTGCCGCCCATACCCAGGGTGACCGATAGAAATCAAGGCAGAATATGGCAGTAGCACACACACACACACACACACACACACACACACACACACACACACACACACACACACACACACACACACACACACACAGTATGAGTCTAAATATATAACCCTGACTATGTGAATATGGGTAGAAACAGTCAGGTAGTGTTAACAGAAATTTCCTCCACAGGACTGCCAGGTAAGAAAAAGTATAAGAAATACAACACCAAGGCACCAAAGTGCAAGGAAGGCACCAGTGCACAACTTGCTTCACCACAAAAACGAAAAACAGGAATCCAGTAAAAAGGTTTATTTCTCTCTCTAGCGCCTCGGCCACCAACAGCCTTCAAGGAGTAACGATTAATACATACCACACAATATATATATATATATATATATATATATATATATATATATATATATATATATATATACACACCATCAATTGACAATTAAACAATTAAACAATTAATGCACTCAAATTTTAAAGCAATACAAAACTTTTTAAAGAATACGCTTCCAGCAAAATTCTACATTCAAACCTTTGGGTGCCAAAGTATCATATTTTAGTATAAAAATAGCTTCTTTTTTTAAAAGCAGACATCTAATCTTGTCTTTATCATAATCACAGACAAAAATCTGTTGTAAAACAGTTGCTTTTAAACCCACAGGGTTACCATTATGATATTCTTTAAAATGTTGAGCCACAGGACTCTCATCCCTATTATTCCGAATGTCTCTTAAGTGTTCCAATAATCTCACTTTAAACATTCTTTTTGTTTGTCCAATATGAAATTTTTCACAATCACACTTTATTACATAAACTACCCCATCTGTTCTACAATTATATGCACCAACAGTCAGGTAGTGTTAACACAAATTTCCTCCACAGGTTTGCCAGGTCAGAAAAGGTATAAATTAGCTGTAAGAAGGCTGTACTTATACACTGTATACAACACCCACTGTCCAACCGCAAGGCTGCAAATGACAGCAAGATAAGTACATACACCAAGTAGTCTCCTCCAAGAAATGTCTCTCAATTGTCACGCTGTCATAGCTAATGGTCACGGACACCAATACCCAGGATGGCAGGTGTCACGCTGTCACAACTAGTGGTCACTGCCGCCCATACCCAGGGTGACCGATAGAAATCAAGGCAGAATATGGCAGTAGCACACACACACACACACACACACACACACACACACACACACACACACACACACACAGTATGAGTCTACATATATAACCTCAGGTAGTGTTAACAGAAATTTCCTCCACAGGTCTGCCAGGTAAGAAAAAGTATAAATTAGCTGTAAGAAGGCTGTACTTATACACTGTGTACAACACCCACTGTCCAAACCCAAGGCTGCAAATGAGAGCAAGATAAGTACATACACCAAGTAGTCTACTTCAAGAAATGTCCCTCAAGTGTCATGGAGTCACAGCTAGTGGTCACTGCCACTCATACCCAGGGTGACCGATAGAAATCAAGGCAGAATATGGCAGTAGCACACACACACACACACACACACACACACACACACACACACACACACACACACACACACACACACACACACACACACACAGTATGAGTGTACATATGTAACCCTGACTATGTGAATATGGGTAGAAACAGTCAGGTTGTGTTAACAGAAATTTCCTCTGCAGGTCTGCCAGGTAAGAAAAGGTATAAATTAGCTGTAAGAAGGCTGTACTTATACACTGTGTACAGCATCTGCTGTCCAACCCCAAGGCTGCGAATGACAGCAAGATAAGTACATACACCAAATAGTCTACTCCAAGAAATGTCCTTCAAGTGTCAAGCTGTCACAGCTAGTGGTTACTGCCGCCCACACCCAGGGTGACTGATAGAAATCAAGGCAGAGTATGGCAGTAGCACGCACACACACACACACACACACACACACACACACACACACACACACACACACACGCACGCACGCACGCACACACACACACACACACACACACACACACACACACACACACACATACTATCAGTGCACATATGTAACCCTGACTATGAGAATATGGGTAGAAACAGTCAGGTAGTATTAACAGAAACTTCCTCCACAGGTCTTCCAGGTAAGAAAAGGTATAAATTAGCTGTAAGAAGGCTGTAATTATGCACTGAATACAAACATACCGCTGCCCAACCCAAGACCATAGGTTGATGTAAAGTGAGGTAATACCTGGAGAGTAATGATTAGAGCAATGATCATTGAAGTTGTGAGCAATTGAAGCCTATACAGTTGTTAATTGACATCTCTCTCTCTCTCTCCCCCTCCCCCACCCTATCTGCACCAATAATCTAAGCACATAAATCAAGGGGTATGTTTTTCACCAAACCTACAGTTGAGACGTGTCCTATTGTTCTACAAATATTTAAATGTTTGGCTATTAATGTTTCCTGTTCAAATACCATCATTGCTGGCCTGTTGCTATCAATGTAATGCTGCATGCTGTTATAATGCCCACTGTGCTTCCATATGTGCTCTGTTTGCTATGCATCTGTTTCAGATCTGTTGTTTTGGGTTAATGGGAATACCTATGCATGCTGTTATAACTAATCCTGGAATGTGTTTTTCATGACTAACCAACATATGTTATAAAACTGCAACACCATAGCACGTCTGGGAAGGCCAGTCACAGTGGATCCGCCTGTCCCACCTCAACTAGTCATGGCACTGGGCCCCAGCATGTTTGGGACCCAACCCAGGACCTCCTTGTCTGCTGGTCCTACACCACCTTCAGATGGAACCACCTCAGGAGATGGGGCCCATCCCTCCGGGAGCGGGCACGGACAGTACACTGTCAATCATCATCAAGTCCGTGGATTGGTGCATAGCAAGCTTCGAAAGGAGTTTGGAGATCTGCTACACCAGCTTGAGGGTTGTGTGGTGCATCTTGAGGGTCAGCCTGCCCCTCCTGCTCACCCCGCAACACAGCCACCTTTCGGGGCTGTGAAGGTGCAGTGGTGGACTGCCCATGGGTGGGGACCTCAGTCCCACTGTATCTATTTGGGGGCTTGTGGGCATCCGATTCCCAACCACCCTCCCCGTCCAAGGTGTTTACCACCCACATGTGTCATATACCACCCTTGTCTGATGTCTTGTCTGTCTTGTCAGTCTTCCTACCCAACCTACCTCCTCAAATATACCTATTATCCTTCCCCAACATCCCACTAAAAGGGCAATCTGTTCCCACAAAAAATGTCATCCCATACATAGCTGTCCATTTCAACATGTCCACTGGACACATGTAATCTGGTCTAATTGACTTAACACATTACTGTTGCCCTCACCCCTCTTTCAGGGGTTTGAGTGTCCAAATCCACCTACAAATTATGTACAAATGCACAACTGTTGCTGTATCAGAAATGGACAGCTATGGACCTTCCCTTCACCCATCCTGCACATCCCTAGATATCTGTCACATTGTTTTCCCCTCTGTGTGCCCCCTTTTTTACCATTTTCTTATCACCCCTTTTTTTCTTTTCTTTTAAAGAAATTACCATGGGACTAAGCGGGAGTAAGCTGCAGTAAGCAGCAGTAAGTGGCAGTAAGCGAGTTTGCACGATGCTAAGCGATGGCTACACAGATTAAGCAGTTTCCCATTTAACCATGTGTTGGCATAACATACCATCATGCAAACCCATGCAAACCTGCTTACAACTGCTTAAAACTGCCTTAATCACCCTGTCTCCATCAGCCACTGTTCTGCCCAGCAACAAAATTATCACAAATATTTACACCTATCCACCTTTGCAAACTGTACTCCCTGCATCCTCACAATTCCTCCATCCTCCCTCCCAATCACACACATATATTTTGTCTTAGTCCTGATGACCATCATTACTCCCCCTATAGACCATAGCTCCACCTGTCCAGGGTCTCGTCAACCTGTTCCCTACTCTCACTACAGACCACAATGCCATCTGCAAACAGCACAGTCTAGAGGAACTCCTGTCTGATCATGTCTGTCAACCTGTCCATCGCCACTGCAAATAAGAAAGGGCCCATAGCTGATGCCTGATGTACTCCCACCTCCACCTTAAACACACCTGTCACTCCCAATGCAGAACTCACTGCTGTCACAATAGCCTTGTACATATCCTGTAGCATTCTTACAGATTCCTCCAATACCACAGCTCCTCTCTAGGCATCCTGTCATATGCTGTCTGTAAGTCCACAGAGACACAACATAGCTAAGTCCGACCTTGTCTGTATGTCTCCATCAACACTCTCAGAGCAGCCATCAAATCTGTACTGCTTTATCCTGGCATGAAACCTTACTGCTGATCAGTAATCCTCACCACCCTTCTTAGCCTAGCTTCCACCACCTTTTACCATTACCTCATGCTGTAACTGATCACTGTTACCCCTCTGTAGTTACTACAGTTCTGCACACCACCCTTATTCTCATAATCAGTACCCATCCATATTTCATCCAGTCTGCAAACATCCTCTCACCTCCCTAGATTACAGTAAACAATCTGGTTAAAAAGACAACTGCCATTTGTCACAAATACATTCATGCTTCCACAAGAATGTCGTTTGGACCAATAGCCTTTCCATTCTTAAACCTCTTCATACTTCCTCCTTGATAATCTGTTGCACATCCTGATTCACCATACCCACATCATCCAACCTTCTCACTCTCATTCTCTTCATTCAACAGCCCATCAAAGTGCTGTTTCCACCTGCTTAACACACTCTCCTCACTAGCGAGTGCATTTTCACCATTATCCTTTCTCAGCCTCATCTGCTGCACATCCTTCCTAGCTGCATGCCTCTGTCAAGCCAATTGATACAGGTCCTATTCTCCATCCTTGGTGTCCAACCTTACATACAACCCTTCAGATGCCCCGTCCTTAGCCTTTGCCGCCACTCTCTTTGTCATGCATCTCATCTCCCTATACACCTGTCTACTTTGTGCATCTGACTGACAATCCCACTTCTCCTTGGACAACCTTTTTCTCTTTATACTCCCTTGTACTTCCTCATGCCACCACCTATTCTCCTTGTCTTCATTCCTCTGTGCAGATGTTACATCCAGCCCTGTTCTACTCATCTTCCTTACTAGCTCAGATGTAGTTAACCAGATATTTGCTAACTCTTCATTGCCACCCACTGCCTGTCTTGACTCTTCCCTGAACTCAACCTCATAGTCACCCTTTCTCACTATCCACCATTTGATCCATGGTGCTGCCCTCCCACTCATCCCCCTCTTTGTGATCACTAACGTCGTCCCACAGACCAACCTTCCATGCTGCCTAACTACACTTTCCCCTGTCACCACTTTACACTTACCATTCCCCTTCAAATAGGCCCACCGGCATAGGAGATAATCCACCTGTGTGCATCTTCCTCCACTCTAGTATGTCACCCTATGCCCCTTGGTCTTTTAATACTATGTATTCACCACACTCATGTCCAACCTCTGTTGCAAACTCCACCACCATCTCACCTTCTGCAGTCCTTTGCTTAACACCATACCTACACATCACTTCTGCATCCTCTCTGTCTCATTCACCAACATGGCCATTGAAATCTGCTCCAATCACCACTCACTCACCCTTGGGTACACGCATCACCACTTCTTTCAACCACACCAAAGTACGTCTGTCTCATCCATCACACATGTAATTAGTGGAACATATGCACTAACAACTGTCAACATTACACCATAAACTCCCAGCCTCCTGAATATCACTCTACCCGACACTCTTATCACCTCCACAAACACTCTTGGCATAATTTTCCTTCAGGTTAACCCCTACACTATTTCCCCTCCCATACACACCATGATAGAACTATTTGTACTCGACTCCAATACACAATGCCATACACCCCTTCCATCTGGTCTCTGGCACACACAATATATTCACCTTTCCCCTGTCCAGCATATCATCTAGCTCTGTCCCCATACCAGTGATACTCACAACAATAAAAGTTCCTACCCTCACTGCCACACACCTAGCCTTTCACCTCTCTGCCTGCCATATGAGCATCAGAAATCCTCCACGGTATGTCTGTGAATGCAAAGGCTACTGCACTATCAAATGACATATGTGTGTTGCAGCAATATGAAGAAAGTGTCACTAATTGTGACCCATAGCCCACCATTTATGTGTGTTTTCCTACAGATGTCCTGCCCTAACAGGTTCACATGACTGACTGAGCAGCAAGAATGGCATTGCAGTGTGCCATGCTGACATAGAACGGAAATGTATAACAGGGATTATCTGTGCAAATATATGTATGGGTAGGTGTACCTGGTTGCTTCATAACAACTGACATGGGATGCAAAATGTCAGGTGAATAAGCTGTACATGTTGTACATGTGTGTGACCTTAGTTTCTGTGCATCCAACAGAGTTACACCTCTACAGCTACTGGTGGGGTCATTGCCCTGACACAGACATGGGTTGTATAATAAGCCTGAATATCACATTGAAATTGTAGAGGTGTCCAACTGTGTTCTGACCCTGTGTCCAGGCCTACTACAAACAGATATATGACCATCCACATAGCTGTTTGGCCTCGGCAATAACTTACTTGTAAAACCTGTCTCCACCAAAGTAGAGAAAACCCCTTTGCTGGACAGCAGCAATGCACAATGCACATAATGTGATGCTATATTTGTTGGACAGGGAAATGTAGGAGCAGGCAGCAACTGGGAGGCATGTCAACCTTTGTCTGAATGAGCATAGTAGGTCACAGGAGGATTACTGTAAGGCTATGAGTACAAATTGAACACATCCACTAAGGGCAATCACAAGGCCATCTTCATATATGTCTGCAGTCTCAGAGGCACCAACCCAACCCACCCTGTAATGGTGGTCAATCACAGCACATACACACACACAGTAGCTACAGCCAACCTGCTGCAGACAGGTTTAGGGCAGATATAACCACCCTGGATCACCATCAGTATAGGTGGATATGCACAGCACATGCACCCCTCCCCTCATCATCATGGATCAGGTCCAAACGGCCTAATCAAAGTTGACAAAAGCAAGTTCCCTTGTGGTCTGATAACATTCCTATCTGCATCCTACATGAACCCAGGCTTATGCTTTCAGCCCCATTACACACTGTATGCAAACAAAGCCTGTGCTCCATTGACATCCCATCTGCAAGAAACATGGCTACTGTCATCCCTCTACACACATGTTAATGATGAATGGTGGTTTATGCAATGTACTGTCCCTCATTGGGAGGAACATGACACATCAGGACCAGGGCTACAATGCATGTTCATACAGTGCTGCCAGGTACAGGGGTATGATGTGTTTGTAAGTGGTGATTAATGATAGTTCATATGCATGTGCTGGCTCTGTAAAGAACTCTGGGCAATGTCTGAGGTTCTGTGATGTTTTTCCCTGTGTATGTCCTCCAGGTGCCATGTAGAAGCAAACATCTTACACCGATGTGGAGACAGCAGCCATCACAGAAGCCGTAATCTTAAACTATGGCATCCTTTCTGGCCATACCCAGCAAAATTTGCAGGAGCGGACTGCCCTGTCGGATGAGATCATCCACAGAGTGAATGTGTTGGGCCACCATGGATGCACATACGATCAGGTCAGGCATAGAGCAACTGACCTGATACATTGTGCCTGGCAAAGGGCTGCGGCTGTAGTGGGGAAATGTACTGCTACTAGTGGGGGGGTCAGCCACACAGGCCCCACTTATGGTGACAGAGGAGCTCCTTGCCAACCTTGGGGTAGCCTTCACACAAACTCAAGCATGGGAAATAGCAGTTGTGTAGGTGGGTGGCACCCAGGCAACAGGCGAGGAGCATCTAGGTAAGGCCAAAGTGCACATCAGTGTAATAAGGTAGCATTTAAACTGTCTTCTACAGAGTCCCTAGATGCATATGTCAGTGCAAAATGGATTAGTGGGTGGGGTGTAGTAATGCACATAAGTGCACATCTATGGTGAAGGACAGCAAATTGTGTAATATCATAGTGTGTACCATACCTGTGTAGAAACATAGCATTTATCTTGTAACAAAGCCTAATCTGAATCTGCTGACAATACATCTCCTGCACAACTACATAGGTCCCTCTGGTCTGCACATGGGACAAAAGCCTGAACCCAGTAAGTATGGGGTTTCCATGTTGTGGGTCACCAGTACCTCAGGCATGCTAAGGTTAGTGCATGTGACCATGCACACAACTGTTACACTCAGCCATTTGGCAATATCTGCATGTTCACCTGCGGTGGTGTTTACTGCATTGCATCATGGTGGTCATGACAGGGGCTTATTTGCAGGAGATGTCACATATCTGTAGCATATCTCACAACCTGTCATTGCAGGACACCTGGACAAAGACTGACAAAATGGGGGGACAAAGGCCCAAAAATAGGGTCATATTGTAGAAATCAGTGGTATACAGTGCATATAAATGGTGCACACACCTGTTAGAGTGCCAGGTATGTGTAATATACAAAAATGACAACACTATAGACAAGTTCATAATACTGCCAACCTTTCATGTGACCTATAACCTGTAAAATTCAATTGTAAAGCAAACAAACCTGTCATGGGAACAATAATGACACATAACAATAGTACAGCAATCTAGATGCATATATGTGCACAGGCTGATGCTAGTACTGTGTTGAGGCAGCTTTCAATATAACAACAGCAGTACATCTTATTGGGTACACAACAGCCATCAATTACAGAGACTCTTTGATTAACATCAACTAATGGTCAGCTGTCTTACCAGGATTATCCCAATATATACCCAGCTGCCTGCTACAGCAACAACCATGGTAAACATAGAGCTGACGAAACTGCTAAGGGGCCCCGTGTTTGAGATGTATCAACCTGGAGAAGGGTACCCAAACATTCCACAGCATTGCACATATCATGGAACACAGTGCACACAGTCATCAAAAGGTGGTGAACAATATGGAGCTACAGTGACATTGTGAAGGAGTGGACATCCCACCAAAGTCTATGAGAATACAAAACCAAAACTGGCCCAGGAGGCTGCCAGGGGCCCTACAGCAACAGTGAAGGAGTAGTACGAATCTCCAGCAAGTACTGGGTGTGTACTACATCATAACAACCTTCCATGGTCTCCACATGTCCTGCCTATAGGGTAGGGTTGGAAGATGGCAGAAGTTCCTCACCACTAAACAATATCCAGGCCTGGTGACAGTCTAAAAATAATAAATCAAGTCTCCAAAAAGCAAATGGGAAAATGTGTTATGGTAATATGGGACCATGGTTGCACTCATTGGCCACAATTCTGACAGGTGTGCTTGGCACAATATCACCACTGTACATTACTACAACACCACCCTCACAGTGATGCATGGTGATGGCAGTGTCCTGCTTTAGGGTTGCTGTTCACAAGCTGGAACAGGTGCTGTAGCCAAGTTAGTGGGGATTATGAACAGTTCCAAACACTGGTCCCTTGTGGCTCCAAAACATTTTGGTGTCTGCCACATAGCTGTGGATGGTGAGGAATTCCACTTTTTACACACAACAATGGCCCAAACCATACATCCATATCAACAGAAGGATGGCTTCACCAGAACACATGCAACATTCTGCACTGACCGTATCAGAGCCCACTCCTACGTCCAATAGGATATATTCAGGGTGACCTGAAGAGGGGAGTGCACAGGGGATGCCCTTGCAATCTGACATAGTTAGAGGTGTTTTGCAAGGGAGAGTGTGCAAACATTGGCAAGTTAAGATGTGCCATGCTGATAGACACCTTTCCAAGAGGACTGCATGCTATGATTAAATCAAAAGTTGCTTTAACAGAGTATTACTTTAAGGGTGTGCACACTCATGCAACCAGCCTATTGTACCTATTTCAGTTACCAGATGTTACCTGTAACTGATGTGTATGTTGTTCAGTTGGATTGCACAGGTTATATGTCATATGAAATGATGGCAATGTTATGACCTGATTTCTGAGGTTTCATGTGATATATCACCAAAACCTGGCATGTTAACAGGTGTGTGTACATTTACTATATCCACTGTAAGCTTGGGAAGTTGTTTGAGTAACTGGCTTTGTTTTAAAATACATGTACTGCAGGTTAGGCAGTTTGCACCTCCAATTAGGACATTACTTAGTGGCACCATTCCACAGGCCAACCCAGTAATGTATCAGACAAGCACAGGTGTTATGAGGAACAGACCAAACATATTAGCCATAAATGTAGACATTCAGCAAAACCCTGTAGATTTGGGGGGTATTTTCTGTAGGAGTTGCCACAGTGCTATACAGGTGAACAGCAATAATTTACATAGAGTGCAGTGGGTGCTAGGTGAAGGACCATCACCTACTAACACCAGTCACGCATCCCGGAGGTGTATATTAGTAGTAACGGTAATTGGAAAGGGCTGCACTGCATGATGCTGAGGGTCCATCCAGAGTGTGTATGTTATTCTCTGACAGTGTGTCGTGAATGCCCCCAGTGGGCTAATGTGAGGTCTGTGTAATGCCTTTGAGGCACCTCACCTGTGTGTGTGTGTGTGTGTCTGTGTGTGTGTGTGTGTGTGTGTGTGTGTGTGTGTGTGTGTGTGTGTGTGTGTGTGTGTGTGTACCAGCAAACCTTATGGAGCCAGTAGTGACTTGCATATGTTGTTTTTTCCCTCACAGGTGGACATGGATGCTGTGGTCCCTCTCGTTCTGATACTGATATCAGTGTCTCTGAAGAATCTGACCATGACGATACTCATATTGAGGCACAATTGGAGTTGTCAGGGCTGATACTATGCCATCTGTTGGCATCCCACTATTATCAACCCCACCCCTGCACACAGTCATAATGCCCACACATACCCCATCACCAGTGACACAGATAATGGACAGTTGGTGGGTGGTAGCATGGAACAGGCTACTGTGGTGACAATGGCAAGTGAGGTTGCAGGCACTAGCCATAGACAGAGAGCTGGCGAGGTCCCCATATAGGCAGATGAGCAGGGGTGCTTGGAGGAGGATTGCAGCATGTCATGCCCCATTGCAAGTACCACGGCAGCAGTCACCAGACGCATGTCTCAGGCTGTCATGTTGGCACAGGCACATAATGAATGTAATACCAGACATATACTCAGGGTCATGGATGAGCACAACCCTGGTGTCCATGGCAATATGAACTCAATGCAGCCATCTGTGAGCATACTGGGGTCATGGATAGATGGTGCGGGGAGTCCTTGGCACTCCCTGACAGTGGAATATCTGTGCTTCAGCATTTGGTGGACACTGGCCAGCAGCCATGTGGCTGTATGGCAGCATCACGATCAGCTGAGGGTCTATGTGTCCATGCACTATCACATTCCCATGCTGGCAGTACCACAAACACTACTGAAGGGGGTGTGCTGTCCACACCACAATGCAGCAGGCCATGGGCACGTGATTCTGGCCAGTCCCAACAGGGACACAGATCCAGCAGGCAGCAGTCACCAACAGGGAGTAGTATTGTATCTGGACCTGGTGGTGCCGGTGATACCCTCGGCAGGCCCAGTTCTCGTGTCCATGGCCAGAGAACGTGAACTGTGCACTTTGCCATGTACGGACTACACCTTTCCAAAATACCCCTGTGTAGGGCACCCACATGTCATGACTGTGTGCATACAAACACACACACACATCACCATCAGAAATGTCACCTCCGCACACACAAGCACACACACACACACACACACACACACACACACACACACACACACACACACACACACACACACACACACACAAACACACCACCCCTGCACTGCCCATTTAATGAATACCCCCAAAACACACACACATGATGTCAATCATGTGGCCAAGCCTAGGCTTCTGGCAAACCCATACAACACCCTGTGTATATGATGATACCTGTGCCACATCCATGCCATCCATACCATCGATGCAGGGATGTGCTTAGATGGGTCTGATGCACAGGGTGACTTTAAGTGTAGCTATTTCATGCTGTGTAAGGTGCTGTCATATGGCATTTGTAATGGGTACACATTAAAATGTGTGTGTACCTTTTCAGCCATGATGTATTATTGATGTTAGTAACACTAAGTGAATATGTTCCCACATGATCTACTCTGTGTTCTGGATGTCTGTGTGTCAGCAGGATGTGGCCCTGCAGACATCCCCAACAAGGGGAATAGCTGTGTAGTAACACATAGACCACATCATTGTTGGGGTACAGCTGTATCTGCACACATTTCCCAGGTCTGTGTAACAATTCTTCCATGTGCCTCACAGCGTATAAGGCAGAGGGATTGTATCCCAGTCTATGGTGGCTGACATCAGCTCTAGTATAGTGGACAATGGTAAGTGTGGTGGGTGGAGATCTGGGCTCTGGTAGGGATGTTGAGGCCTCAGGTGTTTTTAACACTGAAGTGGATGATATGAGGTGAGGAGAGGTGCAATTGAATCTGAATCAATGGCTTAATCATCCATTTCATTTAAATGTTTACAATGAATCCATTGGTTCTCATCCCAACTAGATTTATAACAACAACCTTTCTTTTAAACTGAATGTGTTTGATCAAAAATTAATAAAACTCAGGAAACTACAGCTGAAGGTTTCATACTTTGGTGAATGCTGGCGGTCGAAGATAGTCCCTAAGGGACTTTGTTCCTGGCAGTACCCAACAGGGTTAGAGGAAGGTTCTAAGTTTCATCAGGACCTCCTCGCCCTATTTGATAGACATGGGTCTGAACTTCTTAATTTAATTAGCTTTCATTATCAGGAAGCGATTAATATCTTGACAAAAGAAATAGTGACACTGGATGAGGAGATTAAAGCGGATGTCCATTTTTCTAGGTACAGATATGATTACGAGTGGATATATAATAGTATAGATGAACACATATCTAAAATGACTGCTACTAAGATCAAGAAGTTTCAAAGGGACATTAAGGCTTATCAGGATGGGGTGGCTTATCTTAAGCCACCTAAATCACAGGGCAATGTCAAGGGAGATGCAAGTCGAGTATGAGGCCCTTTTAATGAGGTTACAGAAACACGACCACCCCCCCCACCAACAACAGGTCCAGGAGATGGGGGCTCCTATGAGGAGTATGGAGCATGGAAATCATGGTATGGGGAAGGTCAGTTTGGGGTCTCATATTAACCAAGTAAACCAAGCTCCTGAATTGGAAGGGGTAAATTTTCAGGAGCAAGCCTCATCCCCACACCAAACATCGAATCCAATGACCAGGAGCAGGTACAAGACCAGGAGAAATTGAATGGGGGTGCGTGTGAGAGTCAAGCCCCTCAAATTCCTTCCTGTGAAGTCATTTTTAATACAGGGATGGATTTTAAGGTTTATAATTACTCACATTTTGTTTTTCCACAGCCCTTGGTTGATTTTTTGGCCAAAGGTCTTTCTTTTGTACCATCTAGGAGGGCGAGTGTGGTGAGGTCGATTTTGGACTTGAAAATTTTTGTGAGGAAGCTAAATTTATCCCTGTTGCTAGGAGACCATTCCAAACCAATAAAACCTTTCCATATACCCAGTATGTATAAGCCCCCGCTGCATCCTTCCTTAGGAGTTTTTGAACAAATGTGTGATCTGGACATTCGCTTCTTATTAAATTCGAAGCGTCAAGCCCCGTTAAATACTTCAAAGGAAGAAAGGGTCTGTTGAAGGTTTTGTGTTCTTCGTCAGTCAGACTCATGTAGCCTGACAAGGAGGGTGGATTGGTTGCCATGGATATTGAAGACTATAACGATAGGATATCAGCCATTTTATCTTCTGACACATATCGAGAGGTGTCTAAAAATGAATTGAATGTAAACATGTCCCGAGTTCAGTCATATTATGAGGACGTGTTCATTGGTGGCGTGATTGATTTGGACGTGTATAATTTTATTTCATCTGTAACACCTAGAATTCCAGTGTTGTTTGGTAATCCTAAGATCCACAAGGATATCCAGGATCCACCTATGTGTCAGTTGGTCAGAGATAAAGGTAGCATTACTTATGCAGTGGCTAAGGTTGTGGACTCCATCCTCAAAAAATATGTGGAGAGTGAACCACATATTTCTGGAGACTCATGGTCATTTTTGGCGAAAGTTGGTTCGACCCCCTATAGTGCAGATAACCATCTATGTTATTGATTTGTACTCATCCATCCCACATGATGTGGCGGTGGAATGGATCCATCTGATAATGTCTTCCAAATAAGCACTGGCAGAAGAGATTTTGGCAGTTAGAGAGCTTTTGGATATTATTTTATCATGTAACTTCTTTTCATTTAACAATCGATGGTTTCATCAGTTGATAGGGGTACCGATGGGGTCACCCATGTGGGGCCAGTGTGGCCAATTTGGTGATGGCTCATTGGGAGAAAAAGTTTGTTTTTTCTAATACAATCATCCAAGAAAAAGTGACTTTATATACGCACTTTTTGGATGATATATGTATCATCCTTAAGGCAGATCAAGAGGTGGCACAGTTGCTAGTTGATAGTTTTAATAAGTCAACCAATTTTTTTAAAATTTACTTCAAAGTTTGAAACAGAAAGGATAGCCTATTTGGATGTGGAACTTTTTAATAAAGATATTTCGTTCATTGGTGTTCAGCGTTATTGATTCATATCATTGGATTAAGTTTTTGGTTTGATCTTCCCACAAGGTTCGTGGTGTGAGCGGTGGCAAGCTTTGTAGCAGTTTGCTTTTCTGTCTTTTGTGGATTATCTGTTCTTTTACTTCTGGAGTCAACACGCTGAGTCAGGAGAAGTGACACGTGGAAGGACTTTCAGAAGACAGTGGCACTGTGGGGGTCATCATCAAGTTTACTGTCAATCTGTGTTTCCAGTTCCATTCTACCAACATCAGTGTTCAGTGAACTACCATCAATGTATTACTTTATGGGAGCCATGTCATACCCAAAGGGGATGGTGGCACATCATCTGGCATTGAGGTTATGTCCAGGGTTCTGACAACAGTCATAGGTCTCAGAGAGGCCTTTGTGAAGGATGTCAACTCACGTGGGGGGGTAATAATAGCACCCTCCTTGTAGTCATCTGCAAACATTGTCAGCCAGGGTGCCTTTGTATTGCGCTGGTCCTCAAAGGTGTGGATCCCAAACATGAGGGAACCCAGGTCCACAACCTGTGGGACTCCACTCGTGACTGTTCAGCAGTCTGACATGGAGTCCGCTGCTTTCATACTGTGTGTTCTATCTGTGAGCCGGTTTGCAGGCCACCTACTGATATAGGTTTGGCTGCCTAAATGAGTGTGTTTGTGTATGATTCCTGAGTGGGGAGTGATATCCAAGGATTAGATGGGCAGCCTATCTTGTTATCTATTCCATACTGTAACATAGGTATTGAACATGGCACAATGCTTATAAGACTGCAGAGTGTCTACAGGTCCCTCTACAGTGGCCTTGTAATGTGAACACTGGGACATGTACTGGGTGGGCAACAGCAAAAAGTAGCAAACCCACCACCTAATGGATATGGTTCTCACACAAACACAACTCCCCCACAGAATGGATACTGTTTACACACACACACACACACACACACACACACACACACACACACACACACACACACACACACACACACACACACACACAGTTTGCTATTTGCCAGGACAGAGATTAGAGTGCCCACCTAACTAGTAATTTGTTTTACAGTGTTATGCAGTTAACACATGCACCACAGAGCTTATAGGGCCAAGGCCTGACAAAAGGGACTTCTAAGGTGACTGATATCTGCAGGACTGCTAAAGTGGCAAAGGGGAAGTATACTGGGTTTGAATGGACCCATAAGCTTTAACTTGGAAACACACACACACACACATTGACATTTGCCAGGACTGAGATTAGAACTCCTACCTAACTAGGTATCTGTACTATAGTGTTACACAGTCATCGCATGCACTTATAGGGCACAGGCTTGACAAAAGGGACTTCTATGGTGACAGACATCTTCAGGACTGCTAAAGTAGGGCAATGGGAAGTGCACTGGGTAGGGAAGGCCTGTTCATTCCTAGTTCCTACTGACATTTCTCTAAGTGTATGAGCATGCCCAGTGTACCCTTCTATCGTACATGTGGGAGTCCATTCCAGGGATTGTTGTACTCCAGTCCAGTTTGTTTTGTGCTAGAACCATACCTCTCAATCTGTTGATGCAGGATATCTGGAGATAGCCTATCAAAATGGGAGGGGAGCAATGGGCCATACAATGATTATGACTATTTTTCTCAGTAATGTATGGGTTGTTAGGGTTACAGGGCTTGTTTTAATAGACACCATTAAGTGGGAAAACTACTCATGTACCAACTCCTTTACTCAGCACTTTCTGGAATTCATAAATTCCAATGCCCTGGATCAACTTATCCACACCCCCACCAGGGGCAACAATATCCTAGACCTAGTCATTACCAACATGAGTGACCGGTGTTCCACATGTGAAGTCAACTCCTTGTTGGTCAGATCTGACCATAAGCTAATCACCCTAGATATCTGCATCCTAGCCCACCCACCATTAAGGAAACCATGTTAAAAAAATTCTCGAAAGCTAATTTCATGCTTCTTAAGACAGAAGTGATAAACTTCATGACACCCATGCAGATGGAAAATACAGTTATGACTGCTGAATCCTACACAAATGCACTTTATAAGCACTTACATGAGTGCATGGATCATGCTATCCCAAACAGAATCAAGAAGCTATCCTCCAAAAAAGGATGACAATCTGGTGGTCCCCTGCCATAAACAAACTCTACAACAGAAGTAAGAAACTGTTGCAAAAGAGAGTAAAATATTATGAGTGCATGAGCTCCCTGGTCAGCCTCAGTAAGAAGCTGAGATCCCTTATAAGGTCCTCCAAAGCAAGCTAAGAAAACAAAATTGCCACTGCTTCTAAGGGCGATCACAAAGCATTCTATAGCTATGTCAAGAATCTCAATGGCAACACCCAGATCTGCTCTAAGTTGCAGCACAACAGCACGTAAATTACAGAACCAACTGATATCACCAACATCTTGGCAGATAGGTTCAGTGCTAGCTTTACCCCCCCCCCTCACCCCCTAAAAGGCCCATATCTGTACAGGAAGAATGCAGAGTCCCTGTAATCACATTTGTGCAGGTAAAAGCTGTACTCTCTAAAACCAAAAACACAGCATCCATGGGACCAGATAACATCTCAAACTGCATTTTATATGAACTTCAGAACAAACTGCCTCCCCACCTAAGAACCATGTTCAATCATAGTCTAACGTCAGGCTTTGTACCCACTGAATGGTGCACAGCAATAGTTATCCCACTCCACAAAGGGAGAGCCAACACTGATCCTGGGAACTATCACCCTATTAGCTTGACGAGCCTGGTCTGCAAGGCCATGGAATGTATCATCATGGAACTCATAAACAAAGACACTGGTAACCTCCAAACTCTGGACCCCACCCAGTTCGGGTTTGTGAAAGGCAGATCATGCCTTCTGAACCTGATCGACATTTTTGAGCCAAAGCCGTAGATGAGGGTAAGGTGGTTCACACAGCCTATCTTGACCTCGCCAAGGCTTTCAACACCATCCCCCATTCTGGAATTATAGCTAAACTCACTACACTAGGTATAAATCCCAACATCACAAGATGGGTTGCCAAATGGCTCACTGACTGAATCCACACTGTAAAAGTTGCAGACTCCAAATCTGACTTCAAACCAGTGACAAGTGGAGTACCACTGGGATCAGTCCTGGGACCCCTCCTGTTTGGTATCTACTTCTCTGAAGTACAGGTTAACACAGAAGGCCTCTGGCTAATGAAGTTCACAGATGACTGCAAACTAGGAGGCATAGTTGAGTCCCCAAATGATGTGGACATCCTACAGAAGGGCCTCACTGAGACAGATGCCTGGTGTCAGAGGCATGGCCTCAAGCTCAATGCCAAAAAGTGTACTGTCATCCCCTTTGGTAAAAACTCTGTACCCATGAACTACCACATAAATGGCAGTTTACTTAATACCAAATGTCTGATAAGAGACGTTGGGATGCAGGTGGACAGTAGTCTCTCCTGTGATAATCATATTGCCACAGTAGTCAGGAAATCCTTTTATGTGGCACACCTCATCACAAAAGGGATCTCATCCAGGAAAAAAGAGGTCATTGTTCTCCTCTACTCGGCACTCATTAGACCCATTATAGAGTACGATGCCCGTTTTGGAATGTACCTCACAAGACATCTGCAGCAGCTGGAAAGGCCACAGAAGTACCTCACAAAGAAGATTACTGGCCTCAAACAGATGCCCTACACTGGCCGTCTCAAAAAAACTCCAGCTTTACTCTGTAGCATATTGCCTACTCTGAGGAGATCTCTGCCTAACATATAAAGCTATGTTAAACCCAGAGCTGTTGGACATGCTACACCTAAATAAATCCCAATCCCTCCAAGCTACACCCTCTAGGGACCTAAACTTGGTCATAACAATAAACAGGACATGCTGGAGGGATAGATTCCTGTCCTAGAGACTTCCTGTACATTGGAACAAGCTACCCATCTATATCAAGCAAAGTTCCTCATTAGCACTCTTCAAGAAAAATCTTGATGAGTGGATGGGAAATAGGAAATAGGATCACATCTGTGGCACTGCTCAACAGGGGCAAAGGAAATTAACTTTCTTGGGTGGTGTAAGCCAGGGAACCTTGTTGGCTAGGCTTACTTAGACCCTTGGGCTGATAGCCTAGTACCTACCTATGAACCTATGAATCTGACATATATGCCATTTGACACTGTCATGTATTGTTTCAGTACCTCGTGACATACCTCCTCAGATCATCACAGTGATTTACTAGAGGAATACAGGATGCATGATGCACACACCAAAACTATGGGCCAAATGCTATGCATTCTTGCACAATCCAGCCCGAGCCTATGAGCAATTGACTGCTGGAGCTGTGGAAACAGTCCAGCACCTTGGTGATATATTACAAGGGTGAAATCTCTGTGCTTTTCTGTTCTGGCCTGGTTTGATTTTCAGTTCACGGTTGGGTAATATAAGTCAGGAAGACACCACATAGATTTGTAGGGGATAAGATATGTGGGGGGTGTCCTGGGTCAGATATGTTTGCCAATAGCTGTCAGTCCTTTGCATAGGGGTCTGCTCAAAGGTTGACTGCACTTGGAGGATCTTGTGTGCATCAGACTGTTTGACCAGCCTGGAGGTGTGTGCTTGTCTGACATATATGTATGGCCCACCTCATTTTGCTTGGCTGGCCACATTTTGGGGTCAGGATGTTGCATAGGATGAGTGATCAGGGAAGGGTGTGTTACTCCCCATGGCTGTGTTGGGTTCTGTGGGTGCAGACATGTCACCATCTTCCAGGGTTAGGACTGCCTGCAATGAGCGCATTCACATATTTAGACTCCTAGCCCTGCTTGTCAACTGTACAGAGTATCACAGAATGTCCACATTCATGACTCATATATCTTGTTGGTTACTCAAACGAGTGTGGTTTTCAAAGAAAAGTGTTTTGCAAGTCACTCAGGGTTGAAGTCAGATATTACTGACAGTTGACATTGCAGTTTCTGATTTCATACCCATCACACATTCCATGCTACTACAATCATTCCATCAACTTTATTACATTATTAGAGCAGTATTTCAAAGGTGTCCTTCTCTTTGGACGTTTTTCACCCTATTAGTCATGGCTTTAACCAGATTTCTGGCTCTCTGACACTGGCAGGTTTTCTCCTAGCAGTTAGCAGCATGGCCTTTCTTTGCATTTTGTAGACTGTTATGTTGGTATTATGGACCCCATGACACTCCCTAAGAGGACACTGTGGGTGAGGCATGGGCATTTGCCACAGGCATGTAGGCCAGGTGTGACAGATGCAGGCCATCTGTAGCAAGGCAGTGCATTCTGATAATCATATATTCTCAGGCTGTCGGCAGTGAACAACCCTGGGATGGCACCAGTATGTTGACTATGGGTGTTACTGACAATTAAAAACAAAAACACCAAAGCCACTGACTGAGAGACCACAAATAAATCACACATATTAGTGTATTCTTCCTTTAATCAACACTTTCGCCCACAAGATTTCCTCAGAAATAAAACATACAGATACAAATCCACTTAAATACCATGAACTACTAGAAAAAACACATTGAATACAATTATAGTCACTCAGTTAATTAATCAATTAATTAACAAACAAGCTGAGCCAAAGGTCCCAGGAAGAATACGCTAATATCTGTGATTTATTTGTGGTCTCTCAGTCAGTGGCTTTGGTGTTTTTGTTTTTACTTATTTTATATGCTACACCTTGCACATTTCTTTGGGTTACTTGTTACTGACAATTGCTTTCTGTTTGTATTGAGCCATCACTCTAGCTTACGGCTGGATGCTGCTTAAGGTTAGGGACATGTTACTGCATTTCTATGGGACTATGGGGGGTGTCACATCTGTACAAAATACACATTGGAAGAGGCTGTGCTGATATTTGCTTAACATTTTGGTCCCATTTAGCATAGTGTTGTGACCCATCTTTCAGACTACAGGCATAACAATATTAACCACAGGTCAGATTCTTCTGGCACATACATTTGTAGTTTCAGACTTCTTACCTTTCAAAGCCATACTGCCACTGACAGACCTGCTGTGGTATCACTGTGTAAAAGTCTGTAGGTGGGGATTTCATGGATGTCGCATGTGAGGGCCTTTGCCAGGCATTTCTGTATGTTTTCTTACAGCTGAGCTGCTGGTTGAGGCTGGGGGTGAATATGGGACCCCCACTTTGACATCCATGCATGTGACCTATGACACCCCCCCCCCCCCGTTATTTGGCTCACCACATATACTACAGTGGTATTTGTCAACTAGGGTGGTACTGCATGGTGTGAGTAGGCCAGTACTGTTAATACACTTCCTGCTGTCCCACAGAGCTGTCAGTTGTCTGGTGCTATCCCAGTAAGCCACCCCATTCCCTTGCATACTTGAATCAATACCATAGATATGCTATCAGAACATTCCAGTCCATTCATTAATTTTGTTAAGAAAACTGACTTACTTTGTGCCTGAGGCTGTTGTAAGGATGGTGCTTGACTATGTCGGATACACAAAGTACACTGCCTTTACATGGTAGGGTATAGGTTGTTGTTTGGCATCCATTTTACTGTGTGTGCGAGTTAGAGAGAAAGAGATCAACCCCTCGGGTCCTACAGTGTAAGTGTATGTGCTAATGCATTGCCTCTTTGCCAAGGACAGGGTACACTGGGCACACCTCCGTCTGCCTACAGGGCCAGGTTCAGGATGTTCCTCCTCCAAGTCCCTCTGTACCTGTGAAGACCTTGGCAATGGAGGGGGGCTGTGTGGCCCTTCCCCATTTTGTTCCTGCTGCAGCTGTTTCCACAGGATAGTATCATGTAGCATGGCACATACTAAGAACATGTATGCACATGTGGCTGGAGAGTACTGCAAGGCTCTATCAGATATGTCAAGGCAGTGGAACCGTGACTTGAGCATCCCAAACACATGCTCTATAATGATCCTGGTTTGTGTGTGTGCCTCATTATGGCATTGTTGTGTGGGTGTGCATGTATTTCTGATTGGTGTCATCATCCACGGCTCCACTGCGTAGCCAGCATCCCCCACCAGATGGCCATATGGGATGTCCCCATTGGCAAATGCCTGGTACAGCTGTGATGAATGCCAGATGTGGGAGTCGTGATAGCTTCCAGGGCTGCCAGCACGCACATTCATGATAATGCCCTGGGCAGTTGATGGAGTGGAACCCCTTGCAGTTTAGGTAGACCCTACTCTGGTCACCGAGTGATGCTTTCATGTGGATGTGCATGCAGTCTATGGCAGCCAGTACCTCCATGTATTCTGCTACATGGTGGAAGAGTGCATATTGCTGGTCATCTCCTCACGAGTGCTGGGGAAGTAAATGTGCTCAGTGGCATGCAGTTGCATAGCATCCAGGAGCTGGTGGAGTATCCTGGATGCAGATGCCTGTGAGACTCCCATGATATCCCCAGTTGGTCTTTGTACACATACCTATGTTTCTACAGGGATGGGTTCCCCGCTGTTGGTTCAGGGGCTGAGGCAAGGCCAGCACAGCTCAACAAGTTGCTAAAGTATGTCCCTGTCCACCCTGTAGCACTCTACTATTTCCAGATCATGTAACCCCTGGTAGGTTACCCTAGGTCTGAACACTCTTCTCCTCCTCCTCGGTCTGATTTCGTTGTCAGCATTATCCACCTCACCACCCTCAATCTCTAGCACATACTGATAAATCAAAGCAACAGCAGCCCCTAACATGTTTTGTTAGTTTAAAATTCCCCTGAATGTGTACACCATTGATAGTGTAGAGTTTGTGGGAAAAACCAGACTGAAAGGTGTTTGCATAGTTTATAGTAGTGCGCTGGGCTGCTGCCTGTGTAATTGGCTGATTCTGATACATTCAACCTGCCAGCTATTGTAGTTCTCCTTGATTGCCTTTCTTCTGCTGTTTCCCCTTCCTATTTTCTCCCCGTTTAAGCCCTGATGTGCGCAGCACATTCCACGTGCTCAAATGTAAACAGTTCTGCAATTCTCTGTTTTTTTTTTTTTTTAGGCCCGATGCGCACCATTTAGCTAAAGTAAACTGGCTCTCCCTGGATGTGAACACACTCTACATTTCATGGAATAAGATAATACTGCCTCAGACACATACCCACTTCCTTAGCTGTGCTTAGCTCATGGCAAACACAGGCCACTGAGCTCCAATGTGTTTACAGCAAGTATGACACACCCCCTTTTCATGTTAGCTGCTCCTCCTGTCTACACCGTGGTGTTAGAGCACCTACACGGTTAGGTGCAGTCTGACACTTAGAAGAAATTTGTGATTCAGTATAAATCCCCTCATTTGCATACACCAAAGCCTTACTCCATAGTTACCACACTTAGGCTAGCCCTATCCCCTTAGCAACCACTATTCCTTGATATTGCTTTCATTCTGCATGCCATTGACTATAATGGCAAAATGCAGATTTCTGTAAAAATTGATTTTCCCCCCTTTTTTAATTTTCGTCACGATCCCATTTGCATGCCGCTGCCCTATGCTTAAACTGCCAAGATCAGCCAAAAAAAAAGTTTTATTTTACAAAATTAAAACTATTTTTCATACCAATGGCCATATATTTAGCCATTGGCATGCCTACTACATATAATACATGCTTTCTTTCGAGCTGTCATGCCTCTGTTTTCTCATTTGCAGAAATGTATTCAGCTAGTAACTGAATACATTTCTGCAGGTTACAATATTCCTGCACGAACACCTGCCTGCTTGCTGAATCATTAATTTACCTCATTTGCATGGTTTTCACCAGCAAATTAAGTAATTAACATAAGGCAGTGGTGTTCGTGCAGGAATAGTGTAGTTGCGCTCATGCACATCCCTGGGAGCTCTATACTGAATCGCTTGGCGGACATATTGCATGCAGCAGCTCATGCACTATTCCTGCACATTGTGCAGGGCTTACTGAATCCCAGGGTCTGTGTTATTTACAACTAGCCCATCTCAATAGTGGTATCAGAATTGTCTTTAAACCTGCACTCATATACATATTTTTTAAAGGAGCATATTTTATTAGTAATAATTCTCTGCAAAACTGGCAGCATAGAAGTATTAAGTTTACTGTGTAGAATCAGATGCTATCTATGATGTTGCTCAGAATTTTACAATCACCTTCAGGAGATGGGTGAGTGTTAAAACTGAGGTGGTGATACTTCTGGAAGTTTGGTATGCATATTTACCTGGATGAACTGCAGGAATGGTCAGAAATGTTTTTAGCCATGGATTGTTACGTTTTCACTTTCTCTGTGGTCATGCAACCATGTAATTCGTATGTTTAAATAATTAGGATATGATGACAAAGCTAAACATAAAGGAAATTTAGGGAGCTTGTCCTCTGGAAATACGCTTGCTTGCATTTTGTTCCTTCAACTTTCATGGCTTTTCAGTGTTCTTCATGCTATGGAACATAGTGCTTTAGTTTGGTTTATCCCCTCAAAAGTGGAAACATTGACTCTAGGTTAAAAAGCAAAACACCAGGATTTGGAGATGGCTGTAGAATCCAGTATAAAAATCTTTATTCGACACAAGAACTTTTGTGAGTAACCCCACTTCTTCAGATGTCTAATACATTTTAAAAACAGCTCTTGGTTTAAATATCATCTTGAGACACATGATTAAAACCAACCAATACATTGTTCTGGGGTGAACAAGCACTTTCAATTTAAAGCAACACTTTACAAGGTACATGCCATTGACTGAACTAGAAATCTGAATGTATATGTATACACTTCTAAAAGCCTATTTATAAAGTATCTAGACTGTAATTCAAATTGCCATAATGGTTCAGTTTGCAATCACAAGCACAGAATATATCTGCACATATTACATTTTCCACTTATGTTCTCCAAAACACATACAATCCTGTAACAAGAAGTCAGTAATTTATCATACAAACAATTCCACTGCACATCTTGCCTGAAAAGCTGCCTAGACTTTAACTTAGAACATTTCAATTTACAAACACAAGCAAAGATTATATCTGCACATATTACATTTTCCACTTATGTTCTCCAAATCACATATAAATGTGTAACAAGAAGTCAGTTATTTATCATACAGCACATCTTACCTAAAAAGCTGCCTAGACTTTAACTTAGGACACAGGGGTATGTATTTATTTAATCTATGACCTCTATCAGCCCATAATCTTACTATTCACTTAGCTTCAAGCTCTTTAGTAATGTTCCGTAGATCCCCCCCCCTTATACTCTCATACATTCTCCCTATAACTAGAAATTTAAAGACACTATTATTAATGATATGGAACATGTCTTTAAATTTCCAGCAGTCTTGTGTTTTTGCTATTGACTCTAGGTTCTCTAGGTGATTTTGGCACATTGATTAATGTTAATGTGCCACTCTGTCCCCATTTAAAAAATGTGAAAAAAGGTTTGATGATGATGACGATGACGATAGCAATGACCACTGTGAAGAAAAAAAAAGTGCAGTGCGTAGCAAGGTACTAGATTACTAAAATGTACTTCCTCTATCAGGTCATGGTTGGAATTACCATCCAGAGACATTACTTGCACACTGAGAAAATGTTAAATCAGTCAAGTCACAAGATCTTAACTTGGTAAAATCTGGAGATCTTTAAACATAGTAAGTCAGCCTGTATTTGTTAATGGTCCTAACTACAGCATAATTTTTTGTGTTTCCCATGAACATTGACATTCCATCACGCTATAACATCTTGACCAGTGTATAGCTTTCTCATCTATGTAGCATTCATGAAGTACCCTTTTACATCTCCAAAATATCTTGAAAAAGACACAACTAATGCATCACCAAAAATGTCTAGCCATTACAATATATTTTTATGCACAACATAAAACTGAAATAGATGCTCTATGTACATAACAATATGCCTTTTTGGGAGCATAATTTTTTTGAGCAATTGATCACCAGTATCCTGGAAAGTCTGCTTCACACTTGCATATTTACTTTAACGTAATTAGAAGAACATGAATTCAGTTCATTACAGTTTTATAAAATGAAGCTGGTTTTGCTTAACAGTTTAAAAACTGTGCTAGAGTAAAAAAATACAGTAATGCAGCTTTAAGCTCTTAAAGTAAAATTAAAACATCATTCTTACCAATGATTAAACATCTGTACAAATAACTATATATATATATATATATATATATATATATATATATATATATATATATATATATATATATATATATATATATATATATATATATATATATATATATATATATATATATACACTTTATTTTGTTTGTAATTACTCATTTATCCTTGCAAATATTACAATAATATTTTATATGTGACATTTTTCATACTGAAGTCTGGTGCTTTCAGAACTCACCATATAAATGACCACAATGCTGGTTTAACATGAACTATTTCTTTGCAAAAGGCAAAAATGAGGAAGAAATAGCTCTTCCCATGTTTGTTATGCACAGTCTGCTCAGGCTTTACCTTAAACAATTGCACGAACATAGGAAGACAGAATAGCTGTCTACCTCTTTTGCTTTAAGGAGGGAAGGACTTTCAGCTGCTAACAAAAGTCTGTCCACATGTACTTTAAATGTATTATCTTTTATCACAAGCTAACTAACTGCCCTTTGGAAAATGTTATATGCAAAAACACCATCAGAAGCATCGTACTTTGGTTCAAGAATGTCTCCCGTGTGGACATTTCTGCAGCAGTCATTAGCCACTGGTTCACACCCACACTATGAATTGTTATATGGACTACGATTCTGATAGCCTGGCCCCCATTACTACCATGGTATTTCAGGAGTCAATTTTATGAATCTGCTTTCTTGTTTGCCCTCTGCTTCCTTCTACATATCTGAACTGCTTAGAATTCTACCCACTATAGCTCCACTCAAAGTCCTTACTGGTAGATACAAGAATATTTCTTAGTATATCAGTTGACATGTTCTACTTGCTGGGTAAGATACTCCTTAACCCCCCCCCCATACTTGGTTGATTCCTCCATACAAAAGCTGCTATTTAAGTTCCATGTATATGAGGCTTGTACATTCCTGACGTTTCACTTGCAAATAGTGTAGGTCCACCTGCCTGGTTACCAGATGCATGAATATTTTGCACAGCAAGAAATGGTCTGGTAGTCAGCACAGAGGATTAAGGCTATCAGCTGTTAATAAGTGGTTTCCTGTAGAACAGGGTTTAATTCTGTCTGCCTCCATTTTCCTACTCTATAACATTGAGCAGGTAAGTTAACCAGACTGTGCTCCAGGACTGAGTCCAAAAAAAGGTCCATGTGGATTTTCTTTTTATAGGTTCATCGTTGTTTACTAAGCTAACAATGACAAGAACCTTTTTAAGCCTAGCCATGCAAACCTTTCATAAGTGTAAGCATGGGCCTGGGTGATGAACCATTTACAGGTTACCTGTGCCCATTAGAGATATTGGTGCCAAACCAGGATGGATTTCAGGCTTCCCATCCAATTGTTCAAGTTGCACTTGAATTGGGTTAGGGAGGAACTCTGCTTTACATGGATGGGGAGCCTGTTTCATTGACAGAGTAGTCTCTGGGATACATCCCTATCTCTCCAGCAAGCCATATTTATATCACAGGCAAGGTTTACATCTTTAGAATGGGTAATTCTGGTGCTGTTTGTTTTGTGGATATGCTGGAGGTCCATCAGTGTTGGAGTCTGACAATCCCCTGTGTGATGCCCCTGCACTGGCCCAGTAATCAAGGAGCTTCAATCTTCACTACTAGCACCCATAAAGGATGTACACAAGGGGAGGATGACAAAATAAAACAATCGTAATATAAACACTGAATGTTCAGTGCATGGTTGATTGAGAGTACAAACACTTTCAGTGACCACTGTACACAGGCCACAGGAATTCAATATCAACACCACTACAAGCCAATTAATATGTAATGTGGCTAACTCACCACTATCAACCAATTAATATGTGATGTGACTATCCCACCACTGCCAAACAATTAATATGTGATGCCCCTGCACTGGCCCAGTAATCAAAGAGTCTCAATCCTCACCACTAGCACCTGTGAGGGACATACACATTGGGAGAATGACAAGTACACACACAGTAAAGTACAATTTCCCTTAAGAGCACACAGAGACCACAGTCAGTCTGGGGCTGGTTTCTCCCTCTTTCTCCAGATCCCCAATAACACTCCCCACTGGCAGAGCTATAGGGTTGAGATCTCAGCCGAGTGGCCAAACCAAAGCCTCCAGCACCCCCTCTGTCCAACTAGTGCTTCATGCCCCTGCCCAAGTAGCTGACACACACACACTTTGATATTTTATTTATACACAAACACAAACACACACCTTGGAAAAGTTGGCACAGGTTTGCTAGCTATGCCCCTTCTGCCCAGACTATAAGGTAATATCAGCTGCCACCAGCCTCTACTTATCAGTTAGTTTAAGGGCCTTACAAAGGGTGACCAATCCTACTGTGTAATGTTACTATTATCCAAATGGTAAGTGTGACCAAGACTTTCAAGGCTATTTAGAAGTGGCCTGTACAATGTCACCAGATACATGTGTGCAAGTACTCTAAGAGCTTAAATATCTCTAAACAAATAAGCCACAATTAAAAGGTGGGTCTATATTATTAACTCGAATGTTTAGAATAGCAAATACAACTTCGTCGACACATAAACATCGATCTACAAATTCAGCAAACTACCAAACTATCGAACCTGAAGACATTGAACATATTTGTTGGCCAGCAGCATGATCATGGGGATGAGGAAATATATCCTTTTCCCCACTGTAGTATGGTCCTGGAGTTGGTATATTTAAGTAGTGGGGTGTGGGGTTATTGCCCCCTGCAAAAAGTGTGTTAATATAGTTTTATTTAGTTGGGTTTGACTTACCTGAATAGCACTTTTGATGACATAATCCGTTCGATGCCTTCATTTTTGATGGTTTGGTAGTTTGCTTGATTTGTAGATCAATGTTTATGTGTCAACGGAGTTGTATTCGCTATTCTAAATGTTTGAGTTAATAATGTAGACCCTTAAAAGGTTTAAATATATTTAATAATAAATAATAAAAGAACAAGACAATACTTAATCAACAGTAACTACAGAGTTCAGAATCACAAGAAATATTTTAAAACAACATGGCAGGACAGTCTCAAATAAATACAGAAAATACCTAAACTAATCTTTACTGTATTCCTATCTATATCTAAAAGATACTATGCCCTAAATAACTTACTTACAAAGCAAGGCAAATGTAGATGAGAAGTGCTGAATGGCTGTTTCTAGATCCAAGACAATATACAAAATACCCTGTCTCTGAGAGAGTTCCCAAATTAATATCAAAGCATTACTGCTAGGTTAGCCTGGATGACATCACTCTTTGTCACCTGCCTTCAATTCCCAGGCTAACAGAAACTTAACAAAAGCTAACATTTATCTGTGAAAAATACATATCACTCAGATGTTTGCTCAGAACTGGAATTAAATACTTATACAATTTAGACCTAGTAATTACTTCTCTCCAAGACAATAGAAATAAACTTCTACCTCTAACCTGCTTTTTATAGAACATCATAAAGCACTTTTAATTTCAACTTATTTTCCTGAAGTTTTGCAAGTTAACTCTATATGTTCCAACTCTTACTATTAAAACATACATTTACACAGTTATAGTTTATATACATTTCTGTTCTTTTCCAGTAGGGTACACTGTGGTTACATTCTTGAAGCTCCATATATAACATGCAGTTCAACACACACTTCTTCACCAGTAGTGTAATATACACATAACATATAGTTCTCTTACATTTTTAAGACAAGTATATGAATCATATTAATATTCATAAATGACACACGATTATCCACAAAATTCTAGATAGCTGGGCTGGCAGTGTCACATTTCTATATAAATCATATTAATATTTTCAAGTGACATATAATTATTTACAAAATTCCAGATAGCTGGACTGGCAGTATTTCTCTGGTGTCACATCCTGTATGCCAAGCATAGACCGCCCCTCAAAAGCCTGTAGGTCACAGAATATAGGGATAGGGTATTTTACTTATGCCCTGTATTCTTTTAGTGAGGAACCTCTATGGACATTTCAAGTTGCTGGATATGCCTGGTTAGGTACATACCAAAGGGGGCATTGTACTCACTGATATGTCTGATGAATTCCGAATACAGTGGAGCAATAACTTAATTGGACTTAGATGCCATACTTTTGTTTATAATTTGCACAACATAGAATGATTTCCTCACCACTGTAGATGCCCATAGGTTCATAGGATCATAGGTAGATACTAGGCTATAGGCGCAAGTGCCTACGTAAGCCTAGCCAATAAGGTTTCCTAGCTTACACAACCCAAGAAAGTTATTTTCCTGTGCCACTGTCGAGCAGAGACACATAAGTGATCCCTGGGGTGTATTTCCTATTTCCCGTCCACTCATCAAGATTTTTCTTGAAAAAGTGCTTGATGAACAAAGGCTAGATATTTATTTATGTGCATCCCTAAATCTCTGACTACTGGGTCAGCTCTAAGGGGTTTGTTGTCAGTATAATAGTTACCAGGGATGGATGACTTCTGAAAGGATACTACTATGCATTTATTGGCATTTAGTTTTTGTCCATGGCTCTGACAACAGTTATTTGTCTGTATCAGCCTCTCCTGGAGAATATTTGTGTCAATGTGAGAGTCAATGACAGTTCCTAATTTATAATCATCTGCAAATTTAGTTAGCCAGAGACCCCTGACATAGGCCTTGATGTCTGAAAGTCTAACTTTCTGGGTCCTGTCTGTGACACTGTTGGCTATCCACTGGGTGACATATGAGTTTGTGCCTAACCTCTTGGGTTTGTCAACAATGCCAGAGTGGGGTATCATGTCAACTGCCTTGGCCAGGCCAAGGTAGGCAGTGTGAATGATTTTGCCCTCATGCATTGCTTTTGTGACCTTCGCAAAGAAGTCCATCATGTTGCGTAGGCATGAGCTGCCCTTGACAAAACCAACCTGGGTTGGGTCCAGTGTCTGCAGGTTTACTATATCTCTCTTGATCATTTCCATAATAATTTTTCCACGGATTTACATATAAGACTAGTGAGACTTATAGGTCTGTAGTTTCCAGGGTTTGTAGATGGCCCACCTTTGTGCAAAGGGATGACTGTTGCCCTTCTCCATTCATGCAGCATGAAGCCTATTTGGAGGTTGCAGTTTAATAGTAATTGCAGAGGCCCTGATAAGTCATGTTTCATGCTATTTAGAAGGTAACCTGGAATATTGTCCTGGCCCATTGATGCAGTGTTTCTGGTCTTAGACAGAGCATTACGGACCTGTTCCGTAGTGATAGCAGGGGGAGTTATATTTGATGATATTTCCTGAGGGAAGGTTGAGGGGGAGAGAGGGGTAAAGTTGAAGCTCAAATTATCAGCTATATCTTCTGGCTTTTTTGAATTTCTCCAAATCTTTTGGTTTGCAATACCATGATGGCAATGGACCCCCATTCCTAAGTCAAAGTATGATTAAAGTTCATGAAATTAGTATTGTTTCAGTCTTTCATGTCAGTCAGAAGTGCTCAATGTGCCTAGTAATGACTCCTTCTGGAGTTACATGTATTGGCAACATATCTAAGTACGATTACAGATTCTTTTTTATGTGATGCATTGCTCCTACTACTACTGGGACTGTCTGAGTATCTTTCTTCTACATTGCTATCATTTCTGCCTGCAAATCCTGATATTTTGTGAATTTGAATCTCTCTGTACTCAAGACAGTGTAGTCACTAGGTGTGTCGATTTCATTGATCACTGCTACTTTTGTCTTCTTTTCATGGACCACTATATCCATTTTTCTAACATCTATCTTTTGAACTGTTGGTAATGGATGATCCCATGTGATGTAAACTTCATTTTCTATGATGCTTCGTGGCTCATGTTTCCAGTGTTTTTCAGCCACTTCAATACCATAATGTTTGCACAATCCCCAGTGCAACAATCTTGTCACATTCTTATGACTTTCAATAGACTGTCCATCTGCCATTAGTATGTCACAACTTGCAACGAGGTGTGCGACTGTTTCCAATTCGGTTTTACAAAATCTACATTTTTCTGTTTCTCCCACATGTTCAATGGACTTTGTAAACTAACATGTACACAGCCCAATATCTTGGGCCACCAACATTAACCATTCCTGCTTTTGTTCCTGACCAACATGAGGTTCTTCCAGAAGTTTTGTATACCTGCAAATATATGTATTCATTTTCCACATTTCTTGCCTTCTCATCTGGTCCTTCACCTTATATTCTTTTTTTTTTTTTTTTTGGCACATTCAGTTGCTGCCTCATTTTTATCTACTTCTGGTTTGATTTCCATTCCTGCTTGATGCTGATATGCTTCTGCTAGATTAAGCAGAGAAGTCCTCTTAGATTTATTCTCCTCCTGTTTCAAAACATTCAATACTTGTGAGGTCAGCAGATATGTGTGGAGTCCCAAGATTGTAGATCTATACATAAAATCAATTTCAAGGAGGCCCATCCCTCCTTCGAAATTGGGAATATATAATCTTGGCATGAACTGATTTATATAATCATCTGTTGAGCATGAAGCATCCTTCTTCTATCCAACATGTTTTGGAGCCAGTCAGTCACTCCAAAACTGTAAGTTAGGACAGAAAGAGCAAATTCGTTTATAGCTTGGATTTTGTTCCTAGATGTCAATGCTGTTTTCATGATTAATTTAAGTCTTCTAAAGTATTCCTTACTAAGATTTATTTGCATTTGTTCATGTTTTATTGTTGACCCTTCATCAGTTCCCAGATATTCATACAGTCCCTCTTGCTCAAGTTTTTTTATATCACATTCTTTATATCACATTCTTGTCCCAAACTGATGTTTTTCTGGTGCTGCAGTTTTCCTGCTTTAAAGATTGCTTTTGCACATTTATCAAGACCAAATTGCATTCTTATATCATCTTATATCATCTGAAAAAGTTTTGACAACTTGCAGTTGTGCTTTCAGTTCCTCATCAGATGAGCTATACAGCTTTAAATCATTGGCAAAGAGAAGATGAGAAGTCTTTACACTTTGTTGTTTTCTAGGAGCCAAATTATAGCCATGGCCTAAGCTGTTAAGTAGACAGCTTAATGGGTTAAGGGCAAGACAGAATAGCAACGGTGACAGAGAGTCACTCTGGAATATCCCCCTTTGAATTTTTATCCCTGGGATAATACTTTTCCTTTATCATGACTTAATTGCAAAGTGGTCTGCCACTGTTTCATGGCAACTATAATGTAGTCGATCAGTGTAGGGTATATCTTATACATTTTTAAGCACTCTTTTATCCATGAATGTGGGATAGTATCATATGCTTTTTTCAAGTCAATCCATGCCATACTTAAATTCTTCCCCTTTGTACAGGTCTCCACTATGACTTTATTTAACAACAAATGATCCTTTGTTCCAGATGACTTTCTTTTATTGCCCTTTTGTTCTACTGCCATAATTGAGTTTTCTTCTAAATGACTATAAACTCTGTCAGAATCAATTCCTGTGTGTAGTTTATATGTTGTCGGAAGGCAAGTTATTGGTCTATAATATTTAGGGTAGCATGCAGGTTCACTTTTAAGTAGGAGCATTATTTTTCCTGTTGTTAGTCAAGCTGGTGTCTGTTTGAGGTGTGCATATAAATAGTTCTTACTCATGGCTAAATCTTCCTGCAAAGATGTTACTACCTTTAAACAAAATTTACGTACTGCATCTGGGCCTGGGATTTCCAATTAGAAGCTTTTCTTAATTTTGTTTCAATCTCTCTGGGTGTTACTTCACCCCATTTCATATCCTGTACCTTTAAACTTCTTATGCTTTCTTTTACTTTGTGTTCCACAGGATTTTCATAGATACTTCTCCAAAATGTATCTATTTCTTCTTTTTTGGTGAACTTTCAATTCCTTTTACCTTGTTTGCCAATTCTCTATAAAACTTTTTGAGTCATCAGTAAATTGCTTATTTTGTACTTTTCCTTTATATTTATCTGAGTATCTTCTAAGTTTTTCTGCCTGTGTTGAGCTTTTAATTTGTTAGTTGCAATATTGCATGATAGAGCCTGGTCTGATCTAATACTGTGCATTGCTTTTATCACGTCTATCTTTCTTAGTATTTTTGTTGATCTGTTCTCTCTTCTATATTCTTCTAACAGTGGCACATCTTGTCTTAATTGCTTTATTGTTTTCTTTGGTTGATACTTCCATGATGGTATTCAATTTCTCCCCTTCCTTTCCCTTTCTACCCTATGTTCTTGTGGTAGAACTTTATCAGTTATTAATTTAGCTGTACAGTAATGCATCCTGTTTAATTCTGTTACATTGCATGGTTCTCCAATGACAGTCCTAATTACTGTGTTCATTTGTTGTATCAAACGCCTGACTTTTTGGGTTTTATTGACCTTCTGCAGTCTATTTCTTTCATTGATCTTAAAATGTCTATGTCTATTCAATCAAGCAACTCTTCTCTTAACTCATTTTCTTCTAAACTGATGACACATTTTTTTGTTTTCCATTTCCTGCGGGCATACTATAGAAAGTGCTATAGTATCCTCCTGTGGCACATTCTCTTCAATTTCATCCTGTGCCATCCTTTACTCAGTCATATGGGAACTCACTAGCCTGTCACTCCTGAACATTGACTGCTTCAAATTTTCCACAGTTTCCTGTTCCTTCCTTTGCTGTCCAGTTTCAAGTGAACATTTATACTGGTTTCCTGTGGAAGGCTGTAAAATATCTTTATATGGCACATGATCAATTGCTTCCTGTTCCACTGGTTTCCCCTTAATTTGGATATCCATTGCTCTATCCTGTTGTGGTCCTTTCTGAATTATATTTTCTACACTGGATCCTAGATTTTGTAAACACAAACTCCCAGGACCATATAGTCAATACACCAACCAGGGGTTGGCTCAGTATAGGTGGCTCCATTTACAATGAGCTCTGCACACAATTGTGTATTGCCTTTGAGGTTGCGGACATAGCTTTGTAATTGTCTTTGGCCTGGGAGGCCAAACATACCACAAATTTGACTTTAGTATGCTTTATTTGTTCTCTGGGTTGTTTGTTTAGTTTGCTGAGAGTGTTTTTATCTTGCTGGGTGCTGCACCTCCTATTTTTTGCCATGATTTTCTTCCTCCTGTTATACACCCATTGATTTTGTGATTTCACCAGGGTGGCTTGTTTTTTGAGTTACTTCTGTACTTTTTTCTTGTGGGTACACCTGCCTCTATGCAGCTATTAACATGCTTGTACACGGTTTCTGTGAAGAGTTCTGCATAGGCAGCAGTGTTCTCAGGGTTTATGGGGGCTTGACATTTTGCCAGGTTCTCACTTAGTAGCAGGAGGTTAGCCTTAGAATAGTTCCTGAATATTCCAGGTTTGGCTGGTGGTCCAGGTTTTATTTTTACTTCAAAGGAGACCATTTTGTGGTCTGACTTTACCAGGGTAGGCATTACAGTAGGGGGTGTGCAGCACTCTCCCATATTAATGAGGACCAGATACAGTATAGTTGCACCCCTGTTTGGTGTATTCACTATCTGGTACAGGAATCTCTGTGCATGTACATTTGGTGTCATATAGGATTCCCAGTTAATAGTGAGGTAATTAAAGTCACCCATGAATATGGAATTGAGTTGGATGGTTAGTGTTTCTAATATGTTTAAATATATGGTATGGGTTTTCTGGGTCATAGAGGGAGACCTATAGCATGCAAGGAAGTGATACTGGATTTTGCGTACGGTGATTTGAACATGGAGCAGCTGAAGTGCATTGTCCTGTTTGTCCAGCCTTGAAATATATATATATATATATATATATATATATATATATATATATATATATATATATATATATATTTTATGTAGATGGAGACACCACCACTTTTAGTCCCTGCCTGTAAGGTAGCTGGTCTAAATGTGTGGAAAGCATTATAATCTTGCAATGTTGGTGTTCTCCATGCAGCTTTAAACTATGTTTCAGTGACTGCACAGATGTCAGCATTCTCTAGGATAAAGAGAGATTCTAGGGAGTAGGGGTTTTGTTTAGACTCTTAGCATTGAGCAGTAATACATTTAGATTTTCTTGGTTTTGATTTGCTATGACAGAAGTACTTTCAGTTTGGCATTACCTAAAAAACACACTATGGGGGAATACAATGTTTTATCTAATATTCAAAAGCTTAGTGAGAGAGGTGCAGACCATCCCTGGCAAAGCAGTGTGTTTTGTTGGCCATCACCTTCAATGCTGAGAAATATTGCAGCCCCTTAGAAAGGCACCAAAACTAAGCCAATTATTAAAGTCAGTCATCTTTTGTTCGTATTGTGGCATCATCCTTGTGGAAGGTAAAATTCTGCTTAATGCTATGCTCATACCAGCCTGAGACACATATTACAAGAGCTCCATTATGTCTCTCTTCATATAGTCTAGGGAGATACATCTCAGGTCATTTAGAAAATAAATAAAAGTGAAACTATATTAGCAAATACAAACCTAATTTTGGATTCCAGCAGTAGAATGAAAAAAGTTACAGTTACAGTGCCATATAAGAGGGTAATGTCTAAACCTCATATTAATTTGATATAACATACCATCTTGAATGAACAAAATGTTCCAGTGCTGTTTAGATATGACAGATTATAACCAAAGCTTATTAAAGGCTATCTTAGAAGTGGAACCCATAACAATATTCCTCATTACCAAAAGTTAAAACAAAACCAGGATGTTGATGGCCTATTTCATAAGTTTAAAAGTTATTACAATATGGAAAAAAGTAGGTGGCATGATACTAAGAAATAATTCCATGAGGAGGTGCCATTTAATTCTTAGGTGAGGAGAAATGAGGCATGTTAAATAGACATTTAATTTCAGCAAAGGTTGACGATTACTGTAAAATGGAAGATATTGTCTATTTTAGTAAGGTAATGTCTTTAATGTGGCCTAATGGCTGCATATCGCAAACTCTAAATCCTTGGGTTAAAAGGATGACAAACAGAAACATACAGAAGGGTATGGCTCTTTAGCCTCATAGTTGCCTTGTCTTAACCAAGCAATGTTGGAAGACTGACTTGGGATTCAGAAATTCCTTGCACACACTTTACAGTTCTATTCACAACAGCATTAGAGAGTGAGTTGGGTTCAAGCAATTGTGAGACTGTTGTTTCACTACAGCAGTACAAAGGCACTATGTTGCAGTGTGAACAGTGATGCCACTGGCATTGCCACACAGAAATATGTCAGTCCCAGCGTGAAGCTAATGCTAGTTAGCCATGTGCTTTTCCAAGCCATCTGAACAGCATGGCAGAGCAACTTGGAGAATAACTCTACTGAACTATCTGGGGATTGAACCAGAGTGTACTCTGTCTTTAGATGGCATACACCCACTCATGCCAATGAAATGTTAGAGGCTAACATCATGGTGGGGGGTAGGTACCAAGAAGCAGTTTGATTGTGTACACATTTGCACCTTTGGGTGCTTGACTGCAGCTGTCTGAATGTCACTAGTTAGCCATGTGCTTTTCCAAGCCATCTGAACAGCATGGCAGAACAACTTGGAGAATAACTCTACTGAGCTATTTGAGGATTGAACCAGAGTGTACTCTGTCTTTGGATGGTATACACCCACTCATGTCAATGAAATGTTAGAGGCTAACATCATGGTGGGGGGTAGGTACCAAGAAGCAGTTTGATTGTGTATACATTTGCACCTGTGGGTGCTTGACTGCAGCTGTCTGGATGTCACTATGTGTGTGTGAATGTCCTAGTGTATGTGATTGGATCTACTAGACCTAACTGCACTAGTGTTCACCCTGAGAGCTCAGCATTCAATCCAAAGACAGGACAATGAGATGCTAATAACATGTTTCTAATTGCAGCTTTAATATGTCTCTGAATTGCAAATTTTCACTCTCATGTTATTGGGTGCTATGATATTCTTAAACAGTGCAATGATTTTCTGAATCTTGATTTCAGAATATTAAAAGAGCGTACAAACCTTTTTAATATCTGTGTTTTATTTTGACAAAAAATAAGAGCATTTAGTTATTTGAGAAATGAAAGGGTAGCATATATATAAAATTAACAGAAAACAAATAAAAATAGTGAAATACAGATTTTGTTTTTCACAGTTTGGAAAACCCAATGGATATATAACTATTCCTATCCAAAGTGGAAGCATACTCAAGCATTGCACTGAGGTGTTGCAGTTTTATAGCAAAATAATCAATAAAAAAGAACTTATAACTTGTACTAAGTATGAGTTTAAATGTGGAACTTGGTCTTTCTTCCTCATTAATGTTAGAAACAGAGATGATGTAGATGTGCTACTGACCTAAAACCTAAAGATCATCTCTTTAGAGAGAAATTTAATTACTACTGCTGCACATTTTCATAAAAATGAGAAGTAAATGTTTTTAATTTCCCCAATACAAGTAAAAATAATCATTCTAAATTTGGTATGAATAAACAAAATAAGAGTATATTTTACTGGAATAATTTTAATTATCATGCAAAAGTAAGCTTCTACTTAATGCAAAAATGCAAGTAGTCACCTAATTAAACAATTTATTTTGTGATTTATAAGCCTTTCCTGCCTCTTAATGAGTAGATAAATATACATACTGTTGCTTATAGAATGACTGGTGAATCCTAGCCCAGGCGGCATAGTACTTGTTATAGTACTGTTGTCAGAGGGCTTGTAATAGGAGTTTAATTGTTAGAAAAATAACATTCTTGATAACATTATATTCTTGTATTTAGGCAGCAGTTTTACAGTAGAGCCTGATAGTTTTACACTGCTATTAGTGTAAATTTCTCACCTTCCTGTCTGATGGCTAAATGGGTGGTAAATCATAACTAAATTACCAGGGCCAGGAGCATATCTGAAAAACACTAATATTAGAACATGCTGTTTTCTGCAATTTGTTTCTGAAATCCAACTTTTTTATTTTATTTATTTATTTATTTTTTTAATTTTGGAAGCCAGGCTTTAAGCTGAATCATTCATTGTTATTAATATTTGTAGTGTCAGTACCATAAAGATATAAAAGAAGTTTAAATGATATTTAAGATCGATGAAGAAAAATCAGAAATGCCTCTAAAAGGTCATGGGTGAGCTGCTTTCCAGTGTTCTAACATCTTATAGATTAAATTACTGTACTTGCATGTGCTTTAATACATTGCAGGCAGAGTTACAGCAAGCAAGAGCTTGATAGTGAAGTTCTGTGGATCAGTTACTAAGGAAACATCTGGCTACATCCACAGCCATGACATTGACTAGACCAATATAATATTTTATAGTATGGGAGTGTCAGAAATAAACTTGTTTTACTTTAGAGCTCCACTGAATGTCATCAAAGGCTTTTATTTATGTTTCAACTGCCATTTATAAGATTTTGGCCCCAGTTCCCAAACGTACATGTGCTACACTCAGCCATGCAAGTGGTAACATACTATGTCACTACACCATCTCAGTGGCAGCTAGGAGGGATGGTATAACAGTCAGGAAATCATATTTATAGTACTGGCTACACATTACATACTGTTACTGAAAACTATTCGCATCTTCTGTTATATTTGAACTCCAGCCGTATTGACAGTCTTGTTCATACTGCACTGTTATCAACCTTAATGCCACAGCTAACTGCTAAAAGCAGTACCTCAAATGACCTTAGTAAAATGATCATAACTATATTGCATTAAATTGGATGTTATAGCTACACAAACATAAGTCACATAACAGACCAAAGGCATCATACTTTATACTGAGTGAAACCACTACAGCACATTCTGTCAAGTAAAGTACTGTATACAAATCATGACACTACAGAATTTCTTCTGGATTTGCTTTATATTGAGTAGGACAAGCCTTCAGCTGTAAAAAGGGCAAATTAAAGTTTCACTGATGAGAAAGCAGCAATCTTCAAGTTTCCCACTGGAGAGCATTCCATGAAGCAAAGTAACAAAGTTCACAGTCTGAATGGTACATATGAAATATTCATTTCCAGAGTAGTATATTATTCTTCTATACAGCTAGAAGAGAAAAAGGAAATAAGGAAATATTGCATGTAGAAGTTCAGACATCAAATTATCGTGGTCTGTTTGTCAAGACACTTTATTAAGATTGTGCTATGAAGCAATGACCACAAACTCGGCAGATTATGTGAGCCAAATTGCTATTAAGTGTCTGACAATATATAACTTTTCAACTTCTTCTGTTATCACTTTAACAATACATTTCACTTATCTTAAATTCATCTGCAAATTTTTGTATAACCTCTATGCAGTCTAGCTGTTACTGATGAATAGCTTTAATATGTTGAATGTTATTTGGTGCACCTTTAAGTTTCATATTTAATTCCTTCTCTGTTGCAACAACCATCTCCATGGTTCCACTAAAAATGGAGTTGGTCCCATTTGTTTTCCTCAGTCAGTAAAACATTATATAAATAAATTGCCTGCAGCCACACTACAGGGCAAATGCATTTATGATGGTCTGAAAGGAGTAGGCCTGATGCAATTTGCTCCAAGACCTACTCCAGAAATAGCAATTAGTGAATGGATTTGGTTGTGCCAGATGCTGATGGAGAAAAAATTCAGTCATGAAATAAGTAGCAAAATTGTAACAGTTAATAACCAAAGATTATGGCCCACAATAATTAACTATGGAGCCATACAGACAAAAGTATATTTATATTTCAGAACAACATACTTACAAAATGGCATGGTATTTCTTTAAAGCTGTAGCAAATGTAAACTTAGTGTCAAAGGGCAAAAATGATCCATAAAATCTGCCAGCAGAGAAGCAACAAACCTTTGCGCTAAATAAATATGTGAATCAAAAAGAAAAAAGGCCCTGTTATCTATTTGCTGGCAACAAAGCTCAGGGAAAGGCATAATATCTTTATGAAAATCTAAAGAAACACAGAAGGGCAGAAATTAATACTAAGTATAGCCTAGCTAGTGCAGAGCAAAAAATGAAAAGTAGTGAAAAGGCCAAGGATAGCCTTGTCAGTCAAGACAAGAGAAAAAATAATACACATGGGAATGCATAAGGCAATGGAGGGTGGGCTACTGAAATGTAGGAAGCCTGATGGTAAAGGAGTACAATGAGATGTTAAGAAATGGGACTGTTGGGGAGCGTGGCCAAGATGTGCCCAGTATAGCAGCAGTTCTACTCAGCTCTGTGTATAAAATATTTGTATGACAGGAATTGTTGGCTAAAAGTTATTTGAGAAGGTTAATTTCTTCATTAACTAAATCTTCTTATAGAGATCTAGGACCTCACATAAAACTTTTGAAGAAATTCAATGATTTTCCTGTCAAAAATACTTTGGATTTATTATCTCCTCACCAGCAGTGGAATGGCTACTTCAAAATCAACACACCAAGAAACTTCTCTCAGAAAGGATTTACAATCATTGCTAACTAATGTACAGGATCTATCTACCAAACTGGATAAAATGGATCTAAAACTGGATATATTTAAAAAAGACTGTACCAAACAAATGGAAAAGATTCATGAAGACCTTCAAATACAAAAAACTCAAATGGCAGGTTTTGAATTAGCACTTAATGACATTGACAGCAGAGTACATAAAGAAGAAACAAATATAGAGTACTTATTGAAGTAAAATACATTTTCACAATCTAAAGTGGATGATCGGGAGAACCAGTCTCGCAGGAATAATATCAGAATATTTGGCTTACCCGATAATATAGAAGGCAATAATCCACCCAAATTCCTAACATCTTGGGTACAAGTAGTCTTAGACCTGCCATAATCCTTGTCATATGACATTGAGAGGGCTCACAGATCCTTGTCTACATCTAAAACAAGTAAGAATAATTAATCTAAATCAGTAATACTGAGGTTTTTATCAACATATGACAAAGAACTAGTTCTTAAAACAGCCTGGGCAAAAGCTCCAATTAAATTAAATCAAAACATCATCCGTTTTGACAATGACTATTCTCCACTAGTAATAAAAAGAAAACAATTCTTACCATTAATTAAGGAACTTAAAAAAGCACAATTCCCTGCTAGACTTAAAATCTTCTTGCAAGATGGCATCAAAACATTTGAAGAACTGGATACTGCCCTTACTTTCATAAAATCTAATAACATTATTGAAAAATTAGAAGAAATGGATTGGGCAAGTGCAAGTCTTAAAAGATTAGCAGAAAATGACAGTTGGAAAACAATGGAAAAGAAGAAAAGTTCAAAAAATATTTTTCTTTTCAACTAGAAACTCTAAATATAAATCTAGTGACTTATGAATAAAACAATGTCTTCATGCCCATGTAAGTTCACAACTTTAAATACTATGTTATTTTAATATATGTGCCTTTAAGTCTGTGTCAGTAAGTCATGTATATGCATATAATACCATTTATTTATTATAGTTATGTTTATAATTGTTTAGTCATATATGGTTCCAAAATAGAATATAATCTAAGTACTTCGTTTTCTTCTTTCTCTTTCTTCTTTCTTCTTTTCTTTCTTTCTCTCTCTCTTTCTCTCTCTTTCTAATAGTGTCTCTATTGTGTATTGTATGTAGTAGTAATGTTACATACTAATTTGCTCTATTGGGATACTTATGATCTAATATATTATATTAACTAGATAAATTGAATACAACTATAATATAAAATGGGGTTAATTGAAGGGAGCAACACTGAGAATAATATTTAAACTGATAGCTTATAAGAAGGTATGAAACCTGGATTATTGGCCTTGTGTTATTTCAGAACAAGAAATATGGCAGGATGGTCTTGATGTTGCTTAGGCTGCATGTACTTTAACTTCATGATGTGTTTTGTGGATTTAAAAGTGCAGCTGATCTGCAATTTTCTCAATTCATGAACAGTGGGGTTTACGGCAGCCTCAGTTTGATAGAAAAGCTTTTGAACTGTACATATATGGGTTTGTAATTTGCAACACATAATTAATAGTATTGCAATCATGATGCAAAACAGTTTGTCTCACGCTTATCTCTCAAGAAGTGATTCCAAAGGAAAATACACTTACAGTTCCCTCTTATTTCAAGAACACTGTTTTTTTTTCTCTCTCTTTTCACCAAGAAGTCGGCTTGAGCAGAAACTTTTCCTCAATAGAGCACAAAGCAGCTGGATGACATCATTCAAGTCTGTGCGACCAAATATCTGATCTTTGAACCCGTGGGAACGTCGCACAGACAACATGGAATGTTAAAACGCGATTTACCCGCAATGAGGTTTTAAAGTACTTTAAAGCACTCCACAAACATTCAAAACATTATTATTTCAACTTTTATTCTTATTTTTTGCTACAATTAATAGTAAGGAAGGATGAAGAAAATACGTATGTGTATGTATGAGTGGTTGTGTGTGTATATATATATATATATATATATATATATATATATATATATATATATATATAGATTCACTTCATAACATTGAAATATCAAAATACTGAAACTCAAAACACTGAAACCAAAATACTGAAACTCAAAATACTGAAAACACATATTATGCATAAACTCAGCTTAAACAACATAAATCATAACAATTTCTACCAAATATATGCAGGGGGCAAGGCCCCCTGCACCCCCATGGGTTATTACCCCTGCTAATTAAATATATCAACTCCAAGATTGCACATAGTGTAGTTAAGTGCAATCTTGGAGTAGATATATATAATTAGCAGGCGGTATGAGGGGTGCAGGGGGCTTGCCCCCTGCATATATTTGGTAGAAATTGCTATGATTTATGTTGTTTAAGCTGAGTTTACGCATAATATGTGTTTTCAGTATTTTGAGTTTCAATATTTTGAGTATTCAGTATTTTGAGCTTTCAGTATTTTGGTCTTCAGTATTATGAAGTTTTGTCATTTTCAGTATTATGAAGTTTCAGTGTTATGAAGTGAATCCATATATATATATATATATATATATATATATATATATACATAGATATATATATATACATATATATATATATATATATATATATATATATATATATATATATATATATATATATACATACGTAGATGTATGTGTGTATGTGTGTGTGTGTGTATGTGTGTATGTATTTATGTATCTATGTATATGTAATCATATGGGGATATCTATATATGTTTGTATGTACATGTACATTTATCTCTATACACTGCATTAAATGAAAATTGTTTAAAAAAAAAGGAAGGGGGAGGAAGAAAGAAAGGAAAAAAGAAATAAAGATTTAAATGAAAAGACACACTTTTTGACAACATTTTGACATATACATGTGTATATAATATTATTACTGCATTGTGCAAGCAATAACCACACTGACATTGTAACACATTACAAATTTTGTAAAAAATGTTGACCTCATGTTAAATACACATTTTGTTAGATTACTGCATGCACCTTCAGTTATAGGTGTATTTTTTCTCTAACATGTAGTATGAAAAACAAAATTGTAAATATCTTTACCATTAGATGGTAGACAGCAAAGGCAATTAACCTCCTTACACTCTGTTAGTAGAAAATGGCACCTAGTGAACTTATTACATAAAGTTTCTAATGAGATGCAATGGTGTCACAATATATATGCTTCTAAGTGATCTTTAGTTAACATTTTTTCTTGCATATTGAAATAACAATATATCCATGAAAATAAGTTAATATACAGAGTAAAGAATTTATTTATCTGTTGTGTTTATATATATATATATATATATATATATATATATATATATATATATATATATATAAATATATATATATATATATATATATATATATATATATATATATATATATATATTCTTAAGCCTAGATAGTCTGTACCTAATCTAATATCATTAATAGGGAAATGGTTTAAACAATACATGATTTTAATGACAAAAACATCATATAGACTACCATTTAACATTATAAAAGAGTCATTTTACAGATAGGTATCATTCCTCTTTGAAGTATACTATTAGATTTGTTTTTCTTTTCATTATTTTATAGTTATTACCTATGAGAAACAATCTTATAATTAGCTTAAATCTTTATGGATAAGTTATATAGAATGTACTAAACTTGTAGTATGTTATAACAATATGGTTTAAAACTTCAGCTATATAAAGTGATGAGGTTTTTATTTGAGTAATTATAGTATTCCTAGTTACAAGTAAAGATTGGCAGTAGCTTGAGTACTGTTGCTTTTGGAAAGAACAATAATTTGAGTGGTTATGCTACTCAAATTAGGGGTTTTCAACTCCAGAATGGGGAGGGTTAGTTATGTTATCTTAAAGTTATGTTTTAATGATTTGATACAATCTTTTCTGATGTTCACAATGACATGTTGTAATATCTCATAGTATAATATTGATTTATTACTAAGGTTTTCTAGCATTTATTGTCAACAAGATGGCAAATTACTGAATAACTATGTACACAACAAACATAAATACAAACATTTCTTTTAAAAGGCATTTCAATTAATATCAATGGTCTAAATAATCCTTGCAAAAGAAGAGGATTAAACAAATACCTTAAAACACATAAATCACACCTTGTCTTTTTACAAGAAACACACTTGGTATCTTCAGATATTGATAATTTAAACTCCAAACATTTTCCAATTCTAGCTAGCTCAGAACATAATGAAAAAAAGAGGGGTAGCTATTTTATGGAGTAATTCCCTTCCTGTACCTAAAATATTGGAGGTATACAAAGACAATAAAGGGATGTTTTGTTCAGTCACAATAGACTCATATCAGAAAATATATACTCTAATAAACATATATTGGGTGCCAGGTATAGGATCAAATACAGTAAAACAGCTTTTAAACAAGATTGTAAGCTTAGCTAAAGGTAGCATTGTAATTGCAGGTGATTTTAATTGTATTTTGAATGATACAGATACTAACACTACAGTTATAAGGAAAATTTCCACCTCAGCAAAATTATTAAAAGACTTGACAGATCTATTTTTATTAAAGGACATAAACATGTTTGCAGACCCAGACTCTCTCCCATATACCCATTATTCTTATAGACACAAAACAAATTCAAGAATTGATAGAGTTTTGATGTCAAATGAGTTAACAGATGATCTTGTAAAAGTTTATCCCAAAATAACACAATAATTCCCCTATCATGGAAATATACTTTTATTGCCCCAATAATTAAAACAAAGACCCCACCAAATGTTCTTCATATAGACCAATCTCTTTATTAAATGTTGACTCTAAAATGTTCATGTCCATATATGCGGAAAGGATTAAAATGTTTTTACCATCCCTAGTTAATGAAGACCAAACTGGTTTTATAGTTAACAGAAATACTTATGATAACATTAAAAGAGCAATTACTTTGATAGATGCTGCAAAAACATTAAATAGAAACTTAAACCTAATAAGCTTAGATATAAACTGTGCCTTTGATTCAGTTAATTGGTATTACCTATTCATGCTCTTAGAAGAAGTGAATTTCTCGAATAATTTTACAAACCTTATATTCAATTTATATAAAGATAGTCAAGCTTATATTAAAATTGGTACTACCATTTCTGAGAAAATACCTATTATAAAGGGACTAAACAAGGATGTCCCTTGTCACCACTATTATTTACACTAGTTATGGAACCATGGGCCAACTTAATAAGGGATGATGAAAGAATTGAAGGTTTCAAGTTGAATTCTACTACTTCTTCTAAACTACAATTATTTGCTGATGACATTTTAATAATTTTGGAAGAAAATAATAAATCTATCTCAGCAGTATTTGACAATATTATGAAGTTTTAAAAAATAGCAGGTCTAACTTTTAACAATAATAAAGCCAAGATACTTCTTGGTAATATAGAAGGAATTACAATTCCTCAGAAATACAAAAAATATATCCCTCAGAACAATCAAATAACATATTTAGGAATAGTAATTACAAATAATATCAAATATATTGCTCAAGTAAACTATAGTAACTGTCTAACTAGAATAGAAGATTTAATAAATAAATGGAATAGACTATTATTTACTATGGAAGAAAGACTGTCAATTATCAAAATGATTATCCTCCCTAAAATACTTTACATAATTCAATTGTTGTCTTTATTTCCTTCCAAAATTATAATCAGAAAATTCAATACATTAATGATTAAATTCTTTTGGCATCCTAATAAGACTAGAATCGCTTTAAATTACCACATGTATGATCGGACAAAAGGAGGTATAAGATTTCCAAATTTGGAATTATATACAATGTCCTCAATTATTAAAACTGTTTCCCTCTTAATTAACAACAACTATTCTTCTAAATGGAAATTATACTTAACTTTATTATGTTGGGATTCTACTATCTTGCTAAATAATCAGAAATCATTAATAATAAAGAACTCTATCCTATGGATGATATATTTTTTTATAACACAATCAATTAAATCATATAAATCAATCTATATGCTAACTCTTTTTAAGACATTTAGAAATTATATATTTAAGTTTACAAATTATAAAGTTTGGTTCTTTCTTCTTTATCCCATATCCTTCACTCAAGGCCTTATACTCTCAACAGATTCACAAAAATGTTAATTTTCAAAGAGAGAGGTTTAATTTATTGGTCTCAACTAATGAGAAAGGACATAATTAAGTCTTTAGAGGACCTAAAAAATGAATTTAAAAGAGAAAACATATATTGGTTAAATTTACAAGAATGTAGACAGCATTTATCAAATGCTTTAGAATTAATGCCCCAAGATTTAATACAATCTATACCAAAAATAATATTTCTAATTTCAAGCACTCAAAATGCAAATATTGCTAATATTACATTATCACATATTTGTAAAATATTAAGAGATGAAACAAATCAACATCCTCGAAAATATTGGCACTACTTTAATATAATTAATTCTCATCGTCCCAATGATCTAGATAAACTTAATATTTTCGAATCAGCTTATAAAACTACAGCTTTTTTAAAGTGGAGAATTTATACTTGGAAATTTATGCATGGATCCTTCATTACACCACATATCACTAACAAATTCAACAAGAACATAAGCATGTGTTGGAGATGTAAAAAGATATTGAAAGCTGACTGGTCACATATGTTCTATGATTGCACATTATTAACAAAATATTGGGAAGATATAAATTGTTTCTTACAAGGCTTGTTTACAGATAACTTTATGTTAACCAAGTCTTTAATATTATTTAATACTACAATGCATCAAAGTGTTAATACAATGAAATATCCAATAATATGGACAGTACTGTCTATAGCAAGGAAAATAATAACAATCAATTGGAAATCTGATTCTCCTCCATCACTTTGAGAATTTAAAATACTTCTCACTGAAGTCTGCAATCTAGAGCTATTGACTATCAAGTCAAGAACAAATAAAAACATAAACAAAATAAGTTTGTGGAAAAAATTATTTGATTTGCTAGAAAAATATTAACTGTGAAAAACATATTTATTAAAATCTGATATACTTGTGAGCGTCATTGTAAATAGTTATGTTCCTTTGTTAGTTATAAATTGTTTAACTTTTGTATTGAATATACTTGAACATCTCTTGTATTTAGTTCTTTTATTGAAAATTCAATAAAGTTGTTTTCAAAAAAAAAAAAAAGAAATGGGACTGTTAAATTAATACTTCTCAACACTTATGCAGAAATGCATCTTAGCTGATTAGCTGACGTGATCAGGAAAATGGAGTACATCCCAGTCCTTTAATAGAAGGACTGTTTGTGAGTGAACTTTAAAAGTTACAAGTAGAATACACAACGTGTCCTGAAGAGATATGTCTAAGGAATGTTAGAGAACTGATAATAATACTAAGTGAACTTTATAACAATATACAGGAGGAGAATGTCGTTCCTGCTTACTTGAAGAGGATGCATATGATTCTTCTGCAGAAGAATGGAAGGAAAGCCAGCTGAACATTATTGATTTGTCATTCTTATCTCAGCTGTAAATGGAATTATGGAATCACTGTTGAAGGAGATTTTTTTTTTGGCTCCCACATACTCACCTGCTCATATCTGTCCTTGTCTCATACCCCTTTGTCTCTTCCTGCAAGATCACAAACATCCTGTCATATCACTTGCTACAGACAAGCTCCATTTCATGCAGATAGTGCCCTTCATGGACCTTCTAATGATGAGGTCACTGTCACCACTTTGTATATATTATATATATATATATATATATATATATATATATATATATATATATATAGTTCCCTATCAGAAGCCTGAAACACTATAAGCCTGAAAATCAAAATCCTGAAACCAAAAGCCTGAAAATTCAAAATCCCGAAAACCCAAAATCCTGAAAACACAAATAATGCTAATATGTCACTATAAAGACACTAATATCTACCAACTGATCCTGACCCTAACCCTAACCCTAAAGTCCGTCACTATCGCACACTCACCTGACCTGCACCCTAACCCTAACTCATTTAAACCGCCCCTAACCCCAATATTTGTCACTATTGCATACATGCCTAACCTGCGCCCTAACCCTAACTCACTTAAACCACCCCTAACCCTAACAGAAAACCAACCGCACACTTACCTGAACCCAACGCATGACCTAACACCACAGGGCTAACAATAGCAAAGCCACAATGATGTCAGTATGTCCATTTTGTGTTTTCAGGATTTTGAGTTTTCGGGATTTTGAATTTTCAGGCTTTTGGTTTCAGGATTTTGATTTTCAGGCTTATAGTGTTTCAGGCTTCTGATAGGGAACTATACATATATATATATATATATATATATATATATATATATATATATATATATATATATATATATATAAATATGTGTGTGTGTGTGTGTGTGTGTGTGTGTGTGTGTGTACCTAGGTGCAGGAATTTTTATGGCATATGCTTCACAGGGAAACCGTAACTGAAGTGGAACATGTCTGACAGCACTGAATACTTTGGCACATGGACTCAAGCATTAACTTCTATTAATTGAACAGTAGCCAGCTCAAAACCAGAAAATATTGAGTGATCTCCAGTGGAAAGTACCTGGTTGTAAGCAGAAGCATGGAACCTTCTTTACTTCAATAGAAAACAGATAAAATAAGAATATTAGAACTTACAAGAAACTCATTGGAGTAGTGATCAATGTGAGAGAATAAAAAATAAAAATAAGTGGATTAAGATGAATTATAACTATGATGAATCTTCACATAAGGAGGGGTAATGATTATTGTTAAACAAAAAATGTATATGGGCTTTGGGAAGGGCCTATTTTGTAAATGAAGGGAGAATAATTCTATTTGCATTAAAATTAAATGGGCATATAATTACAATAGGATCTATTTATGCTCACTTTAGAGATTATTCTGACTTCTTAGCAAATATTTCACATGGATTGCAAGAGCTTAATAACACTTCTGTTATTTCAGGGAGGACAACAGAATGTCATACTGAATGATGTAGTACATCAGTCTTATCCACCAAAGGTATATTCATATTAGAAAAGTCATGTATCTATGTTGATAGATTCATTGGAAAAAAATGTACACGTTTCACATAAAGCTAAATTAGGATCATTGATATGTTATTTTATCACCAGATGTATTACAGTTAACAAAATTTAATATAAATAACTTTACTCCTTGGACAGGTCACCAGATCACTATGCATAAAACATTTTTATTATATACAGGATGGGATCTTGTCAGATAAGGAAAAGGAAGATATGTTCAGCATGGTTTAAGATGGATCATTTTGTTACTTATATTCTCACCCAGATTATTAATTATTGGGTAGAAAGCGATAAGGTAGCAGTTTCTATAAAATTGAAATGGGATGCTTTTAAGGCTACCTTATATAGATATATGGAAATGTATATTATTCATTTTACATATAAAGAAAAAGTGCATTTAAAATAAATTGATCAACAAGTAAACTCTTTGCATCATTTATTAGCTATTAATTGTGATAATATTTCCCATTTGGACAGCAAAAGTGGACCTACATAGTTATCATCACAACATTCTAGAGCAGACATTCAAAGCAGATATTTTTAAAAATAATTACTTTCATTTTGATATCGTAAGGAGATGTTTTGCATCACACATTTGGGGATTACAAACTAGAAATGCAATTTTCCAAATGTATAATGAGGCCAGACAACTAACAAAAGAGCAAGGTGAAATTAAAGATATTAATTCCTATTTTAAGAAATTATTTAATAGACTATGATCAAATAATGTGCAAGAAATTGATGAGTGGTATTCTGTAGCTAAATTGAAAACAGTAATTAAGAACATAGGTATGTCTTTACTGGATATTAAAGAAGCAATCAATGATTTAAAACCAAGTAAAGAATTAGGTCCTAATAAGCTATATAGATGAATTTTATCAAGCTTTTTCAGATGAACTTGTACCTTTTCTTTTGAAACTAATGCATTAATGACTATTCCTGGATGGGGCATTCTTAACTCAATGAGGCTTGCAGAAATGGTTTAAATTAAGAAAGAAAACAAAGGCATGGCTTAATGTGAGAACATTATTGCCCCATCTCCATTATAAATCTGCATTGTAAAATAATAGAAAGAGCAATTAAAGAAAAAATACCATAAGTAGAGAAAATTCTTTATTCAATACAACTCAGCTTCTACCCAAGTAGGAGAGCAATTGATGTTGACCTATTACTTCAATCATATCCATGCAGGACAAAATTAGATTCCATTGGGTTTAACAAGATTTGATACAACTAAGGCCTTTGATTTAATTAATACACATTTTTTAGGGTCAGTACTAAAAATATTACAAAATATACCCATATCTTTAATTGCTGTTATATAAAATCTATATGCACTGACAGAAGCTTACATTAAAATAAATAATAAGATTCTACCTACAATTAATTTAATTACACAAATAAGGCAAGGGTATCCATTATCAGCTACTCTGTTTTATAATGTAATAAAGCCATTACATTTTAAACTTAATATACTTTATTCATAACAACTATGATTAGAATAGAACAATATATGCTTGCCTTTGCTGATGATTTAATGGCCATTCTAAATGCATTTAATCAGAGCATAAGTTTAATTATAGAAAGTTTTGAGTGGGCAAAATATTTGATTAGTTAAATAATTAATCTTGAGAAATCAGAAAGAATATTAATAAAATATACTGATCAGAATTCAATGTTTAATCAAATTCCTGTTGGGAAAACCATCAGAGCTAATCTAGAACATTTTTTTCAGGATACATATTATATTTATTTCTGGAAGATTATAAATTACCTAAATATAATTGGAAATATGTGTTCTTTATTAGGGAAAATTAATATAACAAAATGATTAATTCTACCTTTGATAATATTTCCTTTATAAAATCATTTACTCCATCCAAAAGAATAATAAATATCACAAGTTATGAGAAAAATAGACATATTTTTATAGAGAGGAGGAGGCCCTAGAATTTCTTGGTATGTAATGAGAGCATGTAATGAGCAAGGGTGCTGAATTTATTGGGCCTGAAGAGTTTTGTAGAATCTGTTGGCACAATGAGTCTAATAAATATTCAGTATAATAGTAGCCTGGTTTAAGAGTTGATTTTGACTAAAACAGTAAATACTAAACATCCCTTGTTTAAATTATTAGCTGTGTAATATTCTTATTTTACATTAACAGAATATTTTAAATCAATAATTTCCAAAAATATTGTTACCAATTCACTATATCAAGTTAATTTGGAAGAATCATATCATCTCTTATTCTTTTCCTCTAATAAGATGGCTACTGCCTGGGATGAGTAATTTGGCCTTGTTAGAATATAACACAACAAGTAGTATTAAATATGAATGAATAGACAAGTTAAGGGATGAACTGGAAAGAATTTTTCATTGAACAGTTAATAATTCAAATAATAAAAAAATGTATGAATACTATGAAAAAGATATCTTTGTTACATAAAATACACGTTACAACTCAATTGATATATTCCAAGGTAAAACTGATTGGGAAAAGGTATTACCTATTAAGTCTAAATATGAACAATAGCTGAACTTATTATCGGAAATAAAAAAATATATATTTGTTAGTCAGGAATCAAACAATACAATATACAAAATGTATGCTATACATTTTACTCTCAAACAGATTTTTTTTTGATGCATGATAGTAGTTCATTAGCTTGTTGGCATTGTGACCATGAACAAGTTGACTTATTTCATTGTTGCTGGTTATGTGAATCAACACAAAAAAGTTTGTAAAACCACATGCCAATGTTTGCATATACTGACAGGAACTGAGATAGCTTGGTATTCCAAAAATGTTATTGTTAGAGCATTTAAGTGTTAGTGATAGTGATATACCTCACGTTCTAAAACAAATGATTTTCACCCTCTTCTTCACTTTTTTTTTTGCTTTGGGTCTATTTGTTTTATTCTTAAATTATGTTTGCTTGAGTAAATTATGATAAGAAGGTGTATTTTTTTGTTTGAAAATGTAATGTTAAAACATAATTACAGACTTGAGGAAAGGATTCAAAAAGTGTATGAAGAAACATTTACACCTAGGTGAAACACCATGAAATGTTTCTTATAGAATATAGTGACGACTGATTGGAGCATCCTTCCTGAACTGGTGGTACATCAAAACAATGAAATATTTGGAAATGCATAGAAAAGGCAGAAAGTAAATATTAGTCTCAGAAGAAGAAGAAAAATATTCAAGTTCAAAGTCAAAAGTCAAACTAAACTTTATTGTCATTCAAAAATCACACAAGTGCAAAAAGTGAACAAAATTCTGTGTATCCAGACTCAATGTGCAGACAACATATAAACTATTTTCACAGACATTTACACATGTAACACCTTGCTATTGCATCACAGACATGTAGGTAGACAGACTAATATTGTATATAATTAGAAATACATTTTAACATTTTTCAAACTGAACACTTACTTGCATGAGACTTTAGTATTACACAGGTACTTAGTTAAGACATTGCATTGATCCTTGCACAGAAAGAGACATTTGAGTATTGCAATGTGAACATTAGAGTATTGCACTATAGATCTTTGAATAAGTTGCTGGTAAAATAAAATCCACTGCTATCAAAAAAGTGGTAGAGTAGTGCAGGCAAATTAGAATACCAACTGTTTCTTATATCTCATCAACATATGTGTTATTAGCCCTTCTTCACTGAACTGTGTTTACCATATCTATATTTTTATAGAGATATTTGCATAGTTTAAAAGTATAAGGAAAGAGATCAGAAAGGGGATCTGAAAATAATTAATACTGCTTCATTTTTCTGCTAGTGGTGCTAGTGGTCATATTTCCTATGTTTTTCTAAATATTTTGTAATATCACTACGTAATTAGAACCATTGGCATATTTCTGCACTAAATGTCATTTGTATTTTGCCAAGTCTATCTGGCTGGGTACTAGGTGCATCTGCTATAGGATAGCTGCCTTTTGTGTTTACCTTATTTGGCACCCACCTCTGGGGTGAATAATTCTGATGTTTCTTGTTAAGCTTAACATTTCAGAACATAGTGAGATCTTCTAATAATAATGATGAGACCTAATAAATTTAAAACATATATAGAAGAGCTTTATTAGTTGGCCTGATTGCATTACTAAAGACCCATGAATAATGAGACATTCATGGACTAGTGTGAGGAAACATTTTGAGTGGCATTTGCATATATCCCATGATGCCTTGATAAAGAGAATTTTAAGAAATATTTTTTTTTATCTAGATTTGTGTGTTTGCCAGGACCTTTCTGTTTAGACTTTTTCTTTTAGAATTAGACCCAGTAATAATTTATGTGGTCTTTTGGGAATTACCTTGTTCTCTTCTGATCTACATCAATTTGTGTGATGACTTCCTACCATGTAACCTACTACCAGTTTTCAAAGAAGGACAAAATCAAGTACTTTGACATATAGAAAGGCAATTTCCACATGGCCTTGCTCTACATTTTTGACATCCAATTAAAAAAGTAGTCTAAGTTGTGATTTAGTATACTTTTGTGATTTCTTGATAGCTTAGACCTTTTGCAACTTTTATATAAACAGGAATGAATTCTGCACTGGTTTCCCTCTGTAGTGATTCCAGAGTTCCAAACTTTGAAATAAGATTTAAGTAACATGCAATTATGAGTCAACTTTACACTGTTCATTATATTGATGAACTGTAACACTAATCTCCTTTAGAGAAGTCCATTGTACCATCAGCTCATAATATTTATGTTGTTTTGCCATGTATGATCATATTTCCTGCCCATAATTTAAAACATTTGTGCTCATGGCATCTATGATGGCCTACAATAGTCTCACACCATTGTTGTATGGCACCTTGGTTAGTGTGCAGTACACTTATATATATATATATATATATATATATATATATATATATATATATATATATAGCAAGCCATGCTTAGACCCTTCTCTTCCTTTCCCATTCTCAAAGCTGTGGTAATTATGTCTGCATTGTGGCCCACACTCAGCCACTTCTTGCTTCTTACTTATTTTCAAATACCTTCAAACAAAACTGTAATAAACATTAGACTGTGAATTGTGATGAATGACTGCCCCTTTTAATACAATGAGCAACTATGTAGTAGAAAAGCAGCAGAGCTAGACAAATTTAGAAATTGAATTGGATATGTGCTAGTTCAAACTCTAGAAATGAAACTTCATGACTGCAGTCTGTGCAAGGGAGTTTTAGCACCTACAAAGATGACGGGAATGAAAAAAAATCTTTCTTTGATGCCCATAGGTTGTACACAGTGCATTCCAGAATACAGCATTCTGTGTCACACCAGCACTAGATATTACACAGTGTATAATGTATGCACGGCTGTAATGGTTTGGACATATTATTTGTAAAATTGTTTATACACTGATGCCTCATCCCTATATTTTCTCCTGATGAAATTCTGAAAGTAAAATATATGTATGCCTCTTTAAAGGGCATTTTTCCCAATAGTGAAGTGCCCATGTGTACCACAAAAATTTATAGCCCATAAGATATTTGCTTCTTGGAATTCAAGTGGCCATAGGGGAAATTTGCCAAAAAAATTGAAAGATGAAATAGTAGCATTAAGCTTTGTGAACAGACAGTGCAACTACACTGAAAATATTAGCTGATGTCCTTCAATATCACTGTTGTAGTATCCATCACCTCTGGGATCTCCCACCAAGTATAACTCAACATTCAATCAGTATACCAAAGCTTTTATTACCTAGGGCATAAAGGTGACATAGACTCCCATTTCAGAACTTCATTGCCAGCAGTCTAGATGCCATTGTCATACATCAGTCTAAATGCACTTCACATTCACTAGTTATACTGAGCCTACATCTTTCCAATAAGTACTTCTTGTTTTTTTTCTTTTTCTTATATTGTTCAGTGTGTTACATGTCATCCAAGGAAGGGAAATGTCAGTGTGGGAGGCAGATTCCCCATGAAGACCGCTGCAATAGGTACTTGTTTTGCCTAGATGTGTCACACAATGACACTCAATGCTCCATCTTTCAGGACTTTGTACCCAAGACCTTTAGTTGCTGCCTTTCTTCACTTTCCATGTACCTTAAGAACTAATGTCTTAAGCTTTTAGCAGAGGGTACAAAGGCAGAATCCATTCATCCCAAGACACAGACACTGCATAAAAAGAAGGCCAAATAGTGTAGGCCAGATTCCTATGCTATCCAGCCTTCAACAGACATCTCTCTTGAGGTCATTGAGAGCACAGAGCATAACCCAGCATTTACTTTGGTTGCTTTTCCTGTGATCTTCTTGGAGGTTGGCATGGAACCTGCTTCTCTCACATCCTTGGAGGCCCTGCAAACATCTGCCATGGATGTTGAGGGGGAACCACAGCTGGTTACTTCTTAGGGGCCCAAAGGGATTCCTTGTTTGGGAAGAGATGCTGGGTACCTTAATAGAATCTAGGCAGGGGTCTGACCCTCCTCATTTTGTCAGAGCAGATGCCCCAGGGAAGAAAAGGTAGAAAGCTAAGCTCACCAAGACTCTGCCACAACTTGCTTTGAGGAAAAGGTTAGTTTTCTTTTGCTTTCTTGCACTTTTATTGCTTTATTGCCTTTTTCTATTTTGTACATTGTGATCTGTTTTCTTTACACTATGTTTTACTTGTATTCTACTTTTAATTGCATATTTAAACTAGGAAAGATACCTCAGCTGTTTCTCTTGTGAGTCACACAGAAATTAAGTTTTGCTCATCCTCAAACCCTGCTGCTGTTGTATTTTTAAACTCAACTGTCATTCTAGTTGCCTGGTCTTTATGTTAATTTGACCACATATTTCCTTCCTTCTCCTCTTTCATTGGTTGTTGTGAGTAAGCACAAAATTATCATTTTGTGAAATCACTCCCTCTCAGTTATTTAAATTTATTGGCTATCCCACTGTATTCCATACAACCAGAATACAAAGTGCCCCCCTTCCAATCTATCTTGCTGTTTTTAAATTAGTGGCTCCCCAGTTAGATAGCTAAAGCTTAGTTACCCCCTCTTTCATATTTAACTGCTTAGTGCACACTGCAGCTCTTATGATATTAACCTATTTTTCCATCTCACCTTTAAAAAGATCAACATCTACTTCAAAACCACCAATTACTGGAGAGCACAAATTCTGCGTCTTAGTAGTTATCTTGGGATTAGTGCTTCTGTTTTGCTTCTGGTGAGAGAAGGAGCATAGAGACACATTATTTCCTGGAAGCTGATGATCACCAGAAAGCATCCTAACAGTGACTGATATTCTCACTCCAATTGTCTAATCAATAAAAAAGGATCTGTTGCTATGGATATGAACTTTCCTACTGTCTCCATTACCAGGTTGGTGGATATGGGAACCCTGAGGAAATGTAGAAATTGTCTCATGTTTACTGACAACCAGTTAATTCTCAAACAAACTGATATGGTATGTGAGAGATGTATTTACATAATGTCACTGGAGGCAAAACTCTCACATAAAAGTACTCCTAATGTCAATAAGGTTGTCAGTAGTACACAGGCTGCACCCATCATGCACAATTCAAAACAGACATATCAAATCACATATGCTGAGGCACTTAAATGTAGACTTCCCAAACCACAAAGACCTCCTAGATGAAGTGCATGTAACAAATACTCTCAACATCCCTAAATGCACTCTTTCAAAACAATACACCCATAAGGCAAGCCACAACAAAATCAAACATTCTAGTCATTGGAGACTCCGTCTTGAGACACACTGATGTCCCTCTCACCAGGCTGAGTAAGGAGAAAGTTATGGTCATTTATTTATCAGGGGCTATGATCTGCCCATTATGTGCACATTCATGTCATTGGACCATAATTACCAATAAGACTCAGTCATAGTCCACATGGGAGTAAATGACCTGAGATGCACCTCCCTAGACTATATGAAGAGAGACATCATGGAGAGCTCAGAATAAGTGCCTCAGGCTTTTAAGAGCCTAGCACTGAGCAGTATTTTACCTTCTCCAAAGATGATGCCACAATTTGAACAAAAGATGATTGACTTTAATAATTGGCTTAGTTTCTGGTGTCATTCTAAGGGGTTGCAATACTTGTCAGCATGGGAGGAGATGGTCAACAGACCATGCTGCTTTGCCAGGGAAGGTTTGCGCCTCACCCCTCTAGGCTTTCAAATATTAGCTAAAACATTGTCTTCCCCCATTGTACCTTTTTAGGCAATGCCAAACTGAAAGTACTTCTGACATGGAAAATCAAAACCAAGAAAATCTAAAGGTATTGCTGCTCAACGCCAAGAGTCTAATAAAAAAACTCCCCTCCCTAGAAGCTCTCTTTAACCTTGAGAATTCTGACATCTGTGCAGTCACTGCGACATAGTCTAAAGCTACAGAGAGCACACCAACAGTGCAAGGGTGAAATGCCTTCCACACATTTAGACCAGCTACTTCACAGGCAGGGACTAAAGGTGGAGGTATCTCTGTTTACATCAAAAATAAATATACTTCAAGGCTAGTCAAACAGGACAATGCACTGGAGCTGCTCCATGATCAAATCACCATAGGTAAAATCCAATACCACTTTCTTGCAAGCTATAGGTCCCCGTCTATGACCCAGGAAACTCATACCATGTATTTCAACGTATTAGAAACACTAACCAGCCAAGCCAATACCATATCCATTCCAAATAAAACACCTGTAACTGCTGAAGGTGCAAGGGAGGAGTGTAAAATGATAAAAAACAAAACACCGGTGTCGCCACCATGGACAATGTTGATTTTCTTTAATATACACAAGCACAAATAAAATTTGAAGTGAAAATAGAATAGTCCCCTTGTGTTCAACACGATAAGCACTTTTGGATTCTCCTTCTTCAGATCGTATAACAGGAAGGCGAATTTTTAATTTAAAAAATTATTAGCATTTAATCATACATTGTCCTTCAAGCTAACACCTTCTTAATGACCTATAAGCTGCCAACCAATCAAAAAAAAACAATACGAGACACTCCTTTTTATTATCCAATCATAGTTCTCCTATTTTGTAGCATAGGTCTCAATGGAACTACCACATTCAGTCCTGGCTGCCTGTCCGCCCTTAAATGAATAATCCATTTTACCTCATTCCTTTCAGTGTTGTTAGTGGCATCTCCTTGTTTCATGCCTTGAAAATTATTCTCTATTACCTTAAAGTTAAAATGATGGGAGAGGAACTGCATGACATGACAAGCAAGGGCATTTATTTTGGATATCACAGAGATGTCTTAAAATTCTATTTTTAAACATTTGGTACATTTTACCCACATAGGCTGGACAGCCCAGGCAAGTTGCAAGATAGATCACGTGTTGTGTATTGCAATCAGCATAGCAAGAAAAACAATATTCTTTTCCATTAGTAGGATGTTTATATAAATTGTTAGTGTCAATGCTACTGCAAACTGAGCACCTGCCACAACGAAGAGTACCTTTTTTCTCTCTATTATTTGTAGGTGGAAAGCCATCTTTTGCACAAAGTATCCGTTTAAGGTTCTTTTTGTTCCTAAAGATAAATGTTGGTGTTTCACCTACAATCTCTCATAATTTATCTTGTGTAAGAATGGGACAAACGTCTTTATAATCTCACAAACTTGATTAATGTCATTGGTACAAGTCAAAATAAAATTAATTTGATTGTTTCTAAAGTTATGATCATCAGTTCTTTTAGTAGCAGCAGTGGTTTTCTTGTGGAGGTATGGAACACCCTTATTTCTCCTAAGATTAAACAATTTCTCAGTATTTAGGGTGACATCTTGGGTAGTATAACCTCTTTCTTTTAGGTTAGTCTGCAGTTGTAGTTTCTCTCTTTCATAGTCAGACTCTTGGGTACATAATATAGATATCCTGGTTATCTCATATACTATGATGTTTCTGGAAATGTGCTTAGGATGCATGCTACTCCTGTATAAATAATGATTTTTCCATGTATCTTTTTTATGTATTAGTGTACCAATCTTTCTTTCTTGGTCTAAGAATATTTTCACATCCAGGAAATCTATGTCTTCATAAGAACATTGAACTGTGAACTTCATAAAGGTGGTAGTCTCATTTAGATATGTTATAAAATCTTGCAATTGTTCCTCTTTCCCATTCTGCTAATACCAGGTTAGAGTAACTATTGATGCACAGTGTTCCCATAGCAACCAATGATTATGGTGTAGAGTCTCTGGGTAGGAGAATTCCACACAGCCTAGACTTGGATCTCATTTGTACGCTACTTGAGATTATCTTGGAAAGCAACATTTTTTACTATGGAAGAGTTACAATTGGCAACATTGGGGAGCTGCTATGAGAACATTGTGTGCCAATAGTTACTCTAACCTGGTATTAGAGAATGTTCTCAGTACTTCTAATCCCTGGTATGAAAATGTAGCCTATTATGGTCGTTTTGTTGATGACGCTTTTCTCCTATGGAAAGGTGAGGAGGAACAATTGCAATATTTAATAACATATCTAAATGAGACTACCACCTAAGCACATTTCCAGAAACATCATGGAAAATGAGATAACCAGGTGTGATGGCCGTGCCCTGGCCCAGCAATCAAGGAGCCTCAATCCTCACCACTAACACCAGAGAGGTTGTCTCCTAGAAAAGGAAAGGATAACTAATACACACAATAAACTACAATTTCCCTTAAGTGCACACAGAGATCACAGTCAGTCTGGGGCTGGTTTGTGTAGAGATAAGCTCTAGAGTACATTGCATATTTATAGAGGTTATTGTAATAGGCCACTCTAAAATAAGCCTTAGACTGTATAGTCACATTACCAATTGGATAATAATATTGCACAGTAATAATTGGACACCCTTTTGAGGGCCTTTTAGTAGCTGATATTATTAGCTGGGTGGTGGAAGGGATTACTACTGCATGGTCTGGGTAAAGGGGCACAGCTGGAGAATCTGTGTCAGCCTTTCCCAGGAGTGTCTGTGAAGTTGAATAAATACTTATGTCAAAGTGTGTGTGTGTTGTGTCAGTTACTTGGCAGGGACACGAATCACTGGTTGGACAGAGAGGGTATTGGAGGTTCTAGCTTGCCAGCTAGGCTGAGAACTGGACCCTATAGCTGTGCCAGTGGGGAGTCTTATTGGGGACCTGGTGAGCAAGGGAGCAACCATCCCCAGACTGACTGGGATCTCTGTGTACACTTAAGGGAAATTGTACTTTACTGTGTGTATTAGTTATCCTTTCCTCTCTTCTAGGAAACGACCTCCCTGGTGTTAGTGGTGAGGATTGAGGCTCCTTGATTGCTGGGCCAGGGCACAGTCATCACAAGTGTTTGGCAGTGGTGGGATCTGCTTCACATACTAATTGGCTTGTAGTGGTGTGGGTAGAGCGAATTCCTGTAGCTTATGTACAGTGATCTCTGAAAGTGTTTTGTACTCTAAAACAGCCATGCAGTGAATGTTCAGATCACAATTGTTTTATTTCTTTTGTTAGCTTAGTGTTATGTGAGACTTTTTCATGTAGCCCTGATGCTGTAGACAAGGGTTGATTTTGTGGATTACAGTACACTGTGATTTTGGTTCTATTGCTATCAGCAATACTTTTGATGGAAGATATTATCATCTGACATTATCATCCGACATTTTGAAATCAGAACTGGTTGGGGGATGAATGATACAACGAGTGATCAAGGTGGAACTATGGTTGCTAATGTTTGAAGAATCCACGACCATTTTTTGTTTTCTATGATTTTTATTATGTGGTCAACATGCATCATATATGGTGTGGACATTACGCATAGTAGGCTGAGGTTCTATCCACTTTGAGTTACTTAATGTTACTTTAGTGAGCCTGCCAAAGTTGAGGGAAACATTCTCCTCTGTTGGTCGTTTTTGGGTAGTGTTTGCAGTTTTGGGATTCTGCAAAATTCATTCATGTGGGGAGTTTGTATATAGTTTTGGTTTGTTTTTTCTCTCACTGGTTGCCTTTGAAATCATCGCTCTCATTGCTGGATATTTTCGGGCCAAAAGACTGCGTAATTTTATTCTGTTGCCAAGAATGTTAGACTTTCTTGTGTAGCCCTGATGTTGTATACAAAGGCTGCTTTTGTGGATTACAGCACACTGTGACTTTAGTTCTATTGTTATTACCAACATTGTTGATGGAAGATATCATCGTCCAATATTTTTTATGTGGACAATATGTATCATATACAATGTGTGGGTGTTACGCAGTATATATGAAGGGTTGAAGTTCCATCCATTTTGAGTTACCAAATATTGCTTCTATGAGTCCACTGTAGTAGAAGCACTACACCATTGAACATTTATATTAATGAACAAGTTTGGATTTTTTTTTCTTTTATCTTTTTGAACTGAATATTTATAATGGATTCAAGTTTTATTTCATCTAGTGACTGGATTTGAGACTTTGTTCAAGGGGACTGTGGCAACGCAGGCCATAATATTGTTTCAATTACAAATTGGTCATATTGGAATACTTGTTATATGCCTTTTTTACCTGGGTGTAAATGGATATTATTGTGCAACATATGTTATTCTTGTACTCTAGCTTTACTAGCGGGTTGTTTGTTTAATTTTCTTCACATCTAGTGTGTAGATAATATGCCATATATACGGTGGGCTGATATTACATTTTTTCAAACTTGTCATGTTTGGATGCTCCTATTATACTGCTGGAGTCAGCATATAATAACGGTTCCATTGCTATGGCCCCTTGTTGACTTTTTTGACTGATCATAAGTCATATAAAGAGCGGGCATCCTTTGAGATTTGGAGTTTGTTTGACTGTATAGAAATATTGCAAACTTATAAGTCTATTTAAATCTGTATACTGGCCATTTGTTTTTCAAATGTGTGGCCTTGTTTATTGATATGCAACATATGTTTTGTATTTTTTTATTGGAATGAAGGCCTTGCAGAGTCTTATGATTACATGTCATTAAGTTGCATTAACATTGGATAGGGGCCTTAGTTCTATGAGTGTATTATACTAATTTGAATATGTTATAATATTGCTTTCTTAGCAGGACTTGTATTATATTTTCTAACTATTCAAATAGGTCTCATAGACTAATAATACTTTTCAGTTTGATTGGCATTAATATTTTTTTATTTTACATCAACTTTTATGAGTTGAATGCAGAATTAACAGGTTGTAAATCCTGTAGGTTACTAAGTCCAATTACTATTGATAAATATTCTATAGGTCTTACATATACTTATATACACATATATTGTCCATTTTTTTGACTAACATTCAGATCTATACTGTGGGTCAGCTACTTTTTGGTTATTTCCAAGATGGATCTTATTACTATTCTTAAAGGATTATCTATTGATAAAAATGACACTCATATATTTGCATCTTTAGCTATCGACCAGTTGGATAATGGGACAGCTAAAAGTATTAAAGATGAGTGCCGTATACAGTTTGATAATATCTATAAAAAAATGAAGGTGTTAATGTCCATTGTTTGGCATAGTAGGCTGTTTCCAGCCTATATTGAAAAAGACATTACTCCCAGGGGACTGAGGATTAGAATAAAACCTCTTGTTGGCTAACCTGATTCAGAATTGTTGGAGCAATGGTCTAAAATACAGCAAAGCTCCACGATGGAGTTTGTTTTAAAGCCTTGCAAACATTCCATCAATGTAGAATTGATAGTTTAAATACAAGTATTACAAATGTGTCAGGATGCCAAAAAATGGGAGGACAACCCGGAATATAAGGAATGTTTAAGCAAATTAAGCATGGATTTATTAACAATGGAGAATGACTTTAGGTCCAAGAAAATCAATAAGTTTAGGATGGACCAACAGGATTACAGCTTAGGGAACTCTTTTGAACAATCTAAAAAAGTCATTTTTTTTTTACCAATAGAAATCCAGTGCCTAGATCAAAAAGGAAAAGAAAGTCCATTCTTAAACAACCTGTTAGTGACGGGTCTGGAGAAGATTTTTCTTCCCATACTGACAATGAGAGTGAAAATTCTCAAAGGTCACCAGCTCACAAACTAAACGTTTCCAATGAGATGGTGTGTAATAATAAAAAGCCCCTTTAGGTACAACAGGAAATGGGGGGGGGTAGGAAACACAAATGCCAAGGTCACTATAGGGACAATGCTACAGCTGTTGGAACCAAAATTGTTACAAACAATGTCGTAAATATTTCTTCAGCCATTTTATCAGAGAATGAATATAAAGTACTTAATAAAGGTCTCAATTACATACCTAGTTTTTGTGTGTCTGAATATGAATTTGTTCAGGATTTACTATCTTTTTGCAGACTTTTGAATCTTAAGATTTTCTTTGGTGACAATACAACACAGCAAGTTACAGAGGAATGTGGCTTTAAATTTCATGCTTCTAGGTTTGTGCCCCCAATGAATAAATATGCAGAAGCCTTTCAAAAATGTGTTCTTCGGGAATTACACTCTATTAACAACAGCAATTTTGGTTCTGTGCAAGATAACTTGGATGCTGGTGAAAAAGAAGCTTCAACTTAAAATTAGGAAGGATTTGGTGATTGTACAAGCAGACAAGGGGGGGGGGGGCTCTATTGTGGTGATAAATTGGTCAGATGGTCAGATTATGAAAAAGAAGGTAAAAGACAGCTTTGTGATGCTAGATTTTATACGCATATTTTTATAGATCCGAGTTGCAAGTTCAAGGGTGAGATTGATGGGTTTTTGGAACTTGCTATGAGTGAAGGCATCATTGACCAGCAAACCTTATACCATCTTAAGGTTATTGAACCATCTTTACCTTATCTTTTTTATTTTCTTCCCAAAATACACAAGAGCCTTAATAATCCACCGGGATGACCTATTGTATCGGGTCGTGGGTTTCTTACTGAACCCATCTCTTTATACCTTACAAGATATCTTAAACCCTTATTACAGGGTGTCAGAGCTAGAATTAAGGACACAACTGAGTTTATAACCATCATAGCAGATTCCCAAAAAGAGGATAATTGGCTCTTGTGTACATTGGATGTGACATCACTATATACCAACATCCCCCACTGGGCTGGACTCATGGCACTGGAGTTCTGGCTCTCAGAACTAAAGTTATATAAACCTGTTTTTAACAGGTTTTTGTTAGGTTTGGTAGAACATGTGCTAACTAAAAATGTCTTCCTCTTTAATGGTGAAGTCTATTTGCAGGTTAAAGGTACCGCTATGGGGGCTGCTTTTGCCCCTATATATGCGGACCTTTTCATGGGTTATTTTGAACATCATGTTATCTATGACAGGAATCATAACATCTTTATGGATGAGATGGATATTTGGCGTAGGTACCTGGATGACTGCTGGATGGTCTGGAAATCTGATATGCCATATTTACACGAATTTGTGAGTTACTTGAATGAAAATAAATGGGGCATCCATTTTACTGTTGAAGCTAATAAAAAATCTATCCCTTTTTTGGATGTTTTGGTGACAAAACAACAAGATGGTACTTTGGCTAATACAGTATATAGGAAACCTTTTCATTCCAATTCGTTGTTACACACCTCCAGCTGTCATCCAGGTCACATCATGCGCAATATCCCTAAATCTCAATATATGCGAAACAAGAGAATATGTTCTCAACAAACTGATCTCACTATGTGTAATAATGATCTCACCAATAGGTTTATTGAACGTGGATATTCAGATTGGTATTTACACCAAGCAAAGGCCATTGTTGATGGCATGTTCAGGGATCAATTATTAACCTATCATGAATTTAGATCTGGTCAAGACCCTAAGATTAGATTTACTACAACTTTTGGTAAGAATGTTACTTCTTTTACTAGGGTTATACAAAAATATTGGGATTTATTATGTATTGATGAACATTTAGCTACAATATTGGATAACAGATGTTATTTTTCCTATAGGAAAGGAATTACCTTGGGGGGGTCATTTTAGTTACTACAAAAAACATCCATCTGGAGAAATATATAACAACAAAATACAAATGACCATAGGGGGAACTAGACCATATGGATGTTTCCCTTCTGACCATTGTATATTTTGTAAACATGTTCGAAAAAACAAAGAATTTTCAAGTAAAAATACACCAAAAGTTTTTGATATTCACATTCTGTCTAATTGCAATAGTAGTTGGGTGATTTACCTTGCGGAGTGTCAATGTTCGGCCTTCTATATAGGTCAGACCTCTAGGTCTTTTAAACGTAAATTTTTTGAACATTTGAGCAACATACGTAATAAAGTAATCACCAATGCCTTATATAAACATACTCAAGTTCACACAACTGCTAGATTTTCTTTTACCATCATTGATAGAATTGTAGGTTTAAAATTTTCTAAAATCAAATGGCATGAAATTCTCAACAAAAAAGAAAAGATGTGGATCATACATCTAGGGGGTCTTTTTCCCCCGGGTCTGAATGACCATTTATGAGTTGACTCCCAGTCAGTTTTGAATTATGGTGGTTTATATATTTAATTTTTATATACACATACCTTTTTTGTTATATATGTGGTATATTTGTGTATATATATAATTTTACATGTATATGCAGTGATTTATTAATGTATTAATTTATATGTATTAACATCACAGGATTAGTATTTTAATCTAATTGTGTTTTTGATATGGTGTGTATATCTCTTTATCTTTTTTGGCAATAGGTTAGAGTTCTGATTGGTGTTTTTGAATATATTGTCACCATATAAACAGCTTTTCATTACTATATGTCATTTATTCACATTGATAAAGGTCATTGTGGCGGAAATCGGTCTGTGACATTAAAGAGTGTTTTCTCTCTTCTGCTGGTCATTTTTGGGTTGTGTTACAGTTTTGAAACCTTGCAGATGCCGTCCGTGCAGGGAGTTTGTGTTTAGCTTAGTGTTAGTCAGGGTGAGCAGGCAGCATGTCAGCAGAAGAGTATGGAAAGCAGACAAGGAGCCATCTGGCGGAGATGTGCCAGGCTAGGGAACTGGTGCATGGAAAACTGACTAAGGCAGACCTGACTGCAGCCTTGGTTTCAGCTGCATCAGAAAACAGCAGCCTGGAGGACAATCAGACTGACAGTGGAGATACAATATCCTCGGAGAATGGACAGCTCAACCTTTCTGCAGTGGACTTAAAAATCCAGCTGGAGCTAAAGAGACTTGAGCTGGAGGCCAGGAGTATGGAACTAGAAGCAGCCAAGAAAATGAGGAGTCTACAAGCTGAGGAAAATGAACGGCAGAGGAGGCATGAGAGGGAAATGCTGACTCTTCACCAGAGTCATGGAGGTAATGGGGAAGGGAGTAACTGGACCCCAGAAGCACAAAAGGTCAGTAAATGTCTTCTACAGTTTAAAGAGGGGAATAATTTTGATAGCTTCATTCATATGTTTGAGCGGGTGTGTAAACAGTATGAAGTTGACCATGTGCTCTGGGTATGGTTCCTGACCCCCTTACTCCATGGTAAAGCTGTAATTTCTTTAGCAAAAATGCATGACACTGACTGTTTTGATTATACTACTGTAAAAAGACATTTGTTGGAATGTTTTAAGCTAACACCTGAAATGCATAGGAAAAAGTTTAGTGAGCATAGACGCAAGGCAGATGAAAATGTATGTGAATATGTTGTTGAACTGAGCACTTATTTTCATAGCTGGGTGAGTGGATGTCAGGTCACCACTTTTGATGGGCTGGCAGACCTTTTGGTAAGGGAACAAGCTTTTAGCACTTTGCCCAAGGACTTGAGGATCTGGTTAGCTGATAGACAATGTGCTACTTCAGATGAGTTGAGGAAGGAGGGAGACCTATACCTGGCCAGCAGGGCAGCCCTGCACAGGAAATGGACCCCCAGTACTGCTTATGGGACTAAAGGAACCCATGGTGGGAAGCACAGACTGCCCCTACAGAATCCGCCAATAGCAGGGGAAGCCTCTAGTCCAGATACATGTCCAGGAGCTAGGGTTAAATGTTTTGAATGCAACCAGTGGGGCCATGTGGCATACAAATGCCCATGGAGGCAAGGTGGGGAACCAAAGGTGATGGAGCCAGTAAGTGGGAAAGACAAAATGCCAACAGTGGGTTGTCTTGAGACAACAGGGGTATGGAACTACCATCCTGCAGATGTCCTGAGAGGGAAGGATTTGGATGAGGCAGTACTATGTACTTATGCAGTTACATGCACTGAGGTTAGGAGACAAGCATGTGGGTCTGGTAGCCTGGGGGAGACCCAGACAGACCGCATACTTGCAGCCAGGACTGCTAAGGTGGTTACTTCAGGGAGTGAGCTACGCTGTAGCAGTGAGACTGAATATGAGCCACAGCTGCTTGTGGGTACTGATGTTCCCTTGGACAGGGTAACTGCAAAGGTAGAGGTGAGTAGTAGTACCCAGGCTGACAGTGAGGCACCTCTGTCAGAAGATGCCAGACTTCCTGTGGAAGGGGAGCTGGGAAGGGTTACAAGGAGAGACTTGAGACAGGCTCAGCTCTCAGACCCTACATTGCAAGGCCTGAGGCAGGTAGCTAGGGAGGCACCTGGTGCTCAAAGGAAAGGGGAATCTGTATACTGGAACAAACAAAGGGTTACAATCCAGAGAATGGACCCCTGAGGGAGGGCTAGAAGGTGACAGAGTACAGCAGTTGGTAGTGCCTAGAGTTTACTATCTGGCACTTCTAGCCATAGCCCATGATATTCCCTTTCCAGGTCTTATGGGCATAACACATACAAAGAGGCGTATTATGCAAAACTTCTATTGGCCTGGAATTTCCAGAGATGTAACAGGGTACTGCAGGACCTGTGAGCAGTGCCAAAAGGTAGGCAAGGCAGGAGACAAGGTGAGAGCTCCTTTGATACCTTTGCCTGTGATTGAAGAGCCATTTCAGAGGGTAGCTATGGATATTGTGGGTCCTCTGAGTACCCCAAGTTCCACAGGGAAAAAGTATATCATAGTGATTGTAGATTATGCTACACAATACCCTGAGGCAGTGGCTTTGTCCTCCATTGAGGCCGAGAAGGTGGCAAATGCTTTGCTAGAGATTTTCAGCAGGGTAGGTTTCCCAAAGGAAATACTGTCTGATAGAGGTGCCAATTTTATGTCAGACCTGCTGGCTTGTCTGTGGAAGTCCTGTGGGGTGAAACATATGAAGACCACCCCCTACCATCCCCAGACTAATGGTCTTGTTAAGAGGTTAAACTCTACAATCAAGTCCATGCTACAGGCATTTGCAGATTAGTTTATGAGGGAGTGGGACAAATATTTGCCCCATCTGTTGTTTGCTTACAGAGAGGTTCCCCAGGAATCCACAGGTTTTTCACGCTTTGAGTTGCTGTATGGGCATAGGGTGAGGGGACCTCTAGATCTAATTTGAGATAAGTGGGAAGGTGAGTGCAAGTCTCACAAGGAGTCTGTTATGGCATATGTCCTGAACCTCAGGACAAGGTTCAGGGAACTCATGGGCCTTGCCCAGGAGAACCTGGCAGAAGCCCAACAACAGAAAAAGGTGTGGTATGACAGTAATGCTCGGCCATTTACTGTGGTCAGTGTAATTGATGTACTCAGTACAGATGTAGATGACAGTATGGTTGATTCACACTGCATATCATGACCTTGCCAGGTCATAGGACACCATCACCCATACCGTGTTCCAGCTATACTCAGTAAACTAGGTGTATATTCCTATGTCACAGGAGTGGTTGGCAACTGGACTGCTGGCAGAGCCCACACTACAGAAGGTGTCTGATGAATACACGCACATCAAACCAGTGCCAGCCACAGTAATACAGGGGTCATTCCTGGTACTCCCCCTCTTTGTTATCTATACCACATAGACTAACACAGAAGGCATCAGCCTATTGATGTCTGCAAATGACTATGAACTAGGAGCAATAGATGACTCATTGTGTGCTGTGTTCAACATACAGAAGGGCCTTAATGTGTCAGATGTGTGGTGTGTGATGTATGGCCACAATCTGACAGCTAAGTATTGCATTGCCATCCCCTATGTTACAAACCCTGTACCCATTAACTACCACCTAGGCAGCGGTCAACATAATGGTAACTGTGTGTATGGGATGCAGCTGGACAGTACTTCCTTTTGATAGTTATGTCACCAAAAAAGATAGGTAGTCATATGTGGCACCTCTAATCATGATATGGTGCCATCCAGGAATATAGAGATAACTGCTCAGCCATACTCAACACCCATGTGACCCATAATGGATCACGTATTTCCTCTAAGGGTTATTGCCCATGCGTAGCTGGCCAACACTGCCCTTCACAATCCCTAGCTGCACTATGTAGCATGCAGACTACCCTTAATAAAGCCATGTCCAACCCAGAGGTGTTAGACATGCTACACTTAACACATCCCGATCCCAAATAAACACATACGTTATGGACATCCACCTTTCTAGTACAAGGATCACAACATGCCTGACAGATCCCTGTCCCATACACTTAACATACTCTTGCCATACTATGCATCCCTGTCCAGCGAAGCTGCACATCGCCCTCCTCTGTGACATGATGTGATAACCACATGCCAAATATATTGGTAACCATGTGTATCGGTTCTGTGGCACTGCTTGAACTGGCCACTGAAACTTACCTGCCTGTTGCCTACAGCTAGGTAACTTGTCTACCTAGGCTCATAAATGGCCCAGGGCATATGGCCTACTAGATCACTATGACCATACATGCCATAGTTGATATCCAACCCTGAAAATACCATCAGGCTAGCTATTGTCCCATATGTTACACATGTGCAACACAGGCAATACATGGCATGATGCTTCACAGCTGTACAGTGCCATGTAGGTGTATATGTCAAAACACATACATTCTTGCAAGTTTGCAGGGTCACAGGTCATGTCCCTAATGGCAATGTATGACTATATATGTGGCATATACACAGAATTAAGGTCGATTGCATTAGTGTGAACACATCTAGGCATGTGCTGATAGATAAAGACACCACTACAGGCAAACATGCCCATGTCAAGACAACATCCACATGGCGTATAACCAATGTCATCATATGACACACACATATTTGGTGATAACATCACATCACCAGTAGGTGTCAAATGCATGCGACTTATACATATCAGTGGTGTTAGTGTCATGTATATCTACAAAGACATATTTGTAATCTTAATAAATGTGATACACATGTATGTTCAGCTATATTGCCGTACTTCTCTGTGAGTTACTGTGACCTGTCTCCATCGTTATGTTTTCCAGATATGCCACGTAGCAGACTGCCACCATACAGTCGCTTGGAGGATGAGGTCCTCATCCCATACCTCCTCGACTATTACACGATGCTCTTCAGCCATGTGCCACAGGATGCACAGAAGTGGGATGCCCTGTGGGAGGAACTCTGCAGGAGGGTAAATGATGTTGGCGGTCACAACTGCACCTATCAGAAGGTGCACTGACACTGCACTGACCTGATAAGATGGGTGAAACAGCATGCTAATGCAATCGCCAGGAAGCAAGGTGCAACACATGGGTTGCTACTCACCCAGCCCCCACTCACACGTACCGAGGAGCTACTGGCCAACCTGGGGACACCTGCAGACCTCCATCCATAAGCTTTAGCTGGTATTGTGTAGGTGGGTGTCTCTCAACCACCGAGCCTGGAGTTGCCTGGTAAGTCACTACTACACATAAAACACAACCATATATCACATACTTACATGCGTTACTGTACAATATGTAATGTAACATCATATGCAAGGCATGTATGCACACATGCCACATACTATAGTCTGCTACTCTATGCATGCACAGATGTACATACTCCATAGTATAGTGTATTGTACTGGCTTATGTGCTAACATAGAAATGCATCTTGTAGCTGCCACATAGGTGTGGATAATGATCTTACTGCTGTGACACTCCTGTTTAGGTACCTCTGGCATTTTGCAGTAACAGCAGCCTGTGTCAGGTGAGATTGCTATTATTTACCAGGCTTAATAATGCATGGAACATATTAATTGCATGCTATCTGTCATAACACATGTACACATAATGTATGGTGGTCCTGGTAATGGACACTGGTCAGACCTGCAATGCATCACACTGTTTACCTATGTGAAACAATTGAAGACTATATGAAACACCTACACTAAAACTTCCAAACTGTCATTGCCAGATGTATGGATAACAGTGAATACAATGGTGGAGGTGTGTTCCACTGTAGAGGCAGGTACTACATAGCAGCATTACTCATGTTGGGAATACAAACAGTACTGTACAGAGAGCATATGTGTGCACACACTAAATGTGTTGGAGCTAGAGTATGCCCAGTCCACAGGGTACACCCTTGTGGAGTATACCCTTGCTATGAATGTCACACAATGTCATGTGCTATCAGACATGTCCATGACATGTAGTTGGCTGACTGCAACACAGCTCAACTATCCTGCAAAACATGTCTCACATCCCATACATACCACCCTTTGTCTGCATAACCCTGTCCTCAGTGGAGCATATGACATCTATGGGTGTATGCCATATGGGATAACATTGACATGCGAAATAAGATGGCCATCACAAAAATTGGACTGAACATGTGTACACATGGCCATGTAGGATGGCCACAGACATGAAGCAAAACACTCAGTAGTAGTGATGTACATGTGTGTACACCCTGTTGTACATTGGTTTGACACAATACAACTATGACCTTTGTGTAATGGTGATATTGCAGATGTGAAACACTAAACATCATACAGGCCTGTGCACAGCTTGTGTAGACATAACATGAAACCACCACATAACATGTCTTGAACATCTAGAGTGTGTCACGACATGGAAGCATTCACCTATACAGGATCCAAATACATACATGTGTTGCACAACATACACATACATCCACATCAAGCCACAGATACAGTACATTCACCTTGCTGGTGTCAGACATCATTATCATGCCTGCTCCTCATGTGTGTGAGGTGCACAGATGGCATGTGGGACATAGAGTACTTGTAAGTTAGACATGTGTGGGCATAGTTTCCAGGTATCAGTAATATGGTTGCAGATGTGCAGGGGTGTCATCCGTATACCCTTCTGTGACCTGTGTCACACATTTCACATTAGGGTTTATTGTGTATACACCATGGTGATGTGGGTCACATTCCACATTAGATATGTATTGTATGTGAACATAGTCATGGCTATGAACTGTGTCAGTAGCTCACACTGTATAGCAATTGTGAAGCCACATGATGCCCTGCAATGGCTATGCACATCAGCGCAATATGCAGTATGTCCCTGCATATTTGTAGGGTGGACAGACAACATTGCATCGGCTGAAGGTCCCATGTTAGTATAACACAACCCTGCATTGGGACACCATTACCGTACTGTAGATTGGAAAGGACACCATTGTGTTACACATGTATGCATGTCATTCAACACATCAGCAGAAGACATGTCATACTACATGTGATTGGCAAGGTCATACGCCACACAGCAGGCCGGTGTACTGTAAACTTGTGCTGGTCTTTGGCACCATTGCAAAGTAGGGACAGCCATGTCAAACATGTGTGTACAGCCACATGCACAATGTCTACACTCAGCTCAGGGGAAGGCAGAATAATGCTGAACAGACATACACTGCTTTGGGGGAGATATGCAAGCTAGGGCTCAGGCAAACATAGTATGCAGTCGACATACCCTACTGCACATGTCCTCACACATAGGGGCGGTGGCCAACACAAAGCATCAGTGGCAGATGTACAAAGGTGAGTGATGGTCAGTTAATATGAAGTGTATGTTGCACACACCATGGCAGTGCAGTGCAGCGGTGCAAAGTGCATGCATTGTGTTGCAGGTATGGGGCATAGGCTACTAACACAAATGGTGCAATACAGGTATGTATGCTAACCCCCACTATAATTATGTAAGGTGCATGCAGTCTGCTATACCACATGCATGCTGTTGTGTGCAACTGAGGGATGTATGATAACTACCACTATAACTGCCAAGGCTGAAACTATAATTGTCTAAGCTGAATGCCATCTGCCATATCACCTGCATGTAGCATGTGTGCCTGTGTGTGTCTGTGTGTGTCTCTGTGTGTGTCTGGTATAACTTGTAATGTACAGTTCTTGTCTTCCCCTCACAGGTGTGATGCAGGTGCATTGCCCTCCTGCAGTCCACCTGATGTTAGTGTCCCCATTGACTCTAGCAATGATGATGATAATATGATTGAGGCACAGGCAGGGCTGTCAGGGGCTGAATTTGTGCCATTGGTTGCCATTCCACCTGTCTCACCCTCATCCTCGCAAACCGTTCCCCTGCCTGCACATACCCCATCACCACCAGCCATAGAGGAAGGACAGTTAGCGGGTGGTAGCATAAAACAGGGAAGTGTGGTAACTATGGAATGTGTGCCTGCACACCATGATCCCAGTCAACAGACTGGTGATATCCCACACAGGCATGTGCCCAGCGCTGCTCATAGGAGAACCACTGGCCAACATGCCCCTGCGAGACCAAGCACAACAGCTGGAGTCACCAGACGCATGTTTTGGACTGTAATGGAGGCACAGGCATGTGCTGAATGGCACAACAGAGACAGTCAGAGGCTTCAAAGGGCTGCTGTCCCTTCATTAACTGACAACTTCCAGGCACTTGCAAATGCTCACCATCATCTTGCAGATGTTTTAGATAGATGATTGGGTGACATGGTGGGAGTCCTTGACCGTGGTATGTCAATCCTCGAGCGTGGAATGTCTGTGCTGGAACATCTGGTGGGAGTGAGGCATCGAGCACCTGGACATAGGCCAGCTACATCACCTGTTGAAGGTCTACGTCAACATGCTACTGCACATGCCTTCTCCCATAGTGGCGGTAGCAGCAGCAGTGCTGCTGGTGCTGTGCAGTCCACACCAGGACACAGTAGGCCATGTGCACATGGTCCTGGTCGGTCCCAACTGGGACATGATTCCAGTGGACATGTGTCATCAGATGGTACCCAATCTGTACATCTGCCTGGTAGTGCCCATGCAACCCCTGGCAGGCGCAGGTCACGTGCCCATGGCCAGACACCGTGAACTGTGACACTTGCCTTGTACAGTCTGCAGCTATCAATATTACCCTGTGTAGGCCAGCCACATGCCAGACCTGTGTGCATGCATACACATACACTGGAAACAAATATAAGGCACCTCAACACACACATGCATAACATCCACACATGCCCAATGATATCACAGACCCTAACACACATGCATGATGTCATCCAATGGCACAGCCTAGGCCTCTGGCAAACATTGTCATCCTGTGCATATGACGCCTGTGCTCCATCCCTGTCATCCACACCATCGATGCAGGGACATGTTCATATGGTATGATGCACAGGGTGAACATACTAGGTAGACAAGTGTAGATTAATATTAATATTGTTGAATAGTGTTGACAGGCAGCAGACATACCATGTATTACAGTTTTAGAATGCATTTTGTATGTTTGACAGCATGTATCATGTGTAACAGCACTAACAGCATGTTGATCTTGATGTTCTACCTTCCTCTTTCAGTTGTAGTTGCATGTGCCGGGGGATGTTGGTGGTTGCTGGAGTCCCATATGTACATGACTACCCACAGGTCAGTATGACAATACCGGCATGCACTTTGTAGCTTCCACATCACAGTTATATTCACCCATGTTTCAATTATGTTTACTGTTCTAATGATCCAAGAGCATGATAACTGTGTAGTAAGCTACTGTGTTCAGAGCCGTCACATCCATAGTGGGTGACATCACAGGTATAGTTACCTGGAGTGTGGAGTGGGTAAACGAGTGGTATGCTGGATGACAAGGGTAAAGGCCAGTGGAAACAGTGGCTTCTCATTGGGAAGCAGTAATACCCACTGCCATGACAGCATGCAAACACAGACACACCCACACATTCAGGGAATCCAGACACAGTAGCACACACTCTGACACACACACACACACACACACACACACACACACACACACACACACACACACACACACACACACACACACACACACACACACACACACACACACACACACACACACAGTTGCCAGTGTTCAGATGAGAACCCCTGCCTATGTGCATATCATCATTATAATACTACACAATTACAAGATGCGCCACAGAGATTACACATGTACAGGTAGTTGGAATGGCCTAAGATCAAGGACATTGACAGGGATACTACAGTGCAGTGAGTTCATGTGGGGAGGGGGGTCCATCAGTAGGCTATGTAACAACAGGTCACACCTCAGGGCATACATGTTAACAGGCAGTTAGTATGCTCGTCTACGATTGATGATATCAACAGGGATGCTAAACTGCTTTGAGTGGATGGGGGGAGGGGGCATTAACATTTCACTATGGTAAAATACAGCCTCACTCCAGGAACTGGACAGCCATACACACACACACACACACACACACACACACACACACACACACACACACACACACACACACACACACACACACACACACACCGGCATTTACAAAGATATACACCTATGTCACACACATACAGACACTTTACATATGTGAGGTTTAACCACCTGCCTATGCCTTTCTTTCTACACTTCACTCTGTACTGGTGTCAACAACAGTGTTCAGGAGAGTGACAACATGTGGGATGTATTCCCAACCACACATGACATATATGGAAACATACCCACATGTGCCAGTACTGTGAATCAAACCCCTGCCTATCTCATGATAGGTACTACAGCAGTACAGCACTATCACATCCAGTACAATGCTTACTGACTCCTTCCTTTGACAACTGTGCTGATATATTTGCATAATATATGCACAGGGGAGGAGGTTAAAGGTGTCATGGGGTTTCCTTTCGATGTCACCCTTACAGCATTCTACATTGTCTGTCTTCCACTTCAATTAACAAAACCTGACCTTAGCAGGTACACAGGTTATTGTAGGACTGGTTGTAACACACCAGTGAGCTGTCCTCAGTAATCATTCATCTGCAAAGAAGCCCCACCACTTAGTAGTCATGTCCAAACATCTGTCCATACCTCCTGTATGGCTTACTGTACTTAGAGCATATCACCATATACAGTTGACAATGTTGAGGCTGTATTGCAACAGCATGATGTACTAAGGCAACAGTCACTTTCAGACATCAGACACTGCACACACATGGAATCTACACAAACAGCAATACATGTACACATATGTGGTCTACATCAGTACGTACACTAGCAGGTCAAGAGGATACATTCCACACCTTCTCCACGCCATGTGTGAAATATAGCCGAGCATTACACCATAATGGATGTTGTATTCATGTACTGGTAGTACACCACCACTTTCACTGAGTAGCCAAGTGTACATATATTACAACAGCACATAGCGTGACACACACAGCATTAATCCATGTCATGCTCCTACAAACTGTTACTTGACAGTGCCATGGTGAAGCCAGGGCACTGTAATGGTCAACAGTGAGCACATCATATATGCCACACACACTTCATGTGTACTGGAAAGGTGCCAGCAATGTGCTCTGTTAGAGCTAGGCTATACACTCATTCAAGTATGTGCGAGGTCTGTGGCTTGTAAACATCTCACCCCAGCATGTACTGGCTATTGTGGTACTAAGGCTAATGTCCAGACAGCACACAGCATGCATGGCTTGCAATTTTTGACATGGGGTATATGTAGGAGCTGTGGCTACACATGGCTGTACATGTCATGAACATATCACCTGTGACTACTCAGGAACATACAGCCCAGAGCTGGATTTCCCTGAGTCTGTAAATACAGGCCTTGTATAGGTCCTATGGTCCTGTTATTTGGGTATGTTTGTAGGCATTGCATTAGGTGGACATGTCTAAGGACATACATGAAACATGGGGTGTTGTATAATATAATAGGTGTCATGGGTGACCAGTAGAGAGAGGATATTACTTCTGTCAACATAGATATCGAACCTTATGTACTGTTAGCATGCTATCTGCCATGTGCATGTGTGTAATGACTGTAGCTACCTGTATGTAGAAAGGTATATGAAAGCTATGGTAATGTAATATATATTGTATGAGTGTGGGATGTACATATCCATGGCAGGTATGGTTAGGTCATATCCAACCATGAGGGTGTTGTTTACTGGTGTACAGCAACAGCAAACCGTGTTAATGCTGACACCATCTGAGAGACCCTGGTATGTGTACAACTGAGCAGGTTACAAACAGTGGTATTATTGCATTGCATAACACATTATGCAGCTGTGTCTGTACATGGGTACATTGCACAGTTGATGTAGGCCTAGGTACAGTCCACCAATCGAGGGTTATCTGGTGGTCTACCATACTATGGCATACCACATATGGATGTGTGTTGGTAGTCTGGGAACAAGGTGGTGGATGTATATGAGGATACAACCTAGAATGCAGCATTTGCTGCTGTCACCTGTACATGACTCATCTGTGACGCGTTATGTTGGAGTAGTGGTCTTTACAATGTGAGTAGCCTTTATGAATATGTGTGCACCACCACCTGGTATGGTCCATACCACTGTTATGGCCTTTTGGCTGGGGGGAAGGTTCGGCATCTGTTGGACTTGCATAGACATCTCAGATATGATTTAGACAAAACTAAGGACTTTCATAAATCTGATCAGCTTTTGTTTCTTTTCATACTAGGACATTTGGTTCGACAGCCTGTAAGCAAATCATTACCTCCTACATATCCAAGGCCATTTCTTTTTTTTATTATTTTCATAATAAGCAGTTGTCTGCTTCTGTGAAGGTGTATTCTACTGGAGCAGTGCCCTCTTTGGGAGCTTTCTTCAAAGGTCTGGACATCCAACTCCATCCATGAAGCTGCTAATTGGTCTTCAGTTCATACTTTCACAAAACATTGCACATTGGATGTCATTTCCAAAGCCAGGACAGGTTTTGCAAGTCTGCTTGAGTTTGTGAAGGGCTCATCCTTGCTTTTCTCCTCTCTGCCTTCACTGTAGCTTTTGTACTCTCCCCCAGCGTGATGAATACTGCAACAGTGATATGGGAGGACATAGTACAGTTGTGTAAAATCTTACCATAACAGTAGAGGTCCTTCCTTTCACTTTTGCAGTATTCACTTCCTCCCCCCTGCCTCCTTTTCTCTTCTTTTTGCATGGGTCATATTTTTAGTGCTACTGAGAGGTTCCTCTCCTTTTCTTCTTTCATTCCTTTTTTTCTAGATGAAAATGTCCTCCTTTAAACCGGTGTCCTAGTTCTTCTGGGGCACCTCAGTTCTGAGTTGGGAGTGTACCTACTTCACCTTTACACCCTATGCTTGCATGGGGAGGACATGCCTGATGTTCGACGTGCCCTAGGTAATAAAGGTTTTTTAATACTGTCTAAGCATTAGACTATCTTTGGCAGGAGATACAGAGTTGATAAATACTGCAACAATGAAGAGAAGGGCATCTAATGTTATAGCAAGATTTTGCACAGCTGTACTTTCTATGAACTCACAGCACAATGCCTGCACAGCAATTCAGTTTGTGAAGACAGCTTCCATCTAGAACATACATCTATCATTCATAAAATAAGACAGAATATTATATATACTCTAGAGATGTACAAACTCTAAAAACATATTTATCATCCCATCTGGACATGAAAATATTTACATAAATGAAGGCAACTGTGGTTTTCAGCATAGTCCCTGTAAGCAGTCCGTGATATTTTCAATTGAAATGAAGCACACAGTTTTCTAATATTGTCTAAGAGTAAACTCTGTTAATTTTCTGAATTGTAAATAGACTAAATTCAGAAATATTTTCTGACTACAACCACTCTTTCTAAGTATATAATAAATGTGTAATATGAATTTGCATCTCCTACAAGAGGGAAATCATTTGACAAATCTTCTTTTGCACCAGATTAAAAATACCACTTGGCTAAAGACGTGCAGAATCCAACAAAATGATTTTTCACACTTAATTATTCACAGGTTTCTCTTTATACATGTCAAGAGAATCTGTTTGTTATCCAGAACCAGCTGCTATACATCTGAAAAGATGGTAGTTAACATCATTTGAATCTTTAGGATACCAAAGAAAGAGATAATGGTATTGTGAACATAAAAAAAAAACTACAAGTTCATCATAATATATAAAATTTGTCCTAATGCCCAAAATGCTGTTCAGCTTAATGAAACTGAATACTTTACATCCTACTTCCTGACCTCAATTTACCTGACTTGGCTCTAAACCTAATCTTTCTCTTCTAATCCTATGTAATAATGTATTCTCTTTTACCTGCTTTGCTAATCACGGCTGACTCACCGTTTATTGATGAAGCAGAATCCATTCCATTTTACTTAATTCATGAACGGATCTCTGAAGTGGCTTAGAAAGAGCTTTTGTTTCCTATTTGGTTTCCTTAATGTTTCCACCATTAGGTAATCTTCAGTTGTGTCAAGAAAAATGAACATCAGATTTGAAAGTCTTATAAAACGTTTTTAGAGTTGATACTTCTACAATTTTAGCCTAATCCATGGATAATCAAAGGACTTCTCCCTAGTAAGTATAATTCATTAGCTGTAAAATGTGAGTATATAAATTAAAAATATAAGAGTTCTTTACTTCATTTGAATCTACTATATTAACTATCCTGCCATTTTCCTTTATGGTAAGGCTACTGAGTTTATTTGCATCTCACTGCTAATTCGTGACAATGAGCTATGCTGCCACCCCCTTGACCCACATCACCTGTGACCCAACACTTGATTTGTTACACTTATTCCAATATTTTTTCTCAAAAATTATTTTTCATCATTTATCTGTTTTTCTTTAGTAATCATGATTGTCTCACTGGATACAAAAGAAGCACTTTAAAATGGGGGTCTGCATACAAAAGCCATTACACAATGCATAACATACAAATATACAAGTACATCATTCTCTCTTTTGGCTTTTCCCATTAGGAGTCGCCACAGCGGATCATCTCTTTCCATTTCTTCCTATCCTCTGCATCTTGCTCTGTCACACCAACTGCCTGCATGTCCTCTCTCACCACGTCCATAAACCTTATCTTAGGCCTTCCTCTATTCCTCTTACCTGGCAGCTCCATCCTTAGCATCTTTTTCCCAATATACCCATCATCTCTCCTCAGCACATGTCCAAACCAATGCAATCTCATCTCTCTTGCTTTGTCTCCAAACTGTCCAACATGAGCTGACCCTCTAATATACTGATTCCTAATCCTATCCATCCTAGTCACACTGATTGCAAATCTTAACATCTTTAACTCTGCCACATCCAGCTCTGACTCCTGCCTTTTTGTCAATGCCACTGTCTCCAACCCATATAACATAGCTGGTCTCACTACCCTCTTGTAGACCTTCCCTTTCACTCTTACTGGCCCCTGCCTGTCACAAATCACTCCTGACACTCTTCTCCACCCATTCCACCCTGCCTGTACTCTCTTCTTCACCTCTCTTCCACCATTACTCTGAACTGTTGATCCCAAGTACTTAAACTCGTCCACCTTTACCAACTCTACTCCCTGCATCCTCACCATTCCTCTACCCTCCCTCTCATTTACACACATATATTCTGTCTTAGCCCTGCTGACCCTCATTCCTCTGCTCTCTAGAGCATATCTCCACCTCTCCAGAGTCTCCTCAACCTGATTCCTACTCTCACTACAGATCACAATGTCATCTGCAAACATCATAGTCCACCATAGTATATAGGTGTGTATATACAAATATACAAGTACAATAGCAGAAAAAAAAACCATTAAAAACAATAGTAAACAATTGGGATAAGTATTACAACTACATTGAATCTTCGTATAATGTCATCTGGATTACAATAAATAAGATATAAGATAAAAAAATGTTTTAAATAGCATAGTAGTACTATACCTGTGCCAGAGAAAACAGTTGCTATTAAGAAGACAAAAAATATATACATAATTCCCGACAAAAGCACTTCTTGCTACTTATCACAGTGAAGTAGCTACAGATAATTGCGTCATCAAATAAATCCTTCTGGCTTCTGGTTATTAGTTTCTGACAGGAAATGCACCTCTTATAGGTTTGTTAGCTTCTCTGGGGGTGGCTAACAGCACAGTGGCAATTCATATACAGAGTTAACAAACATCTTATGGAAAGTACATTTCTCATAGTAACTGATCCATTCTCAGATAGCATGAAGTGATAGGTACATGATTAACTACATCAAAGAAACAAAAACAGTTATAATGAAAATATGCAGAAGAAAAGGATTGTTCATTTAAATGTGAAAGAAAAGTAGCATTTCATATCAGGCAGCTTAAAAACTGTCATGAAACAGACGGGTTTAAAATATTTTATGCTGGGCCCTGTCATACAAGCACCAATAATCCAGCTCTTCATGTAGAAATTTAAAAGGAAAGAAAAGACACAGATTCAGACAAAATATTACTGTAACTCCGGTCATACATTTTTGTTCATGTAAGGAAATGTCATGTAGGCTACTACAAATGAATCATCTGTATATAAATTCATAGTGCAAACTGTTTCAGATATGATATGACTCAATGTATTATGTGGCTTAAATGCCATCTGTTTTTTTCCAGATTTGGGTTTGAAGGGGTGAATATGACCATAGAGTTGAGACTATTTTTTTGATGGACAAGGGTAATAGTAGAAGATTCAAGATGAATCTGTACAGACTGATGAAGTTTGCAGCCTTTAAAGAGGTCTTTGTCACTCTTTTCAGACCCAGCACTCCATTATCTCCACCTTTACTCACACAGATGGATTGAAGTGCTTCATGTGAGCCCAGCACTTGCTCATAAAGCATTTTTATACAGATAAAGCACTCTTAAACAAAAAGGAAGTACTTCCTTCACCTAAATCCCCCTGAGTACCCATTTCCCTATAGGTCCGTTCTGACTCAGTTACACAGCAATCCTATACACTATTCTAGCATGTCGAAGGGTCAGTTGCTGGCGTCCTCTCCTGTTCAGCTGGTGAATCTGGGAATCTTGAGGCAATGTTACAACTGCCTCATGTACACAGACAACCCTCTCCTCCTCCCAACAAATACAAATATATGTGAGAGATGCAACTATATAGCCAAACTGGAGGCTGAGCTCTCTCAACTCAGTACTGGCAAAACCAGTCAGGAGGAGAAGGTAACCATGCACACCACAATCCCAGTCTCACATAGACCTATCACAACTGCAAACCAAACACATAAACACACAAAAACATACTCGGAGGCTCTAATTAAAAATATACCAAAACAACAGAGGCCTCCAAAGCAGACACCCAAGTGACCACTACCTCAAGACATAGCACATGCAACACATAGTTCACAAAGTCAGTGTGCTAAACAGTCACCACCCTTAAGGCTAAACAACATGTCAGATACACTTGTAATAGGTGACTCCATAGTCAGACACACTGACATCCCGCTCACTAGACTGAACAAGGAAAAGGTTACAGTAAGCTGCTTGTCGGGTGCTAGAATCTGCCACATAACACAAGCACTCAGGTCACTCCAAAGCAAGTACAAATATGAATCAGTCATTGTCCATGCCGGTGTGAATGACCTGAGACGTACCTCCCTGGACTACATGAAAAGAGACCTAGAGGAGCTCTCTGATTATGTAGCCCAGGCCGGTATGACCTTGACCCTGAGCAGCATCTTACCCTCACCAAGAATGATGCAACAGTACAGAGACAAAATGATCAGCTTTAACAATTGGCTTAATTACTGGTGTCATTCTAAGGGGATCCAATATCTGCCCGCTTGGGATGACATGCTTGACAAGCCACGCTGCTTCACAAGGGATGGCTTGCACCCGTCACCCCTGGGCTTCTGGATATTGGCCAAGGCTCTTGCCACCCCCATAGTGCCTTTTTTAGGCAAGGCTCCAAAGACAAACCCACCTCCCAAGAAAACACAAGTGAAAAAAAACTAAGGTTAATGCTGCTCAACGCCAGAAGTCTAAACCTCAAGATGCACGCTCTCGAAGCCCTCCTCAGTATGGAGAACATCGATGTCTGTGCAGTGACTGAAACCTGGTTCAAGGCTCCTGAGAGCACCCCAGCACTACCAGGTTATACCTCATATCATGCTTTCTGGCCCCAAAACTTGGACCGAACCACAAAAGGAGGGGGAGTGTCCATATTCATCAAAGATACCCACACCTCCAGGTTAGTGGCATTGCACGAAGCATCAGAGACCATCCAGGTGCAACTAACCATAGGCAAAACTGCCCTACAGTTTGTAGCATGCTACAGACCACCTTCTCAAACTCAGGAACCCCACTCAGCCTTCCTGAAGACACTAGAGAGTATGAATGTCTCTCCAAATACCATCATACTGGGAGACTTCAACTACCCAAACATAGACTGGGAACATTACTCAAGCCCCAACACCCTAGCCCAAAGGTTCCTAGAATTCATAAACTCAAATGCGATGGAACTAGTCACCACTCCCACAAGAGGAGATAATATACTAAACCTGATCATCACAAACATGGGGACAAAATGCTCCACACCAGAAGTATACCCCTCATTAGTGAGATCAGATGATAAATTAATCTCACTGGAAATCTACATCCCACCCCCACCCCCTGCACAGAAGACCACAGTGAAGAATTTCTCAAAAGCTGACTTCACACTTCTTAAGACTGAAGTGGTATCTTTCAAGGCCCCTGGGCCAGTGTAAACCACAACACACACCGCTGAATCCTTTATAAATGCCTTCTACGGACACCTTCAAGAATGCATGGATCATGCAATCTCTAATAAAATCAAGACCCATTCCCACAAAGGCAGGCGTCCCTTCTGGTGGACCCCAGCCATTAAGAAACTTTACAACAGGAGGAGGAAGCTACTACATGACAGAGCAAAATCCCCAAAAGGGAAAGCATCTCTGATCAGTTCTAGCAAAAAACTTCGATCACTCATAAAATCATCCAAGGCCAACTTTGAGAGAAAAATCGCAAAAGACACAAAAGACAATCACAAGGCCTTTTTTAGCTATGTTAGAAACCTGGGTGGAAACTCCCAGATATGCTCAGCGTTAGTCCAAAATGACACAAAATACACTGACCCACAGATATTGCCAACATTCTGGCAGACAGGTTCAGTGCAAATTTTTCCGCCTCCTCCCCTCCAAAAGGAGTAATATCTATCCCAGCAGAGTGTAGCCTCCCTAACATCTCAGATGCCCAGGTGAGTGCTGCCCTCTCCAAAGCTAAAAACACAGCATCAATGGGATCGAACGGTGTCCCGGGCTGCGTGCTACATCAACTCCAAGAGGAACTAAACCCACACATAAGGCTGCTGTTTAATCTTAGCCTTACTACAGGATATGTACCCAAAGAGTGGCATACAGCAACAGTGGTCCCACTCCACAAAGGAGGTGCTTCTATGGACCCTGGAAATTACCACCCCATAAGCTTGACGAGCCTGGTTTGCAAAGCTATGGAAAAGATCATTATGGAACTCATAAACAAAGACAATGGGGACCTACAGACATTGGATCCTACCCAATTCGGCTTTGTCAAAGGCAGATCCTGCCTTTTGAACCTAGTCGACTTTTTTGAAACAGTCACTAAGGCCATTGATGAGGGTAAGGCAGTTCACACAGCCTACCTTGACCTCGCAAAAGCCTTCAACACAATACCCCACTCAGGCATCATTGACAAACTCACCAGCTTAAATGTAAATCCATATGTCACAAGATGGGTTGCAAACTGGCTCAAGGACAGAACCCACAAGGTCAGAATTGCTGGAGCCATGTCAGACTCTAAGCCAGTCACAAGTGGTGTCCCACAGGGCTCAGTCCTGGGACCCCTCTTGCTCGGCATTTATTTTTCCGAGGTGCAAGCAAACATAGGAGGATTGTGGCTGACAAAGTTTGCAGATGACTGCAAACTGGGCGCCATAATTGATACTCCAGCAGACACAAGCATCCTTCAGAAAGGCCTCATAGAAATGGATAATTGGTGCCAGAGTTATGGCCTTAAACTGAATGCCAAAAAATGTATAGTCATACCCTTTGGGAAAAACAAGGTACCCACAAATTACCACATAGGTGGTAATCCATTAAATATGGAAGAGGTAATCAGGGACCTAGGGACTCAAGTCAACAGTAACCTCTCATTTGACACTCACATTGCCAAGGTGGTTAGGAAGACCTATATTGCCCACCTTATCGTGAAGGGATTCACATCTAGATCAAGAGAGGTCATTGTGCCCCTGTACTCTTCTCTTATCAGGCCCATGATTGAGTACAATGCCCCATTTGGGATGTATCTAACCCGACACCTGCAGCAGTTAGAAAGACCCCAAAAGTTCCGCACCAAGAGGATAAAGGGTCTCAAACATATGTCATATGCTGCCCAGATGAAGAAACTTCAGCTCTATTCAGTCTTATACCGCCTACTCAGAGGTGATCTATGCCTGACGTACAAGGCCATGTCCAATCCAGAATTAATGGACATGCTCCACCTCAGAAAATCCAAATCCATCAGAGCCACTAGAGCAAGAGATTTGAACCTCAACACAGAAATAAATAGGACATGCTGGAGGGACAGATTCATAACCCAGAGGCTCCCTACACTCTGGAACAGAATCCCAGTCCATGTTAGGCAGAGCCCCTCACTAACTCTCTTCAAGAGAAATCTTGACGAGTGGATGGGAGATCGTAGGTTTAACCTGGGGGTCATCTCTGTGTCACTACTAGACAGAGGCACACTAAACTAAACCCTAAATGGGCGTAGTATTCTCATCCCAAGGGGTGGCGAAAGCCACACACACTCTGGCTAGGCTTATAAATGCCCTAGGGCAGATAGCCTAGTATGAACCTATGAACCTATGAACCTATGAATTCCCCTTGTCTTCCCACCATTTAGCTGTACTTTCCAAATGTTTTTTCTTTTATATCCTCCTGTTCCCTCAGTCTGACAAAGTTGATCATAGATTTCAAGTTATATGTTAGAAAGCTGAATTTGCATTTCATTACGAATAATGTATCTGATTTATTTAATCAAAGGGAGAGCTTGCATTAAAAAAAGTACTTTTCATCCTGCATTAAATGGAACTTTGCAGGTGTTCAATGAACTTTGTGAAGATGATTTTAGGAGCAGACTTCAAACAAAAATGATGTATTTTAATTTAACTAAGTCTGTGAGGTCTGCTGTAAGGGATCTCTCCTCTAATCCTGAGCTCAGGGTCATGCATGCAAAGGGGGTATGATTGTTGTGATGAGTACAGCTCAGTACAATCAAGCTATTTTAGAATTATTAGCAGATGACTTCTGCTAAATTGAAGTCACTATGGACTATATTGTGCGTAGTTTTTCTGTATTGGATGTGACGCTTTTTTGACCTGTTTTGTCAAGGAAACTTGGATATGACACTTACAGGTTCCTTTGTGTGGAATCTCTCAGGATGGCCAGGTTTTTCAGAATCCCAAAGGTACACAAAAACAGGCATTATCCACCTTTTAGGCCAATTCTAGCTGCTGCTTTTTACAAAACTGAGCCTATGTCAATTTTGTTAGCCGGTATACTCAATGCTGTTTTTCAGAGTTCATCACACTATTTAAGGGACTCTTGGCACCTTTTAGAATTATTGAATGACTCACATTTTGTGCATCAGGAGAATTTTATTTTTGCTTCCCTTGACATTGTCTCCTTATACACATGTATTCAGCAAGAACTTGGTATTGATTATGTTAGAGACTACTTAAGTTACGGATTTTGACAAATCAATACTGTGTTCATTGTTGGAACTTGTTTTGGACAACAGGTTTTTTACCGTTTTTGGGAAAGCTTTATAAACAAGTTTCAGGTGTTGCAATGGGGGACAGGATTACCCCTGTATTTGCCGATTTGGTCATGGCAATGTGGGAAGAAAAATATGTAAAATGACATGAATTGTCCTGCCAGATTCTGTTTTATCGTTGTTACATCAACAATTTGTTTTTTCTTTGGAAAGGTGACTGTGATGAATTTAGACAGTTTGTTGACTATCTTAATATGTCCACAGAGTTTTTGAAATTTACCATTAGTGATGTTGGAGAGAGCTTGAATTTGTTAGATATTTGTTTAGGTTATGATTGGGAAACCTGGTCTTTTGTGAGTAAAATTCATAGGAAAGAATCCTTCATTAACCAATATTTACAAAGAGACAGCTTGCACCCTTTATATATGAAAAGAGGTGTTGTAAAGGGCCATCTAGATAGATTGAGTAGGTTAACGTCCATTAATTCGTTTTTTTTTTTGGAAGAGGTATGCTAACTAAAAGTATTCTTCATTGATTGTGGATACAATGCTGATTGGCTATTGCAATTGAGAATGAGGCTCTATTGCACAGAGGAGCTAAGTCTTGTCCTATCCTTCGTAAGCAGAGTATCAGCACCAGATTGGTTGATGGTGGGGGTGTTGTTTGGGATACATCCAGTCAGGGAAATTTTAAGCAGAGCTTTTGATTCTGATATCTAATGAAATGTGGTTTATTAAGAACATTATTCTTGAGAATTGGAAAGTTGTTCTTGGAAACCACTAGATGAGATCTGTCTTGGGTGACAAACCTCTATTTACCTTTTAGAATGTCAGGTCTCTGATTGGGTTCATTTTGGTCAATGTATTACTCCGGGGACTTTTAGTTGTGGCAAATGCAGGCAGTGTCATTTCATGAGTAATTTGTCTTTATTAACTTTCACACATTGTAACACCATGATCTGTTCCCAATTTAGATTTGATAGTAATTCAAGTTTTGTTGTTTATGCTGCCCTTTGTGACTCTTGTAATCATTTTACATTTGTAAAACTATTAGGAGTTTGAAGAAGAGAGTGTATGAGCACTCACTGGCCATTAAAAAGAAAAATGTTAACAATGCATTGGCCAAACATGCGGCATCTTGTGTTGCTTTTAAGAAATTTTTCTTTTCAGTCATTGATTTTGTCAGTGGGGGTGTTTTGATCGTGACATTAAGACTCTCCTTGAGTGCTAGCAATTTGCTTGGGAGATTAGATTGAGAGCAGATAAGGCTCTGGGGCTCAATGGATTTATGAATATAAAATATTTTTTTAATATTTTAAGAGTATTCTTAATGCTATAACATTTTTATTTATAATAATGAGTGCTGCACCCACCACTTTATCCACATCAGGATCTCCAGCCAATATCCACTAGTTATTTGACAGTGTATCATGAATTGCTGAGTGTCAAGCATATAAGTTAATACTAAATCTAAAGTACATTTGTTTACATCAGTAACATCCATCACAGAGGGTTAGCATCTTCATCTTTATCAGCCAATAGTTTATACTGACGTTTTCTTCATTTTTCTATGTCACTGGCCATCTCCTCAGTGACAGTTACAGGGTATCTCCTTTCTTTAAACATGCTTTATAGACTGGCCATTTCTTTATTCAAAATCAGAATTATTTATAGCTAGTCTACTAATCCTCACCATTTGATCTCTTACTATATTATGCTTTTGATGAGTGGGACAAATACTCTTGGCAACTTACTAGAAGTTATTAAAAGCATGTTATCAATAAAATGTACATACTTTTTCAAAAAGATGGAAGAAAACACTGTTGTAAACATACAAGTCTTCCCAATGTGGCAGCACAATATTAACAAAAATGAGGGCCATTGCAGCCCCTGTGGCCACTCCCTGAATTTGCTGGTAAAAATTCTTATTAAAAATAAAGTAGATGTGTTTCAAACTACCTCCAAACATGAAGTGATAAAGCCAACTTTTCTATCACTAAATTTCCAGTTTGTAAACAAATATTCTTTAAACCAGACAAGACCAATGTCAATGGGAATTACTATATATAGACTGTGAATATCAGCTGTGACTAAGTAATCTTGACTTGTCCCCGTAACATTTTTAAAGTTGCATACAAACAAAGCTTAACAAAGCCTATACAATTATAACATGTTAGCATGATGAGTAGCACCACTTATACATTTCTGAGCACCATTTCATGGCCATCAGCATTGTTGGCAGTCATGAAGCTTTGCTAGGAGCACAAGCATACAATGTGAACAACAATACTTGCCTGTAGGCAAATGTATTATATGAGCACATGTGGGCAGCTTATATGAAGTAAAGGCAAGTGGATTATACAAACTTAGATACAGGGGATGTGAGAATACACACATAATACAATGGGAACACTGCAAGGATAATTAGAAGAGCATAAATGGAAACATGTACTCAGTTATTACATTCAAATGTGATGATGCCACAAAGAAACATTTTTTAATAGCAAGACATCCACATTGATGGTAATAATAAATAATCCTGTTACCAAATGTTTACCTATGTACATAACTTAAAAACAGACATGCTAACAATGTTTGTGAGAGGGGCACAATGCAACATGGTATGATAACATGCCAAGTTGAGATAATAGTTACCAAAGGGCAGTGGATACATTAGGAGCCATTTACATACAGTGCAGTTATTGAATATAACATGTATATACAGGAAAGGCATTGATAACTGACTGTAGTGCTGTATCCTCCACTCCTTCCCTTACAAAGAAGGCATGAGTCATACAGCAGCTGTGTCATGCACAGCCAAAAGGGACATGTTTTAAGATTTGTCACTGAACAACCACAGACAAAGTGGGGTACATTGGCACATGTCTTAGACATCGATATGTTTTATATACACGTGCTTCATAAGCAGTAATATAATAGCAATCCAAATACACAAGTGACAAATAGCAACACAGATTTGATGACATTGTAGTAGTTCAAGGTCTCCATTTGTAAATGGAGTGCATCCAGTACAGGATTATACTGGGCATGCTCACAAGAAATTACAGTGAACAATGCCATGTCAGCATGTAAATGACACGACACATTTATTATTTGCATTAATAATAAGTAGAAATGCAGTACTGTTTGTGTAATGTCAATAAATTCATAGAATGTTATCCTTAGCTGGATTTGAACAGCAAGCTATGTAAGCCCACCAACGACAACCATGTCTCTGAATCACTTGCACCACTGTGATATTCCACCTACGTGAAGTCATTACATGATATGATTGTGTTGCAATTTGTATGATATAAAAGGGCTGAGGGAGGTTTCTCCCAAAGTAATTGTATACATTGTAACACTTGTGAATGTCATTCATGCATAACAGATTAGGACATGCAATGCATACACTCAGCCAATGGAGGTTCTGAACACCTGACTATGTGACGACAGAAGCTATTTGATACTGAGAAGAATAAATGTGTCACAGAGCCATTGGAGCTAAAAGTGTGAGATATTTTAGTCTTGATTTTATTGCTGTAAGGAAGAAGTATGCCTGTCACTTCTTCAAAATATTGCTGCTATAGGTGTGTTTCTCACACAACATTGCTTGCTGTTAGGTATACCCAGGCATACATGATGCATAATACAGTCATCACTGCAATGTGAGAATGGCAATCATGCACTTGAACACATGCCTTACTAAGGGACCTGCATAAAGAACATAGTGTCTTGTCCTCAAGCCACAGGAAAAGCCTTAGTAGTTCTCATGGGAATGCCAAATATCATCCCATGGCATCATCATTATCAAAGAAAGCATTTCTATATGGGAAAAGGACTAGAAATCATTCTAATAGGAATCACCGTCCATGCATGTACACAGCAGTTTGTTGGCTGACAACATTGGTACTGACTTACACATTCACAGACATAGTGACATGAGTGAGTCTAAGGAGTAAACATGACACATACAGTTCTGATACATTTGTAACACAAGCATAAATCATTTAGATGTTCACAAATGACATAATTATTTACAAAATTTCAGCTAGCTGTGCTGGCTGTACTCCCTTTGGTCATAACTTTTCCCACAGAGAATTTTGTTCAGTGAGTACAGTCCAGAATGCTGACATCTGCACACCACCAGGCTTGTTTCCACTACAGAAGGCAGCCTAATTTTTTTTTTCAATTTTTCCTTAGGATGTGTACTGTAGTTCACTGCTAGGAACCACTGTCAGTCCAGAGTGTGTAATGCCAAATGGCATGCTAATGATGAAGAGGGAAAAAAATAAAGGTACTGAAATAGAGGAAACATCATGAAACAAGCTGTTAAAATGTATAGTTCTGATATTTCCTTAACTTTGTTGTATTTCAGGATGAATACAATCTCCTTAAAAAGTATCACTTTCATGCAAACACTGCCATCTCTGGATTTAGAACTCCAGGACACCAGGGCATTCACAAGACACAGTTTAAATTCTTATCACTGTGTCCCACATGCACAGTATACTGTGATGATAAAAAGAGGTTACCTATACTAAAGATGCAACATAGTATCAATTGACAATATAGGTGCAACAGCAACAGTTCCTAAACTTTGTTTTCTGTAGCTTGCAGTTTGATGTATGGATGGTTGTGATGCTAGCAGCAGGGAAGATAATCTTTCCTCACAGAATATAAAACATTTCAACACTGCAACTTTTTACTTTTCTTTATTTTGCGAACATCATTCCCATAGTTATACTTCCTTATCAAGACTGCTATGTGCTTTACCATTCAGTTAATATATGTTTCAGTAAGTACCTCAAAAAACATGAAAATCCTTGGCAATTAACTGTTCAGTAGTATATCACTTTCTGGCTGTGTTTCTGCTTTGGTATTTTGCACATTACATATGTTTCAGTAAGTAATTTGCTTTCTTGGAATTGCAGATACAATTGTATTCAGTGGCAAAATCTGTTGTCCTAATTCATATAAATGTTAAGAATGTTGCTCTCTTAAGTCAGTCAATGGTAGTCACAGAATTTCTTGTAAGTCCCTTCATAGGCTCATAGGATCATAAGAGGTTACTAGGCTAATGACCTTAGGGCCCTTACAAACCTAGCCAAGTTAAACCTATGTTCCCAAGAGTGTCTGTTTCAAGCAGACATTAAAATCAGCACCTCTTGCCCCTGTCCAAGAGGGAGACAGGAGAAACCCCTGGGGTGAATTTCCAGTTACCCATCCGATCATCCAAATTTCGCTTAAATAGGGCCAATGAGGCTCTTTGTTTAAGATGAATAGGAAGCTTGTTCAAAATATGGGGCAACTTCTATGAGACAAATCAGTCTCTCCAGCTGTTTCTGTTGATATCACATTCCAGGTTAAGGTCCTTTGAGTGACTGAAAAATGTGCCATTTGACTTGCAAACGTGCAGCATTTCCATTAAAGATGGGTCAGAGATTGCTCTATATGCAAGGCACAGGTCACCTCTGAGTAGTCTGTATGTCACAGAGTAAAGTGACAATGGTTTCAGTCTGTCCACATAAGACAGATGTTGAAGACCCTGAATTTTCTTTCTAAGGAACCTTTGAGGTCTCTCCAATCGCTGCAGGTTTGGAAAAAAACATACCAAAGGGAGTGTTGCACTCTATTATTGGCCTGATGTGGGAAGAGTACAGGGGGGTTATAACCTCTTTTTTTCTGGAGGCAATGCCCTTACTTATGAGATGAGCAATATAAAATGCCCTTCTTACTATTGTGGAGATGTAGTGATTAAAGTTAAGTTTGCTGTCGATCTGTGTGCCCACTGCCCAGATGTCTCACCACTTACTGTGTACTTATGGTATTGCTATTGATGTAGTAGTTTACAGGAACATCACCCTTGCCAAAGGGAATGATAATGCATTTTTTTGCATTAAGTTTCGGACTAGCCCTAGGATTTAATAAACTCTGTGTAGGATCCATGTAGAGCCTACTTGGAATGTAACCATGTACACAACCATGGTTCCCTCTCGGCAGTGTGTTATGCATATTAATGATGGTGCACTGCTGAGGGAGATCATAGGAACAGGGATATTGAATCCATGCAGGCAGACGTGCAGAGGCTGGTCAGATGTTATATACATGGTGAAGCTCCCTGTAATGCTCCATGCTACTGGTGAAATGTGCTGTGTAGTAATAGATTGTGTATTAACTGTATGAAGTGTTATGTGTTTTTTTTTTTTATTTACTTTTTTAATGGCCATTTGCATGGCGCAGCACACAAAAATGCCAAGCCGCGCTTATACATAAACAGCTGACACCTGCCAGACATCTAAAAATATAAACCAGATGTAATTAGTTATTTATTTCTGCTTTTGTTTACACCCATTTAAGCCCGTTTGCATGGTGTGCCCTGATTGCTTAGTAGTGTATGTGAAGGTATACTACTTTATATACTATCCAAGTAGCTAAATGGGTAAATTGATAGTCTAAAGTTTTGTAGGTCCTGGGTTTGAGTCCCTAGCACACATATCATTTGCTGTATGCAATGTAAAATGTCTTTAAAATTAAAATCAATATTTTTACATTTGGGAGAGCTCCATGGTGTTAAGTACTGCTTAAACATGGTTAAAAGTTAATATTGTTTGCCCATTGCTAAGCTTCACTAAAACCATGGTTCTGCAAGTTTTTGGAATGGTCAGTTTCATTTAGCTGGCTTGTGGTGTGCTAAGCAATGTGGCGCTTGTTTGAATGTTGCTGAATGATGGATGTGTAAGGGTGAGAAAGCCTCTATTAAGGCCAATAGGTGGGAATTCTGCACCATTTGTTGGAGTCTGCTTATCTTCTGATAGGCCAGACAGTGTTGGAGAGATTACATGCTTTCAGGCACAGAGATGTAGAGTGCAGGAGTCCAGGGTTTTTGTAGGGCTCCTCATATGGAATTATGAACCTAGGCTGCTGGTGTTATGGTTTAATTCATACTGGTTTGCTGTTAACATACTTGTTGTGTTACTTAATGTTGTGTCACACATGATATACCTTAATATGTATTTGGATTAAAAAATATTATGTTTCATTCTGTTAATACTAACATTGGTTTGGCTAATACCAACTTTGACTTATTGTTACAACTACTTTACTACAGTGCGTCAAGGTCTGCTGGTTCCTCGTGATCTATCTACCTTGCCTCCTCTGGCCATGGCACCAGGTCCCAGCATGTCTGAAACCCAGCCTGGTGGTGCCCCCTCTGCTGCCCCTGTGCTACCTATGGCATTGGATAGTACCACCCCATGGGACAGGGACAGGCCCGCCACTTGGAGTGGTGGTGGAGGGGGAGTTGCCACTGGTGACAAACTGCCAGGTTTGGTGCACAGGATCATCTGCCATGGGTTTGGATGACACCTGCATCTGATGGAGAGCATGCTGGCCACCTTGGTGGGGCAGGCTCACCCTGGAGCCCAACCTCCACCACTGCCACCCTCGGGCCAGTGACAGAGCAGTGTTGATAGTCCCATGGGTGGGGATGTGAGTCATGCTGCTACCTTGTGGAGGTATGATGGACTGAGATTAAAAAAACACCCTCCTGATCCATGGTGTTTAGCCCCTCTTGTGTGACACACCACTGCTGTCTGCTGTCATATCCGTCTTGTCTGTCTGCAAAAGCTTCCTCACCTACCCAACTTATCTTCCCCACACCTACCAATGTCCCTCTCCCAACATTTCACTTTCACCTTAAAAAAAATGGGCACCTGTCCCAAAATAAATTTCCACTTGTCACACATAATTTGGTCCAATTGGCTTAACAAAGCAATTTTGTACAAAATAAACACCTGTCCCTACTCAAAACCCACAAGCATCACACCTGTAGGGTGCTGCATTAACCTGCCATGCCACACAGCTGTTAATTAAAACAGCTGGTTTAAGTAAAACATAGTAATTGTAGATTACAGTCATTAAGCTTGTTTCAGCAGATATGTGCATCTCACCACATCATGCAAACTTGCTTAAAGATAAATGGAAAAATTGGGATTGCACCTTGGAGTCTGGTGCAAGAGTAACCTACTAGAAAGCCAAACACACACACAAGAATGGATGTAAGTGAGGTCTCTAATAGCAGTTAATTGTCCCCTTCTCAGCAACATATACAAGTACACTTGCTAAGGCATTACCGATAAAATACATGTACAACAGGGACCTTGGTGCAAAAATATATCCATATAAAGCCATGCACATAATGATGGCTACAAAAATAGCATGTCACAGCCGGTATGTGTGTACTTATATCTTGCAAATACACCCATGGTAACAGTGATTCAGTATCTCAGTCTGCTAAATGCCTTCCAAGCAACACATTTTGACACACACAGTCCTGGGTTCACATCCAGTTGTGTGTAGTATTTAAATAACATTATTGTGAAGTCACCAAGTAATCATTGAGTCATGCAGTCTTTATCCATACAATGCATTATGAATGAAATGTTTGCTTGTCACTGATATAAGTCACATGCCTGCAGATGGGAACACACTTCACATATCCCTATAGCAAAACTTAAGTGTATAAAGTGTCATGCCATGCATTAATATGCATTCACAGAGGATTTTAACTCAGGTAATGCAAATGAGGCCCACTACTATCAGAGTGCAGTACACAATCCCTTCAAACCCACAGTGCAGATTAGTACAGCTGCACAACTAACATACACATATGCAGCCCTTGCTTGTAACAAGGACTGCCAGCATACAGGTAGCAGATAAGTAACAGACTGTAACACGTGGCCTGACATTTGCCCAAATGGTGGACATAATGTTATATTTAGCCACTGTGTTGCTGAAGGACACAACAAACATGTAGCCTACTACTCTGTTAATGATAGCATTGCGTAACATACTTACCTTAAAGACATGCCTTAATTTGAGTGGAATGGCTACCCTCACTATGTTTCTGCCTCTACTACAAGCCTTCCACAGCTGCCACAGTTACACCTACAACTTATCGTCCTCCAATGTGTTTTTCACTCCCTGCCTAGGCCTATTACTTGCAGCAACAGCTGCAGCCTGTACCACACACATCTCTATGTAACATTAGTTTCTACAGACCTACCCTCTGTGATGACATAGTTCCCTCACCCCAGTAATGTCCAGTACAACATATCAGAAAGGGCTTGTAATCTACATGGAGGCCTTATATCTTATACAGTTGTTGCAGGTCATTGGCTGATGATAGTGCACATCAGCTGTGTTGCCTGCAATTAGCATTTCAGAACCACAGATTGGTTAAGAGGCAATCACCTGCTAATCAGAAGCATGTTAAAAGGCAAACATGCTGGCTATGGGGAGCCATTCTGTATGATACTTTCTGCACACAGAACATGCATTTGCAAAAACTTAATTATCACCACATATCAACAGAGGGGTTTTGTACTCCAGCAGGTGTGTAACCTTTTTGTTTACAACAGGATGCAGATGTGTGAATATACTTACAGGGTATAGGGGTTACAGCATTAAGCCTTTCTTAGAGTTGTGATAATGACATGTCATTGATATCCAAATTTGGTACACCTACAGAGGACATACAATACATCAAGGGTGGAATGCTTTTTATGAATGTGGCACACTGGTCTCTTGGGACTATCATTTTATAGTGGTTGTAAAAGCACACTGCTATTTGGGACTGTTGTTTTGACATAGTATGAGGAGGTGTTGGCCCTGGGAAACACACTACAATAGATGCCAGTGTTGGGTGTATGATCATACAGCAGTATCTGTCATGTCATACACAGGAATAGCTGACTATCAGTAGTATCTTAGTTGCATCCCCACATGTAGTATGTTTTCACACTGTGAAATATGACATGTGTGATCAAGCAGTGGATGCTGCCAATCATTCTGTTCTTGCTGTATCTCTACATAGAGTGCTTCCACATATGTGATCCTGGCATATGTTCCTATTCTGTTGTCTTTCAGGACACATGTATCCAAGATGCTGTACAACTTTCATGGATGCAGAGAATGAGATTATACTTGAAGGCCTCTGGCAACACCATGAACCCCTACTGTTCAGGGGAAGGCAAAACAGGGAACAGTGGGCAGCATTATTGGCTGACCTTGTCTATGATGTGAATGCTGCAGGTCATCAGAGCAGGACATATGAGCAGATTCGACACCACACAATGGACATGATCAATGCTGCATGCTAAAGAGCAGCAGATGTAGCCAGGGATGGTGGCATCACCGGTGGATGGCTTGAAGCAGAAAAAACACTCTCAGCACACATGACAGGTCCCAGACATCCATCACACTGTACATTGTGGATCTGGGTGCCACAGTTTCCATGGCAGAGGAGTGTGCAAGTAAGCTTAGTCTGATCACCAGTGCAATACTGTAGCATTCAGTGTGTCAGGGTGTATATACTCTTACGTGGGTGCCAGGTCTGTGATCTTTGTGGGGGGAAGGGTTTAGCTGCCATTTGACTCTTCTGCTCAAATTTTGACCGATACAACAAACATAATAGCTACTAGAAATATGAGATATATGAACATATTACTTGTGCTGCAACATGCGGTGGTACTGACATTACCTCTCCCTCTACTTTTCACAGGTCTGTCAGGTATTGACCAAGGCCATGATCCTGCTCCTGGTAAGCACAACACTTTTTTTGTTATAGATGTAGTTTTACAGCAATGTAATCCCTAAAGTGGTATCCCTGACCTGATGCCTGGAGTGCTGTACTGTTGGCATGATTGCCAACTTCACAGATATTTTATGACACATGTTACAGTCATACATATGCCCAGTAGATGTCACCACACTGACAGATGTGACAGGTTGATGTAGGTGTCACATCATGGTTCACTCAGCATATGTTTCAGGCTGTCATGGAGGCACAGGCATGTTCTAAAAGGAACTCCAGATAAATGCTCAGGGTTATGTATGCATCACAGTCTGACATCCGTGACTGCCTCCACAGCATCGGTGACACTAGATTGGTTCACTGATGCAATAGACAGAAGGTGGGCTGAGACAGTGCCTGTCTTGGAATGGACAGTGTCTGTGCTGGAATGTGTGGTTGGTGTTGAACATCAGCCTCATGGACATAGGTCAGCAACCCCATCTGGTGACAGTGTATGTGGCCATGCACAGTCATGGTCCTGTAGTGGCAATATATCCAGAGCTACAGAAGGAAGTGTGATGTCCACACCTAGAAGTGGCAGGCCATGGGCCCATGGTCCTGGGTGTTCCTGTGGAGACATGGTCCCAGCAGACAGCAGTCATCATCAGGTACAAGCATGGCTTCTGACCTTGGGCATAGAGGTGCCAGTGCAACTCCTGGCAGAGCCAGTTCCCTTGTTTGGGGCTGGAGATGGTGAGCTGTCAGCTCTACCATGCATGGTTCAAAGCTGTAAAACATACACACGTAGGGCTAGCAATGAGCTTGACTGTGTATACACACACACACACACACACACACACACACACACACACACACACACACACTCGCACACCACTGCCAAATGCAGGTCACCTACAGACCCACACATGGTCATGGTTCATCTTGCCTGCTTCCCTTCCTGACTCACACACACACTGTCAACCTTTTGGGTCTGCACCCCCACACAACACCCTGTGCAAGTGATGATACCTATTCCACATCCCTGCTATTCTCATCACTGATGCAGGGAAATGAAGGTATGTTTCTGATGTACTGGGTAACTATATAAATTAACATGTACTTGTGTAATGCATTGTTTAGCCATGCCACTTGTAGTGGTTACTGACAGATACTGTATGCTGACATGTGTAATGAGTAAGTCGCATAATTTCATATACCTTATGTTGTATAATGTTGTAATGTCTGTATACTTACACAATGAAAGGTATGTCTTGGGCCTGTTTATATTTTTGTTTCAGGATTCTGTTGGGGACACCTATGAACACACAGCAGCAAAACAGCCATATACATCACAGCACAGGATAGACTGTCAGCACAGAAAAAATATGTCATCAGCAAGGTACAGCACTATAGGTGCATGGCTCCACAAGTCCATATGTGTGTAACAGGCTAAAAAGTGCAATGGCATCATTCAGAGTACTTATGCATCCCTAATCTGTGAAAAGGTCTAATACCCTTGATAAGTGTTACCAGGGTGTTGGGAGATAATACGCTGGGGATGACCCATCTTCAAATTTCTTGTGTCCAGTACAGACATTTGTCCAACAACAGCTACAATTGTCATGTTCTGCATCCCATGGTGTAACCTGCATATGATGTGTGTCACAGCAGATGTGTGCTTCACATGTATGGGGGGCCATTTTCATATAGGGTATGCTGTCTGTGTGACATACCTGTTTCTCCAACATGTAGTATTTATACCACAGTGACTGTGTAGGTGTGTAGTCCAGGTAAGACATGTGTTAATCCTGTCATGGATGCATGGGAGGTACACAGTGGGATCTGACACCTCCCTGTATGTCAGCCATACACATCCCCTCCAAAGCATTTATGAGACAGACTACATATGTATGGTCCTGACATGGACTCCATAGGACATGTTATCTGCAATGTGTATTGCATTACCATGGAACCTGCGTGGCTGCTACAGTTGTATGATATGCTTGTATAGCGACATAACAAGGGTGCCATTTTACACAATGATAGGTGTGATGAGTGCCACATTCAGTATGGCAATGACAGTCTGTGAGTTACATCACAGACCCGTCTGTTTATGATGTATAACATTGAATGCATCCCCACATTTCACCAACCACTAAATGTGAAAGGCTACATTTCTCCCTGTGTCCATATGTCCATGAGTAATAGCTCAACTGTGTCTGGTGTGTGGACACTACTGTATTTACCAGGGGTAGATGACTTTCCAAAGAGTAGTATTGTGCAGTTGATGGCATTTAGTATTTGAGAAACCATAAAAACCGTTGTGGTCAGCAGAAGCAAGCAATACACGTGGAATAAAAGTACTCTTTAATAACAAAAAATTAGAAGTTAAACGGTTTCATCTATCAACTGGACTTCATCAGAACTAACAAAAAGTAACAAATCCATCTTTAAATATTAACTAATCAAGGTTAGAGCTTAATATAAACAGACCATTGTTCTCCCTGCCTACATATTGAAGCCATATATCCTAAACTTGTTTTTATTATAAAGGAGTTTTTATATTTATTTTTATTTTATTTTTATTAATATTGGCCTGAACAAGTTTAAGATATATGCTTTCTCTATGTAGGCAGGAAGAACAATGGTCTGTTTACATTAAGCTCTAACCTTGATTAGTTAATTAATTAATTTAATCTGTACTTGGCATTTCATTGAGAGCATATTCCGCCTGTATTGCCTGATTCTGCTGACCATGACAATTTTTTATGGTTTCTCAGTTTTGTTCTTGGGTCATTTATTTTGCACACTTTCTATGGTTATTGGCAATTAGTATTTGTCAGTGGCTCAGACCACAACTGAATGTGTGTCACAGGCCATCCTGGTTAAGTGCTGGTTCTGTCTGGGATTCTGTGACAGCTCCTGATATGCAATCACCTGCTAATGTAGCCAGTCAAAGGACACTGACAGTGGCTGTGACTGCAGAGAGGGAATGGCTAGATGGCATACACCATCAATGATATCTGGGAAAATCCACTGGTGAATGGTGTCATTGCAGCTTAGGTCTCCGAATGCTATCTTCCCAGATTATGACTGTCAGACACTTGTCTACCCACCAGCTGACATAACACAAAGTAGATAACCTGCACAGTTTCAAAGCCTACTGGCCTAATATTGTCAAACACCTTGTCAGGCCCTGGAATATAGAGTGAGTAATATTCCCGTCATCCACTGAGTTAGAGTCAGTAGGCATGATTTGACCTTGAGCATAATAGTGTGTGGTCTAGTGTCAGCAGGTGTATGACAGTGTTACTGCTTGTATCCATGCCAACTCCTTTCATGGCATGAATGCAGGCATGGAATATGTGCATAGACAACATTATACATTACACCACCTGCTCACGTGTTGCTGTCTATGTGGTAACACCCAGCAAGCACAGGAGTCTGTAGGTAAATGCATTATGTACAGCTGAGCCCTTATCCTTTGAGCAACATTATAGATGTGTGATAGAGCAGCTTTACTCACCTGTATTAGGGTATGTAGGACAATGCAGACATCCACACACATATTTCTGTATATAACAGGGATGTATATATTAATGTAGCTGTGTATGTGTATGATATGTATATGTGTTATGGAGATATATGGGGAGAGACTGAGATGTATGTTTTTTATATATGTATATAGCTGTATTTATTTTATTTTATTATTTATTAATTATGTTTTATATATATATATATATATATATATATATATATATATATATATATATATATATATATATATATATATATATATATATATATATATATATATATATATATATATATATATAATTATTATGTGACAGAGGTTCATAATGTTATGCCACACACAGACAGACAGTATGTCACAACACCAACATACTAATACCGCACATGCTAAAAATGTTGATACCTCCAGATTTGAGACATCAACGGCATCATCCATGCTAACTTCCTTAGTCCACTGAGCCACACAAGCTACCGACCAGAGAGTAGTCATTCATCACATACTCAAAAGCATACATATGTACATTGTTATTCCTGCATTACTTGAGATATACAAATGTGTGCTTGATTTTTATGTTAGTGTCCTGAGTTTGTCTGGACTGCTGATATACCACTGATGACCTACTATTATAGTTGTTATATGGGGAAACTGCTGTGTTGGGTGTGGGAGAGCAACACCACATGTTTTGCTGGGATGCACAGTAGTCCAACTATCATGTGACCCCACTGTTTAAGATCTCACTTGCCTGATGTAGTGCATATTCCAACCATGAGGCATAGTAAATATTAAGGAACACATACTAGTGGACTATGTAACTGTAGCCCAATGTGGATGTTTTACTCGTGTCCAAATAGCCCACTATATTTCCTTGCATAAATGTAGCAAATTCATACATACAACTCCCACTCTAATATCATCCACCCCATCCAACTACTACCTTTCTTTCACCTCCACTAACTACCTTGATGATAGCAAGCTCAGATGCTCATAAGCCTAGTACTTATTATACAGCAGGAACTTCTCATTGTTACATTTGTTAATGCCTGTTATGTACTTCACAGATAAAGATTCTAGTTGTCTACTGATGTACTATGTTCTTCATCTGTAAATATGTTGTAAGTAATTTCTATGTTAAATTGTTAATCGCTATGTAATCTAATGTAACTACTGTCTGTTTATTTTACTGTGGAGCTTTTATCCCCGGGCCTCCGCTGAAAATGGACCCACGTCCAGTCGGACACTCCCGGTCAACAAATTTAAATAAATAAATAAATAAAATAAATAAACATACAATAGCATATTATATTAATCCTTACATGTAGTGTGTAGGTTAGGGACTTACCTTGTGAATGCAGTGGTGGACATAACTGTAGTTCAAGGCAGACTTTGTCTGATGCAAGCAGTACACAGCCAATACATGTATGGGTACAGGTTGTGTGGGTTGCCTGGCATCAATTTTAGTATATGTGAGTAGGAGTAAGGTGTCAGTCCCGAGGCTCATAGGTTGTCTGTGAATGTGCTATGCGTTGTCTCTTAGCTAAAACCAGGGTGTACTGGGCATGCCTACATCTTCTTACAGAGACATCATTAGGAGTTCCTCCTCTGAGTTCTCCTGTGACTGTGGCTGTGGTGATCTAGGCAGTGGTGGGGGCCTGTGTATCCCTTCCCTTTGCTGATCCTGCTGCAGCTCTTTCCAAAGGATCATACTGTGTAACATACCACATACTGTGAACATATGTGCACATGTGGCTGGAGACTACTGTAGGGCCCCACTAGATATATCTAGGCACTGGAACCATGAATTCAGAAGCCCAAACACATGCTCTATGATGTTCCTAGTTTGTGCGTGTGCCTCATTATGGCATCCTTCAGTGGGTGTGTGTGCATTTCTGATGGATGTCATCATCCATGGTTCTGAGGCATAGCCAGCATCCCTCAGTAAATGGCAGTGTGGATTGTCCCCCCTAGAAAACATCTGGTGCAGCTGTGATGCATGCCAGATATGGGAGTTGTGATAACTGCCAGGGCTGCCAGCACACACATTCATGATAATCCCCTGGGCATTGCACATGACCTGGCAGTTGATGGAGTGGTACCCCTTCCAGTTGATGTAGATTTTACCCTACTCAATAGGTGGTGCCTTGATGTGTATATTAGTGCAATCTATGGCACCCAGTGCTTTGCGGTAGCGTGCTACACTCAAGAATCCAAAAACAGTAACAAACTAACACAGTCCAACAAAATCACTGATTCTAGGCAGACTCTTCATCCAAGATACCCGATTTTGATGTAGTTGTAGTTTAATTAAGCAAAAAACAGTACACTCACTTTTCGTTCTCCTTACAATACAAAGAACTTCTTCAGATAAAAGTATCAAACAGTCAATGAAGTTTAAATCCATTTTTTAAAAGACATGTGATTTACAAATCCAAGCCCATTGGATACTTAATTATTGAATTAAACTTCCTTAATTGATTTACCACTTAACCCTCAAGGGTCTTATTACCAACAACTTGTCCAAGTTTGTATAATACTCTATGTCTGTATTTGTCCCCAAATGGAGTGCAAAAATGTGACACAATACCTAAAAATATGTTATAAACATACTAAAATATTTAAAAAGTTATTTCAACTATCAAATTTTAATAAAGCATATTTTAGCTATGTATTAAATATCCATTTAAAATTATTTTTATTAACCTGTAACCTGTATGCAAATCAGAGATGTTCCATAAACTCATAAATTATATATTATATCTAAGACGTGTACCAAGGAGGGAGAGAAAACATTAAAACAAAAGTTAAAATTCCATTAAAAATTGCTGATATTTCACTTGATGGTTTTCTTTATATGCTATATTCCTGAGTTTTAAAATGCAGGCCAAAGAAGATATTTCATTAATACCTGGAAAATGGGCAGCGTCTAACCTTAATTGCCACAATAATTCCAATCTTTCTAATTTCAACGTACATGGTCCTACTCTCACATCATGAGGGATGTGATCTATGACTCTGAAAACAAATTTATGATCTACTTGTTCATTTATGTATCTGGCCAGGGCGTTTTCTAATTTATTTCTACTTATACTCTATACATGTTCATAGATCCGTTCCCTCAGCCTTCTGTCAATTTTACCAACATAGAAAGCCGGACATTAAAAACACTTTGCCAAATATACTACTTGTTTACTTTGGCAGTCGAACTTATAATTAGTTGTAAATTTCCTGCCTCTAAGTTCAAAACTTGCACCCACATCTATATATTTACAGTAATTACACATTTGGCATTTGAACATGCCTTTCTTCACTGAAAATGGTTGTTTTTGTCCTTCTAAAATTTGTTTAAGGTTAGCGCCCCTCTTAAAAATAAAACCTGGTTGATTTTCCAGTTTGTCGCATAATAGTGGGTCTTGCATAATTATGCCCCAGTTTTTCTTTATAAGCATAATTATCTCCTTTGCATTGATACTGTATTGAAAAATAAAACTACAAGGGTTGTACTCCCTCGTCCTCGCTGGTATAGTATCCTGTGTAATGCTTACCTGTCAAGAGTGGAGGATAAATTTTGTACTTCTTTTACTAAATCTTGCAATAATGATGTAGGGTAATCCCTTTGTAAAAATAACTGGTACAAAAAAACACATTCCCTCAGAAACATATCCAGCCTAGAGGTTATTCTGGCTGCTCTTACTAATTGGCTTTTGACTACTGATCTCTTTTGTGATAATGGATGATTACTTGTAAAGTGAAGAAATGTGTTAGAGTATGTAGGCTTGCAAAAGATTTGTGATGTAAAACAATTATTAATTCCATCTTTCTTAAGCTGTACATCCAGGTAGGATATATTATCCTTCGAGAATGTCGAAGTAAATCTAAAAAAATCAGTGGTTGAGTTGAAGTATGCTGTAAATTCTTGTGCATCCATTTCTTCTCCTTCAAACAAAATAAAATATCATCCAAAAATCTTTTAAAATATTTTATTCTTGCCTGCCACTGTGTACCTGATAGTAAACATTCTCTTTCCCAATGGGCCATGACCAGGTATGCAAAACTAGCCCCACATGGTGAACCCATGGCTACTCCTACCTTTTGTTGGTAGTATTTGCTGTTGAAAGTAATAAAGTTGTAGGATAGGACTATATCCAACAAATCTTCCACTAACCTTAGTTCATCATGTGGGGCTGCCCTGTCCTTTAGTAAGGAAAGGGTACGATCCAGACCCTGGTCATGGGGGATGGAGGGGTAAAGGTCCCTAACATCTATAGACAAAAAATTATATTTCGCATTAAAAGGTATTTTGTTGATACCTATAAGGAAAGACCAAGAATCTTTACATATTTGTTCCTCTAACACTACATACTTCTTTAAAATTTCATCCACCACCTTCGAACAAGCATACGTAATACTGTCCCTAGCATCTGCTAGGGGACAGATTGGGGGGTCTTGTAGGCTTTTATGGATTTTCGGGATGCTGAATAGGCAAGGTATTTTGGTGCTAACATTGATAAATAGTTAAATAAGTTCACTTCTATTCTTGCTAACAAAAACATATCATATAGGAATGTCCTTATTCTGCATAAGTGAGATTTACCTCATTTCTTGACACTTCTGTGTATGTGTCACTATTTATCATTTTTTGCATCTTCTCAGAGTAATCCAAAGTGTCCATAATCTTGAGGGTTAAGTGGTAAATCAATTAAGGAAGTTTAATTCAATAATTAAGTATCCAATGGGCTTGGATTTGTAAATCACATGTCTTTTAAAACATGGATTTAAACTTCATTGACTGTTTGATACTTTTATCTGAAGAAGTTCTTTGTATTGTAAGGAGAACGAAAAGTGAGTGTACTGTTTTTTGCTTAATTAAACTACAACTACATCAACATCGGGTATCTTGGATTTTTATGTACCGGTCTGCCTAGAATCAGTGATTTTGTTGGGTAACGTGCTACACAGTAGAAGTGTTACATATTGGTGGCCCTCACTTCAGAGGTGAGGGGAAAAGAAATGTGCTCACTGGCATGTGGTAGCATGACATCCAGGAACTGGTGGAGTATCCTGGATGCTGATGCCTGTAAGACCCCCATCATGTCCCCAGTTGGTCTTTGGAAAGTACCTGAAGCTAGTATTCTAAGGGCTACACATACCTTTGCTTCCACTGGGATGGATTCCCCTCTGCTGACCCTAGGTCTGAGTTGAGGGCGGCAGAGCTCAGTGCATTCTTGTAGTATGTCCCTATCCATCCTGCAGCACTCTACAATCTCCAGCTCATGTAGCTCCTGGAAGGTTACCCTGGGCCTAAACACTCTTCTCTTTCTCTGTCTAGGCCTATTGTCAGCAGCAGTAGCAGCACTGACTTCAGCATCTAGCACATACAGGTTCAGCAGACCTGCAGTAGTCCCTAGCATTCTCTCAGTTAAAATCCCTAAGTCCATACTCAAATGGAGCAGAGTATTGGGGAAAAATCAGAATGTATTGTCTATGCATACTTTATAGAGCTCTATTGTAGGTGCAGATTGTGTGACTGGGTAACTATGATGCATTGAACCTGCCTACAATATAATTAACATAATTTCATGGCCCTATTTTAAGTTAAACAAGGGTCAAAACCAATTAAATACATTTATTTTTTTTAAAACAGGATGACCACGGAGGCACACCATGCAAGCAGAAAAGGTAAACAAAGCTTAGAAGTTACTGGACACACCCCCTGTAGGGGACATGCTTAACCAGGTGGTGCACTGCATAAACGCATGCACCTAAGCTGAAATGAGCTTAGAAGTCAGCAGACACCCCACCCCCAGAGTCAGCTATCGTCTGTGTAAACAGCAACATGGGTCTAAGCCTACACGAAGGGGATATGTGGACACAATTACTCCTTTCTGTTATTCAGTACCTCCACCTCATTTTCATAGGTATCTGTCCTCACAGCCTGGAAACTATACACTTCAGAGCTTAACCAAGTTAGCATCAGCACCAATGCACCTTTGTAGGGACTCCAAGTACAGTACTGTAATACAGTTCTGTCACATACTAATTAATTTCTTTTTTCCAAGTTTTTTTCTATAAAGCATGTTTGCTCACTGCAGTGTGCTGTGCAAACATGCCCACATTATTTAAAAAATATTCATTTAATTTATTTCCTTGAATTTATCCAACATACAGGATGATAGTTTCAGTCATATATGTAAGTGGTATGACATTTTTGGCCAAATGTCTACATTTTAACAACCCCTTTTGTCTGTCTACACTCCTATACACAGAATTTTTCTGTGTACACTACAGACACTGACACAGGATCTGAAGACCTGCTTGCTGGATCACTCTATCTGCTTCATTTTCATGAGAGTCACCTGCTTATGAGGTGATTTGCATGCCAAAGAAGTTTCTGTGTTGGTGTGTGCATGCGCGCCACTCAGCATTGCTTACTGAATCTAAAAATTTTCTCAACCATGTAAGTAGTGCAGCACGGTGCCTACATGGAAAAAAATGTAGGCTTTATTTAATTCCCCCCATAACTTTGGCACCAGTCATTAGTCTGTGTAAGACCTTCTTGCAGAATGTTGTCATCACTAGGGTTTTCAGTGATCGCTCCCAGTTTGCAGTGATCAGCAAACTTTGTCAGCCACAGTTCTTTAGTTTTAGTCTGTACTTCGGAGAAGTAGATTCTGAACAGTAGGGTCCCAGAACCAATCCCTGTAGAACACCACTGGTTACTGGTCTGCTGGAGGAGGTGGAGTCCTCTATTTTGACTCTATGAGTTCTATCAGTGACCCAGTTTGCAACCCACCTGACAATGTATGGGTTTAATCCCAGCTGGGTGAGTTTATCAATGATGCCTGAATAGGGGGTTGTGTCAAAGGCCTTGGCTAAGTCTAGGTAGGCCATATGCACATATTTGCTCTCATCTAGGGCTTTACACCCTGACTGATACTGCAGTCAGGCTAATCATTCACACTTGCAAGCACTTAGCAGGTAACACTTCTCAGCTCTCATCCTTGCATAGGTAGGGTGTGTGCATTCAATTGAGTAGGTCCTTACACCATGTTTACATTCCCAGGGCTTATGCAGATTGCAGAATTCATGAATGCTAATGTGATTGCATCTTATTTGCATATTCACAATGCTGAGGGGGTTGAATCTGCACTATATAAATGTAATCATGTATTTAAGGAAGTTGCATCATAGGGGAGATTAGATCTAGTGAACTCAATACTGATATGCATTGCTACTTGCTGCTTCTTGTTTCAAAAACTTTTTTCTACTTTCACAACTGACTCGCTGCAAAAGTTGGTACTGTTATGAACATATTTATGTATTTGACCCATGGCTATGGTATGCATTTCACAATACAAATATTGCTTTACTGTCTACAATTTTCTCATTAGCTGTTGGCATGGACATTGATACCATGGTTATTTCTTGACCATGCAGTACTTTTCTATATAATGATGCCATTTTAATGGAAATTTCAACCTTCACAGCTGAGCACTTTGTTTAGAACACTGCTGTATTAATTATTACTAAGGTCATGGATTCTTGCAATTAGTAGCAATTAGCATTTGTAACAGTTTTGTTAAGGCTCTGATGTCTTCCTGGATGACCTTCATGGAAGTGCATAGCAGACCAAAAACTGTTAATTACTCCTCCTTGGCAGATGTACAATATTGTTTTAATGCGGCAATGTACTACAGAGTGAACGAAATGTTTGTCCTGCTATGAATTTTTTTATCAAGTTCTTTCTTTGTTTTGTATGAGGGGAGAATTCATTATTAAGTTGTTTGTACTTATATGAAGCCTTCCTTTATTGATGAATTTTGTGTATGATGAATGGATACATTTATATCTATATATATATATATATATATATATATATATATATATATATATATATATATATATATATTTTTTTTTATGTGTGTGTGTGTGTGTGTGTGTGTGTGTGTGTGTGTGTGTGTGTGTGTGTGTGTGTGTGTGTGTGTGTGTGTGTGTGTGTGTGTGTGTGTGTGTCTGTGTGTGTGTTTAATCCTCTTCTATTTTTATACTTATTTCCTATTATCTTTCTTTTCATACAAGGCTATGGTACCCAGGACATCTGCACCCCATAAACCACCATACATGGACACTGAAAATGATGTGATCACTCAGGCCCTATGTTACCATGGGGTCATTCTTATTAGAAAGAGGCAGGTATGACACGTCTGCCAGTGACTGTAACTGGGAGTAGATGTTAAATGAAGTTAATGTGATGGGAGGCCATGGATTACATATTCCAAAATAAGACACAGGGTCATTGATATGATTACAGAGGACAGACATCAGGCAGCTGCAATTGCCTGTGAACATATGGCTATGGGTGGTGGTCCTACTACTGAGCCACCACTCACTGGAAAAGAGTTCCTTTACATGGCCAGAGATCCAGACAGCTCAGTTTAGGATCACTGATGTTGGGGTTGTTGTGGAAGACAACTCAAGTGTATCTACTGCAGAACTCCCTGGCATGCTATTTAAATAAATAATTGTCAGTACATACATATACCTATGTCAAATGTGCATATATACATATCTATCTATCTATCTATCTATGTGTGTGTGTGTGTGTATATATATATATATATATATATATATATATATATATATATATATATATAGAGCGAGAGAGAGGGAGAGTGAGAGAGACAGACACAGGAAGATAGAAGAGACATAGACAGGGAGGGAGAAGGGGGGGTGAGGGGGGTAGTCCAGTCAACAATAACAATTTCTGTGAGATATGTCTGATTCTGCAGCTGTAAAGAAAATTGTCTTCTGTTTCTTCTGTCTTTTGCTTCATGATACTTATCATCCCTGATTCATCGCTGTTTTTTATTTTTATTTTTTTATTTATTTTACATTTGTTGACTGGGATAGTCTGACTGGATACATGTCCATTTTCAGCAGAGGCCCGGGGAGAAAAGCTCCAAGGTAAGCAGCTTAGATTAAAAATACAGTATTTACAGTAGTTAACATACCTAAACAAGCAGTTAAGTTTAAGATACAATATTTACAGAGGTTACATACCTAAGCAAGTTATAGAAGTTCCAGGGTTAAAGAAAATCCCGAGAGTAGGTCATAATTAAGTAACACAGGTCAGCTAAAAATACTGTTATTAACTCATACAGTAAGTTTCAGATGCAATATTTACAGTGATTACATACCTAAACAAGTTTAGATTTAAACATAAGTATAGGTCAGGATTAGTGTCACAGGTTGGCTAAAATTATTGTTTTTATCTCATTGTCAAGGAGAGTTAGTCAGGTTTGCTGCACTGACATAGCCAGTTTAAAGTCAGATGTTGTTTGAGTCTAGTCTTGAATTGACTCAGGGTGGTGAGCAAAGTAGGTTCAGGTGGGAGAGAGTTCCAGGATCTGCCTACAGAGCTGGCGAAGACAGAGTCACCGGAAGAGTTATTAGTTTTGATAGTCTGGACTAGTGGTTTATTAGAGGATCGAAGAGGTTGGGGATTGTGATAGGGAGTGATAATATTTTTAAGAGCAGGAGTATTGTCCGGATTGTAAAAGATCTTATGGGCAGTAATCATAAGGTTATACTGGACCAAGCTGGGTAATTCTAGCCACCCAAGCTGGTTTAGGTTGATACAATGGTGAGTCCTATAAGGCAGGCCAGTGGCAAATCTGGCAATGTGGTTGTAGCAGATAGAGAGTTTGTTAAAGACAGATTTGTTTAGTTTGGAGAGTAACGGGGATACATACAGAAGAGTTGAAAGAAGGTGTGAGGGAGCTATGGCAAATCTAGCAGGAGAGGTTAAGAAGGCTTTTATCCTGTAAAGTGACCCTAGTTTATTGATGCTCGTAATGGATTGATTAACATGTAGGTCAAATTTAAGATTATTATTGATGATAACACTTAACAGTTTTGTAGAGGAGTCTGGGGAGATTATTGTGCCATTATTAGATTTAATGGCAAAAGTGAATGCAGTAGACCTGTGTATTGGTGAGAAAAGCAACATTTTAGTTTTTTGGGGATTTAGGATCAGATATATGTGGGGACATCAGGGTCTGCCATTGCACAACCACCTGCACATGGTAAGCACACCTTCTGCATTCTTATTAATACCCAAAAGGTACAAGTATGTGTAAATGAAAGTTATTTGATTTCATAGCATTAGCATCTTTTAATTTGCAATATACATTTCACATAACATAGATTTGATCATTGTATATTCCCTTTCTTTTGGCTTGCTTACTTGTTATCATAGCTAATCCTGCCAGTGGCAGTTTGGAACTCTTTCTGCCTGATGTCAGAGTATCGGTCGCCTCTGATGATGATGACAGTAATAAAGAGGCACAGTCTGGGGATGCACAGGGTCAGTCTGACATTGATGTTGAACTTCCATCATCTCTTGCCCCTGTTTCAGACACAGTCAATATGTCAATGCATACCCAATATGCAGAGACCTCAGACATTGGAGAGGTTGAAGGTGAAACAGTTGATCAGGGTAGTGTAGTTACTCCAGCTACAGAACTGGTTGATTCTTCTCATAGCCATTGTGAGGGTGAGGTGCCACTCAGGTGGGTTGTTAGAGGTGCTCAGAGGAAGCCAGCTGTCTGCACTGCTTCTGATATTGGTGTGTCAGTAGGTGCTATACAACATACACATAGAGCCATCATGGAGGCATAGGCACATTCTACAAGGTCCTCAAAAAAGATAGTGAAAGTACATTGTGCATGCTGACAAGTTTGACTGCCTGAACTGTGTGGGTGATTTCTTGGACAGGATGAATGACGCACTCAGCATCCATGTGGCCATAGAGCTGCTACATCATCCAGTGTTAGCCAATGTGGTTGTGCAAGATCTTCTTCCATAGTGGCACTACTGCCACTGTTCTGTCAGTGATTGTGGAATCTACACCCAGATATGGTAGGTCATGTGGTTATGGTCCTGGATGTAGTTGTGATGACAGCTTATCCAGCAGTTATCAGTCATGGTCAGGTATCACCCCAAATTTTAGCCAACGCCATGAAAATATGAATGCAACTCATGGCAGAGGTAGTTCTCATGATCAGGGCAACAATGCAGAACTGACTAGTCTACCATGCATGGCTCACACCAGTCCCATATATCAAACATAGTGCTAGCACAGTGCTTGATTGTATTCATGCAGACACACACACACTCAGCAAATACTTGTCCATACCAACACACACACACACACACACACACACACACACACACACACACACACACACACACACACACACACACACACACACACATTCTAGTTATCTAAGCACACACGCTCTACTTATTTAAGCAGTGCTGTTGACTGCTAAACATATGTTGCTACTGACCCTGCAGATGGGATACTTAAGGAATACATTTTTGTTTTACTTTCACATACTCACTTCTTTGATGTCAGGCTTGCCCTCCTGACCCCCCCCCCCTCCACACTGTGCAAGTGATAATGACTGTGCCCTGCCCTTTGCAGATTTCTTTGTGACTTCAGGTTGCATATATTTCTGATGCACAGGTTGGATAGGAAATGATTGCTTACTCAGAACCTTCTTTTAATAAGAATGTATTGCAAATAAATGCTTTTAATCATAGTTTGTATTTAGTTGTGCATAATTGCTTCTGTGTTTGTTGACCTTTGCTGTGTTTGTGTTATTGTTGTTATTCATACAGCCAAAGCTGATGTTTAAGTCTTGTTTATTGTTATACTTGTTCAAATGTTGCTACCCTTGACCTGCTCACTGATTTGTATAAAGTGGCCAACTGAAAGGCTTGATGCAAATTAGTGGGCAAAATCCATAGCTGTATATTACAAACATCAGTCATAAGGTATTATTGGCATTATTGTACACCTGGGACATGTATCAGCTCAGGGACATATAAGAACATGCAATACACAGTATTATACAATGACTAGCCATCAGCATTCAAAAACGAGCACGCTGATTGGCCAGCCCAACCAGAGAGCCTGTTGTAAATCCGGGAATATACCAATGAGAAAAGGTCCGGTCACCCGGACTTTGTATTTTTTTTTTTTTAGTACCAAACACAACCGAAGACATTTTATGTTCGGGAGATGGCACAGACAGAAATAAAAGGATAATCAGGTACATTCTACTAAACTTAAAAAACTTACCTAATTATCCTTTTATTTTTATCTGTCCCGACTCTCCCTAACATAAAAAGTCTCCCAGGTTCTTCCTTTTTTTTTTTTTTTTTTTATTGATTATAACAAAGAAGAAGAAGCAACAGAGATCTTCCTTACTCCATTGTTACCTCTTCACAGGCCTGATGTACTGCATAAGTGTGGGAGCACAAGTCCCATACACATGCGTAGTACATCAAAAAAAGCTCCAGGATACCACATAAATGTGGAAGGGCAGCATGGAGGCATTATACAAAGACATTAGTAAGCATTTTTTTCTTAAATAATGTCATTGTGTAATAGCAATAACCGACTTTGTGGTTGTGGTATATTGAAATTTACCCATGGTTGGCTTTATTTAATCACTCGGCCTTTGCCTTCATGATTAAACCACGCCAACTTTGGGTAAATCTTCAATATACCATGCCAACATCGTCAGTTATTGCTATAATAACTTATACAACTGTATTGGTTCTTCTGTAGAGGTCCCAGGCCTACCTTGGTAATAACGCAGATAGAAAAAAGGGGTTGTTTGTGTCTGATGTTTATAGAATACAGCCATTACATGGTTAACTAAAGGCTGTGCATTCTGTCAGGCATGCTGTTATTCTTTGGTTCAGGCATTCAGTGTGTATTATCCTTTGCCTTTTAGCCAGTGCCATGGCATATAGTGCATGCCTATGTCTACTGGCAGCATCTGTGGCTGATGGTTCTCCCTCAGACTCTTCATCTGTATCTGCTGGAGCTGCTGGCCCTGCCTGTGTCTTGGAAACTGTGGTCATGCCTCTAGTTCTCCTTGTTGAAGCTGTCTCCTGAAAATGATACTGTGCAACATGGAACAGACTGTAAGTATTTCAGCAGAGGTGGCTGGGTCATACTGCAGGGCAAGTCCTGCGGTGTATAGACACTGGCAAGCCAAATACATGTTCTATGATATTCCTAGTTTGAGGATGGACATCATTGTATCCTTGATCGGTGGGGTTGTGTGGGTTACTCATGGATGTTATGAGCCATGGTTCGAGGGCATAACTTGCATCCACCACTAAATGCCCTTGTGAAAGTTCAGCTCTAACAAACATTGTGTACAGGTCACAGGTGTGTCATATGTGTGAGTCATGAAAACTGCTTGTGTTACCTGCATAAACATTGTACAGGATCCCTTGATCATTACAGACAATCTGACAGTTTATAAAGAATGGTATACTTTTCTGTTGATGTACCTCCATCCCTGTTCACTGCATGGGGATTTTATTTCTATGTGTATAAAATATATGGGTCCCAAAACTTCGGGGAAGTGTGCTATTGCATAAAATTCCTGAATGGTTCTTGATCTCTCCTGTGAGGTTCATGGAAAACAGATATCCTCCCTTGCATGCTGTAGCATCACATTTAGAATCTGATGTAATTTTCTGGAAGCTGAGGCCTGTGGCACTCGTAATATACCTCCTGTGGATCTCCAAACTGTAATTGTAACTAATATATGTAATGTTACATACCTTTGTTTTCACTAGGATGGATTCTCCATGATTTCCTTGGGGCCTGAGGTGAAGGTGGCAGAGGTTTTATATTTCCTCTAGCGTTTCCTTGTCTACCCAGTATTACCCTGCAATTTCTGTGTCATGCAGTCTATGATACTTCAAATGGGGTCTAAATGCCCTCTTGGCCAAGGTCTGTTTTTTTTTTTTCTAATTGTAATTTTGACTGTAATCTAAAGGGTTTTGGATTTTAGGGCAAATGGCTACTCTGAGTGTACAGAGTTGATGTATAGCTTCCCGAATAACTCTGCCATGTTGAGCTGGTTAATCAGCATGTAATTCAGTTACTTATGTTACAATTGGAATATTCTGCAGTTCACCTTTGTTTTGTATCTCTACACAAAGTGTAGTGTCATTTAATGAATTCCAAATAGTGTGCTATCTTGCCTGCAATGTGTCGCACCACGTACAAAATAGCTGTACTTAGTTTAGCCATTAATGAATCCAGCCCTTAGTCTTTCATTTTGGTTTAAAATTAAACAATTTATAAAATATCATTTGTGTTTCTTTATATGAGGCCATTAAGTATTTAGTTCCATCATTTTTAATGAAGGATAATTTAGCAGGGTAGGCCTTTTAGAAGTTTATTTTTTATTGTATCAAATATGTACAAAATGGTACAAAATTTTGTCTGGTTCGCCTAACCAAAAAAGGAAAGTCATGAGAAAAAATAAGTTTGCTGCCTTTCCAGTAAAAAAAAAAATCTTTTTTGGATTTGTCGGATTTCAAAATTGAGCAGATATCCTGATAATTCATAATCTTTACATATATTGCAGTAGATGAGCTATCATCCTGTGATATCTTTAGACTTCTGTGGGCTCTCTCAGTAGTTTCCTAAAAATGTACACTACATGTTCCAAGCTGTAATGATCAGAGTTGAATGTTTATAGTTTTCAGGGAGACCTTTGATAATTATGTTGTTTTTCCATCTTGCCTTCAAGTCTTACACATTTTCTAGCAAAAGCATAAGGTCAAAAGAATCATTTTCAGTAACATTTTCTGTTTTATCAAGTCTATCATCACACTGAGACATTTAAGCCTTTGATGTATGTATCCATTGAGAGATGCTAGATAGAAAAGCATTAATGCTGGATAATTTATTTGACATACATTCTATAGCTAGTTGTAGTGGTTGCAAAATGGATTTAAGGTCTTCCATAGCAAATATCTTTTTGTCAGCTCTTGTACATGATTAATATATTTTATTTGTCATTTCTTTCTCTGGAGATACTGTAGATGAGTATTTTACTTGGTTGTCTGAGATTCCATCATTAATTGTTTTTGAGACATTTTAATCAGTTTAATCTGTTATGTAACAAAAATAAAAAAGTAGTTTCTTATGTGGCAATCCTATTTAATTTCTTTGTACTTAAGCATGCCCATGCTGGTTAAAGACAGCCATATAAGAACAGTGGCAAGGTGAGTTTGCCTTTAAAGTTTTGTAGTCCTTCTCAAGAAAAGTAAAACCTGAGAAACTTATGAAGTATAAAGTTATGATGATGAAATGAGCATTCTAGTTAAGTCAAAATCCATGTATATTGATTTAAAATAAGAGATGTATTTAGATGGTAATAGGAGCTGTGAGCTAGAGATATTCATTTGGTTCTGCCAGAACCTTGCTACAAGTACTCAGGTTCCAAGTCTTCTGCAGCAGATTAGGACCCGATTCCTTACTTTTCAAACACATTTCTGAAATGTCTTCTGATTTTTATAAAACAAATAATTTCAGCATACTGAGATGTCTTGCGAGGTTACCCATATAGTCTTAATGAATGATAAGCATTGTTTTAACACTTTTCTTTTCAGTTCCCATGGCTTTGTTTCACAGCAGAGTTCATAAACATTGCAGGAAAATGCTTAGAAGTTTATATTCTAGTTAATGAGATTTACAGTACTATGTCTCTTTATGTTTCAAAGAGGATTGCTTAAGAAGCCAGATAATATGTTGATGTTTTTCCCACATTATATTATCTGAAGTGTCTGTATCTTGTTTCTTATAATAACATTAGTTGTGCTTGTTATAGTAAAAAATTTGCAGAAGCAAAGAAGAAAACATGGATAAGTATGACAAAGCCCATGCATCAGAAGGTGTTATTTTCTCCTTCTATCTCCCTCCAAAGAATGGAAGAATTTATTAACTATACAATGATAAATGTAGCTGATGACCCTTTGTAAAGGGTCAGCGGAGATTTGTAAAAAATTAGCAGTGTCAATGTTGTCCTTCACATCACTCATGGCAAGATATACTAACCATAGATGAACCTTCATACATCCACCCAAGGGAGTTTTCTCTCCTAATCTAGCAGCAAACTTAGACAAAAACTGGGTTGGGGAAGGTAGCAGGGAGAATCTTTAGGTTTTGAACAGGATTTTCTAACATGTTGGGTTATATCTTGGAACACAGAGAAGTGTTCTTATACTTTTACAAAGAAACATGTCCTTCAAAGGCTGCACAGGGAAGAATGGAAAGCTGTTCTTTTATGACAAACCAAATTAAAAGTCAGTGAGCCTTGGAAGTTAAAACACAAAAACTTCCCACAATTATATGTACATCACAAACCATGTGGAAGTAAAAGAGTGGGTAATACTGCTATTCCATAAATCCCTTCATACAAATTCAAAATGTGTAATCATCAGTCATTTGGCAAGTGGATTATATTCAGCATTTTAAGATTAAAATGGGCTGCATATATTCTCCAATTAAAGACTCTGCAAAATTATTTCAGGAGTTTTTCCTCAATAGACTAAACTGATATGCAGATCACCTTCAGTTTTTTTGTGGGGTAGCGGGCACTTTAATACAACCCTTCATGATAATCTGGATAGACTTTCTGACAAGAAAGAAAGCCATACAAAAGTGCAGAAGCAACTTACAAGACTGTCTGAGAAGAGCCACTGGACTGATATTTGAAAAAGTATTTATGAGATGCAGAGACAATTCTTCTCTAGAAATGACAAACAGCAGGCCAGCAGTCTAGTTATTTTCTTAGCTAAAGGATGAGTCTCCTACAAAAATGAAATATAGAAATTATGATCAGATACATTTCCAACCATACAATTGTAAAACTCACTCTTAATCTAGGAAACTATACCAGGTCAAAGAACATTTGGTGTTGGGGACATTGTAAATGGAAATTACAGAACACAAAACATAAACTGTCAGTGATTATGAAACAAACAATAGAAGACAATTTAACAGAGAAAGAATTAATAGCAGGAGTTTGGTTGGATTCTGTTAAAGCTGTCACTAGAACATAGCCGATGGCAGAAGAGGGGAAGAATAGAAACAATATGAAAAAATTAAAGAAAAATAAGAGAAGATAGCAGTGTTGCAAAAATCCTTTACCGTAACAGAGCCAAATGCAGGTAAGATCTTTCTTGAAATTAGTAAGGTCAGGTGTGAATTAAAGCAACTTACTACCTCACAAGTGGAAGCTGTGATTTTGCTAAAGTATAGTTATTAGTGGCTATTTGGAGAGCAAAAGGCTGAAGTAATTGCCTAAGCCTAGGAATAATAGAGGCACACTTTATTTATTTCCAAAATAAAGAATGATTAAGAAATAGAAGTGATGGGGTAGAATCCATTAGGGATGCTTTCAAAATGTATTATGGAAAGCTTCATACAGAATAGGGGAATGAAAGGCCAACCCATTGATTCACAGAGACAGGAACTAGAAAAAGGATTAGCATGGAATAACAAGTATATTTAAATAAATATATTACTGACTTTAAAATGCATTCTACAATAAGAAAACTAAAAAAAAAGAGAAGACACCAAGTCCAGATGGATTAGCAAATGAGTTTTTTTATAAGTGTGGGGTATAGTATAAGGTTAGACAAAACCCTAAACGTGTATAACATTATTAGGAAAATAGGGACCCTCAACTCAGTCTACAAGAAGTGCAGAAATTCCTAAGGAGTAAGTAGCCACTATACATGTAGATAAACTGAAAACTTGAAAAACTGCAGAAACTGTAGAAACTTGACAAAAGGACTGCACCAAACCAAAAAAGCACAGACACTGGTTAGTGTTTTCATTCACTTTATTCCTATGAACTTCTTCAGAAAAGCTGAACCCATCCCCAAACATCACTTAAATACTAAAAAATTCATATCACATGTCTAATGATGTCATTAATTAAAAATGTCATTCCTTATAAGAACTGTACTTAAAAAGATAAATACACAATTAATGGTTGTTTGTTTTTCACATAATAAAAACAACATAAATTTACACAATAATATTCTAACTACTTTGACTGCAAGAAACACTTAATATTGATAGTGTCATTTAAGCCTGGCTCATGATCTGCATAAAGATAAATTTGCCACAAAGATTCCTTGCACTCAAGCATTAACTTGTAAGCACCTGAAAATAAGTTACAATTGACACTATCTATAACAAAAAAAGGAAAACTTTTTGAATTCACCACATACATTCGTGTGCCTGGCCAGAGCATTAGTTTGTTCTTTCTTCTTGATGGCTAAGAGATGTTCGTAAATTCTCCTTTTAAGACACCTAATCTAGACAGCTGATCAGACTTAGTAGATTATCCTCAAAAAGACACTCCCCGGGATTCATGAAGCTTGCACCAGGTGCAGGCGTAGCGTTGGTGTTCTAACACCAAATATGGCCGCCGAGCGATTCAGGTACGAGCTGTTTCCACATGCACTACCTGCGTATGCTACGCCCACACAACTCCTGAGCCATGTATGCTAATTACCCCATGTGCAGCAGTGTAGCATGCAAATGAAGGTATGTAGCAATTCAGGAAGTGGTGCAGGCATAGTGTAAGCATGCAGAAATGTAAACTGTAGAAAACAGTTTACATTTTTGCAAACATAAAATCGGAGCAATAACAGCCGACTAAACACATGTATTATAATGTTAATATATGCCAATGGCTAAATATATAGCCACTGGCATAAAAAATGTGCAAAATATGAAATTAACATTAAATAAATATAGTCGCACTATCACGACATGGAAGCGCAGGGCAGCGGTGCGCAAAGGGGATCACAAGCAACATATAAAAATATAGAATAAAACTGCAATGAAACACATATCATGATTTCCTCATAATAGTCAGTGGCAGGCATGCTACACCATACTCATGGAGCAAGGGTTGCTAAGGGGCAGTGAGTGTTATGCACAGTAGCTAGGAATTAGTAGGCAATGCCATGAAAATGACAGGAGTAATAGTGAATCGCAGACTCCCCACTGGTGTAAGGATGCACCTCACAGCATAGCATTATAATACCGAGGTGAGCCCTTGAGATAATGATGACATCAAGAGACGGGTGTGTCACCATTGCTGTAAGCACATTGGAGCATTGCTAAACCAGTCTGCCCCTAGCTAGACAAAGCTGCAGGATATGGGTGTGTCGAATCACCCATAGCTATGCTTAGCTGAGAGTACACAAGGTAACCGAGTATGTATGTGAATAGAGATGAAAACGCACATAAACCCGATAAATGGGTATGCACGTCATGCACTGCAGCTGAAACAGAAAGGATATAGGAAAGAAATAAGGAAATGCTGCAGCAGTAAAACTGGAGTACAAATGACTAATTAATACCTAGGAGCCTACAGTGGGTCATTGATAACAGCTAACAAGGCTGCAAGCAGCTACCTGCAGAACAGGGAAGGGGAGGGCCTGTACTGCAAAGAAAACAGCAAATTGTCAAAGCAGAACAAAAGCGATATGCAATATATCAGCTACAAGGCACATTTCGCCATGACTGGGTAGGGAAAGTACAAAACAAGAAAGATGGCAGGTGGATACATGTCTGATAATGGGAGGGGATCCAGGTCTAAAAGTGAATTAAAGGGCAACAGATTAATCAAGGCAGGTAAGTAGATCTCCACAGATCTCCACAGGAAAGGCCCCACTCTTACAGTACTCATTGCAAAACCCATAATTAAGACACGCAACAGCTGGAATAGTTCATACACACCCACTTACATCAGCAGCATCCATAGCACAATACTATAAAGTGTGAAAGCACCTCACACACATTTGTGTATTCCCATACAGTCTGCACCAGTGGTGTATAGAGACGGGGAACTTTTATTATGTACATGTTAGGGGCTGCCATAGCTCTCATCCACCAGCATGGGTTGGAGATTGAAGGTGGTGTGGAGGATGATGCACATGACCACTGCAGGCACCAGAGGAGGAGGAGAGTGTTCAGACCCAGGCTAACCTACCAGGGGCTACATGATCTGGAGATAGTAGAGCATTACAGGGTGGACAGGGACACCCTACAGCAACTTGCGGAGCTGTGCCTGCCATGCCTCAGAGCCAGAACAAACAGAGGGGAACACATCCCAGTGGATACAAAGGTATGTGTAACCCTGAGAATAATAGCTACAGGTACCTTTCAAAGACCAACTGGGGATATCATGGGGATCTCACAGGCATCAGCATCTAGGGTACTACACCAGTTCCTGGATGCCATGTTACCACATGCCAATGAGCACATATACTTCCCCCGAACACAGGAGGAGTTGGCCAGCAATATGCATCTTTTCCACCATGTGGCAGAATACCCGGAGGTACTGGATGCAATAGACTACATGCACATACACATCAAGTCACCACCCAGTGAGCAGGGAAGGCGCTACATAAACCTCAAGGGATACCCCTCCATCAACTGCCAGGTCATGTGCAATGCCCAGGGCATTATCAAGGATGTGTGTGCTGGCAGCCCTGGAAGCTATCACGACTCCCACATCTGGCATGCCTCACAGCTGTATCAGTTATTTTCTAGGGGGGATATCACAAATGGCCACCTGGTGGGGGATGCTGGCTATGCACTGGAACCGTGGATGATGTCTCCCATCAGAAATGCACTAACACCCATGCAGGAACACCATAATGAGGCACACGCACAAACCAGAATCATCATATAGTGTGAGTTTGGGATGCTGAAATCACAGTTCCGTTGCTTGGACATATCTGGTGGAGCCTTGCAGTACTCTCCAGGCAAGTGTGCCCACATCTCCATAGTGTGTGCCATGCTACACAATATGGTCCTGTGGAAACAGCTGCAGCAGGGACAGAATGGTGAAGGCCCTCACAGCCTACCACCATTGTCAAGGGCCCCACAGGCACAGAGGTACTCAGACCATGAACACCCTGAGCCAGCCCCAGTAGGCAGATGGAGGCGTGCCCAGTATGCCCATGCCTTGGTAAAGAAGGAATGTATAACACACACACTGACAGTGTAGGCATGTAGGGACTGATACCTTTCTCCACCTGCACACACAGTAAAAATGGATGGAACACACACAAGACTACCTGTAAATTGTCATGTATAGGCAGTCTACTGTATGCATCCAACATAAGCAGTCCTCAACTACTGCACACACAACAGCCATTGGCACAAGGTAAGTCAATACCTGAACAGTAAATTAAGCTATCAGCATATGCAGATACTGTATGTATAGATTCATAGGTAGGTACTTGGCCAACTTCCAGAGGCCATTCATAAGGCCAGCCAAAATGTGTCAGCTTTTGCCACCCCATTGATTCATTAACTGTCCCCCTGTGAAGCAGAGCCAATGGTGGGATCCCTGTGGTGCATCTACTGTTCCCTATCCACCCTTCAAGGTTTCTCTTGCAGAGTGTTAGTGCGGAACTCTGTATAATGTAGTTACTGATGTTGTTCCAAAGTATTGGGAGTGTCTGTGACAGGAAGCTGTCCCTCCAGCATCTTCCGGTTATTGTTGTGGAAAGGTCGGCTCACTACAGTGTATGGCTCACTGTGACATGGATTCCCATAGGTGGAGCATATCCGTCAAGCCTGAGTTTGACATGGCTGTGTTGGTCAGTAGAGATCATCTCTGGGTAAATGAGATGCCACTGAGTAAAGCAGGAGTTTATTCAGTCTGGCTGCATAGGCCATATGTTGGAGGCCAGTATTCCCTTTGGTAAGGTCATGGTCAGATCTAACCAGTGACCAGTTAACCTCCACTGTGGTGCACCTGTTGCCCATGTTGGTGAAGACCACATCTAGTAGTTTCCACCCCACGTTAGGGAGGTTACCACCTGATACAAAGCATATGAGGTGATACATTCCAGGAAGCGCTGGTCCTATAAGTGAGTACTGGAGTACGTTTCCCAGTTAATGGTATGCGCCAATAGTCTTGGCCAGTATTCCAAAGCGTAAGGCTGACACATAGGCCTGTATGGTATCATTGCATTGCATGTTCCCCCATCTGTGCTTGTTTTTCATCTCCCCTGTAGGTAACCTAGTGGTAAGCAATAGAAAGCCTTAAACTTATACAAGTCTACTAGCTTCCAAGATAGGCTTTTGTAGTGACTACGTATCAGTGTTCTGTATGTTCTTGCTGTACTCAGCTGTTTCCTGACTACATGGTGAATTCACACTGTATATTGTTATCTGAAGGTCTGTTTATTCACATATTATGGCTGTGATGGCCTGCACATTAGAGGTTCATAGATAGCGTACTATCTATCTGCCCAAGGGCAATTAGAAGCATAGCAACAGTGTGTTGGCCTTCACTGCACCATTGATGAAGTAACTGAGCCTCTGTCAAGCATAGCCAATGAAGCAATTCCAGGCAGAGTTGCTGGAAGCTGTTGAAGACTGGGGTTGTGGAGGGTGATAGGGGCACTTAGTGATCTAAAGAGGACATGTTAATGTGGCAATTCAACACCATTCAATTCCCCCAACTGGTCTTGCAGCTATCAAACTGGATAGGCTCCCCAACCCCCTGGCTGTATGGTTCTGAGACACATGATCCCAGAGGTGTATAGTCTGTTACCCATTCATACAACAAGGTTTCCCTTGAAGTGTGTCAGTGAAGGGCTATGCCTAATGTAGTTAAGAATGTAATGTATTGTCTCACAGTACATTTGTTATATGTTGTTATGTCGAGAGTACGTGAAGCTCAGTGAGTTTGGGGGCTCCCACCCTTTGCTTAGCCTAGCTTAAACATAGAAATCATCTAAATAGGAAATAGGCGGAAGCAACATTAATGTCAACAGTGTAATGGTTACAGCATCCGCATAGTATCTGTGCATTCGAGGTTACAATCCCGATAAAGGCAGGGATGTTTATAATGTGCAAATGTATACCTTAACCACAGCTTGATTATATAGGTAGTAATCGTCTGTATAATAAACATTCGAATCACCCATATAAACCCATGTGTGCAGGAGAGTACAGTCAACAGAGAATGTAATGTCATGTCAGCACATAGTGAGATGTTATGTCACTGACAGGTATATATACGGAGTAGTTAGCAGATGTGGCCATGTTTGCGCGTACAGGTTATACGTTACAACGTTTGTTTGACTGTGTTTAACCACTGCTATAATGTCACACAAACACTTTTAAACATGTTTACAAGTGTTTAAATGAGCCTTATTCTGCAGTAAAAAACATTCGTAAAGCATCACAGGTGTCGAACACTGGATCATGCACACTACAGTCATGGGACATACCACTAAGCCATCCGAGGTGTACACATGTTTCATGGTCCTGAGACTACACCTTATACCATATGCATTTCACTGTAATGATCACAAATGGGACAGTGGCCTTGTGTACATATGTACAGTACATTGTAGTGTACTGTAGCTTGCGAACCAACACATTCCAGTCTACAGATGTATTACTGTTACAAACTAATAAGAAATATCTATCTATATATATATATATATATATATATATATATATATATATATATTATACAGTTACATCAATAGCCATATATATAAACATCTATGAACACACTTCGTGACACAGAAGCACTCCAAAGGAATTGGACTGTACACAAAACACATGCAGCTCTTGTATTATAACAATTAATATTAACATAATTCACCATAGAAGTGGGGATTGTTGTGTATGTGAAGATTGGGATGGGGGAGGAATTACGGGTAATGCAATCATGCATCAAGGAGGGCCTGGGTCAGATGTCCAATAAGTGAACTGTAGGGGCATACATGGAGTATGGGGACAAAATAAAAAGGACACAAAGCAAGAACCTAACTCATTCATAATACACCTTGTCATGTCACATTGCAACACCTACTTTCACAAACATATGAACATTAACATGTATCAGACATATGTACACCAACTGATTGTCACATTTGTTTTCAGTAGTGAGGAATGTCTGTAGTACAATGTATATTCTAAACACCATAGCATTCGTGCATATCTGATGCCTTAGTGGTAAGGTCAGTGACTGTGCTGTTCATGGTCCCGGGTTCAAGACTTGCAAGGGCTGTTAGGTTATTTTGAGGGCCAGAATAAGAGCCTTTGGATGCAGGTAGATTAAAGCACTCTTAAGCAGTTGTAAGTGGGATTCCACATGTTTGCGTGACAGTAAGTGGCGCTGCAACATGGTAAACGGAGAAGCGCTTCACACGTATGACCTTTGCTTAACGTCGTGCAGACAACGGGCAAACCTGCTCACAACTGCGTAAATGTATGTTATTCACACTTTTCCTACCAATGCCTACTCTGAGAGGTAAAATAATAACATCTTCTAGGAGTAGAACCCACAACCATGTACTCCATCCTCAGAGTAACCTAACACTAAGCTACCTGGGATGCACCTACCCCAGTTGTGTATGCAGACAGGTTAAAACACAAAAGGGAGGAATCTGTTGAAATAGGACAACCCGCCATGTACCCAATTAAAGGTGTATGCTCATATATAGATATATATATAATATATATATATATATTATATATATATATATATATACAGAGAGAGAGAGAAAGAGAGGTACATAGAGACATGTCGATATATACAGGTCTACATATATATGTAGATATATAGATAGGTTAAAAACATCTACACATCTATGGAGGTACAGATAAATGTATGCAATAATGTACATATCTATATATGGGTTCACTACACATTACCGAAAACCCACAATACTGATGCCCAAACACCCGAGACCAAATACCCGAAAGACTACAAGACCGATGGACCACAAGCGCAAAATTCAAAATCGTGAATGTTTGAAACACATACAGTACACACATACAAAAACACACAGCTTCTCCCCACAATCAAACGAATAAACGTACACTATATTTAAGACCCCCCCACACCCCCTACTTTAATATTCTAACTCCGAGATAGCACAAACACACAAACAAGACAAACTCACACCCACACATTACAGTCCCTCACACACACACCACAGTCACAACACACAGTAAAGCCCCTCACAAACACACTTACACACACATACTTACCTGAACAGTGACACCAGAAGCACTAACTCAAAATCTCTGAACATCAGGATTATGAAATTCGCGCTTCTGGTCTTGCGATCATCTGGTCTTTCGGTGTTCTCGTCTCGGGATTCCAAGCATCGGTAATATGGGCGTTCAGTCTTCCGTAGTGAACCCCTATATAAATATACACACACACACACACACACATATATAGATATATATAGATATATATATATATATATATATATTTATAGAGATATATATATATATATATATATATATATAGATATATAGATATATATATATATATATATATATATATATATATATATATATATATATATATATATATATACATATATATATATATATATATATATATATATATATATATATACACACATGCATACATGTCTGTAGAGAGCATCCGAATTGGTCATATCTGAGTATAACATGGACCATAGCAATCACACATTCCGCCCCCCCCCCCCAAACAATATGAACATAACATATGAAGAGTATATGCCAATACGCTATTACAAATATGTTCTATGGACACAGTCACCAACACAACTGCATTGACTGCAAATATCCATGACAGAATTACACAGACAGCTTTCATTTTGCAAGTCTTTATTACATTCCAATGTATTGCCAAAAGGATTCAAGGACTAACAGTACCTGCATGCTATACAGGAAGCATTTAATAGTGCCTTAATGAATCAGCCTGCAATTACCATAGTATTAGTCCACTAGGGGATAGGTGTTCACATAGGGAAAGAACACCCACACACAAATAGACGTTGTATGACAGTGGTTCCTACACACCTGCATGTGCTATGTACACCCACCAACATCTACCCCACAACCGGAATAATTACATCAATACATACTGTCATACTATAACCAATTATGTAACTACTGTACAACATCTGCTGAAACCTTAACATACCTGGACACAGACACACTAACATGGCCCTATGTGAAATATTTGCTGTTATACAGTTGAACAGCTGCTGATATAACATGGTTTGTATGAACTAATCCCATTTCAGAAGGTTGAAACGTTCGTACACCAAGAAGTTTTACCGAGTACTTATTATTAGCACAGTATGATACACAACACCAAACTAAATATGTCTGGTAAGCACACTGTAAACCCCCTAACATTATATGCATAGATATGCAGCCCTGAGCTGGTCAAACAACCTGGCCAGACTGACACATACGCAGAAGTGTTAGGTACAAACAAACCCTGCACAAGTAGCAATGTTCAGAAATATAACAGCAGTACTCACATTTAGACCAACTCTTCTAGGCATTACACACAATATATTACTGTTTGTCTTGATACAGCTGTTGCAATAGATTCCAAACAAAACTTCCACGCTGTCTTCCTCACAAGTAAGGCAAATGGACAATGCCTAAGTGGAGTACTCAATTATACTCCACTGTAGCCATGGTATTGGCTAAGGCAGTAGCAGCGAGGCTGATGTGCATGTAATTAGCTACTTAGAAACACCAATTGGCTATCGGGATAACATGTTACTGATCTGTAGCTATAAAAGGCCGCCTTGTCACACATTCAAACCATCTGTATCTATTTGTAGGACAGTATAAAACACTGAAAAACGAATGGAAAATGAGCATTACACTAGTTAATAACACCTCCGATTACTAAGACGGTATGTATAACATGAAGTATGTCTGTGTATGTAGTATCTGTACTGTAAGAATTACAGTGTAATCAATTAATATAGTGGAAATAGCTATCTTGTAGTAATGTATTGTTGAGCAGTAGTAATGCTTGTAGTATTGTAATTGTGTACGGCTGTAGGTCACATGGCACACTCCACATACACCACAAGGGATGATATGGGCTTGGAACCCACCAATTCGCTTCCAGCCACTGTCAGTGTCAGGATTGGTCCAAAAGTATGTGCTATAATAGGGGATAGTTAATGTCGATATATTGTAACAGTCGACATATGTATGGGTGTATAAGTAAGATGAACATGTTAAAGGTGGGCTTACCGTGCAAATATGGTGTGCATTGTGGGATATTGTGCCAATAACTGTGTAATGTACAGTATTCTAGGCAGATCTGTATTCTATTCTACATAGCAGTTCTGTCATGTTATGCAAATGGTAGTTATATCTGTTGGCAATTACAATACTCAATGACAGGATACATAGAATTAGTATTATTCTGACAGGTTAGCAGCATGATAGCAAAGATAATTGGAAGAGACAGGTAACTATCCATGCACATAACACATGTAATATTCACCTCTCTACTATTGTTTGCAAGCAATAACAGCTGTGCATGTGTACATGTTATGCAAATGTATAGTGACCCTTGTTACAGGGCTGGGCCAAATGGCTATGTGCACACCTACATAGAGTGGATATTGAGAGTACAGACACACTGGTTGAACTACCAGGTTTGTGTAGCCCAACCTCTCATTGCCAACCTAACAGCTGCCTGCACATACTGTAAGCAAGGTATTGCACAGCACTGGTAATGAAACAAGTTGCATATCATCTTTAACTCCAGAGTAACATCTGCAGTAGGTGTATTAGATGCCCATGTGTAATAGCTGCATCATAGGTGATGGCTCACACTATCTGATTATATCCTGATCATGTTGAGCCTATTGATACATGACTCTGTTTGGAGAGTCGCCCCACACATTATCTGGGTTGCAGCTACAGGGGTAAGCTGGAAGGCAGCTCAGTCTACAGCCATGACTTGAATGGACAGTCATGAGGTGTAGCTTAACGGGTCTACCTGAAAATGCCGACAACACAGAACGCCGACAACGAGATAACCAACATGAAAACACCAAAAAAAAAAAGTTCAGAAACATGAAACTTAACATGCCCGACAAACCAAAATCAAGACAAACAACAAAACAAATACCTTTCCCAAAAAACACACACACAACACAAGCACACCAAAAACGTTACAAACCTACACTAAACCTTACAAACACAACTATCTATTCACTAACGTTAACCCAAACCCTAACACTAAGGTCCGTCACTATTGCACACTTACCTTACACGCACCCTAACCGTAACTCACTTAATCTGCCCCTAACCCTCAAGTCCATCACTATCGCACACTTACCTTACCCGCACCCTAACCCTAACTCATTTAACCCGCCTCTAAACCTAAACTCCGTCACTATCGCACACTTACCTTACCCACACCCTGACCCTAACATCCGTCCTTATCGCACACTTACCTTAACATGTCGGTGTTCTCAGGGTCGGGATACTCAACTGTCGGTCTTCATCGTTGTCAATCTTCTGGTGTCGGTGTTCTCTTTGTTGGCGTTCTGCGTTGTGGGCGTTTTCAGGTAGACCCAGGTTAACACATGCAGATAATCAACACAACCAACACATACCCTTACCAGAACACAGTAAGGACACCCACACACACTACCGGAAATCACACACATTCACAGACACGTCTAAGTATCTGGCCAAACAAGTGACCCCCCCCCCCCAAGCAGGAAGAGACAGACACTGAAATACACAAACTGTATGACATACTTTGCATAATTGTGCCACACCTCTGAACACATGACTTGAAACATGCCCAACAGTACTCATTTGTGTGTGCAAACTCTAGCACTATGTAACACACTGATCTATATGAGGGCATACATACTGTCAGCTGCCTGTCTGCCATGATTAGCCACATACTCATATACTCAGACCACCTTTTGAACTATACACATGGCTCTGGCATATTCCATGTTGTTGTGCAGGACCTGTGATGCAGTAGCCTGGACTGCATGGAAACACATGTAGGAACTGTCAGGTCTTGTAGCCCATGCAGGTATGTCCCAAAGCCTGGGTAGCATTCTGCCATTGGCCAGAATGATACTGCAGTACAGGGACAAAAGGATTGTATTCCACAATTGTCTAGTGTAGTGGTGCATGTCACAGGGTATCCAGTATCTGTCATCCTGGGATAACATGGTTGACAGCTCATGATGCTTTGCCAGACAGGGCCTGCAGTGGTCACCCCTGGGAATCTAGATACAGCCTAGTGCTCATGCTTCCCCTATAGTGCCTTCATCATGCATGGTTCAGGTGAGGGTCCACTGCTGTTACAGGGACAGCCAAGCAATAAACTGTGGGTCTCGCTACACAATGATACATGTCAGAAACACTATATGGACACACATATGTCAATCCCTAACATGGAAAACATATCTGTGCAGTGGCTGAGACATGTTTCAATGCTCCGGAGAGCACACCTGCATGACCAAGTTATAACACATACCTCACCTTTTGCCCATTATCCTTTATTGGAACACACGGGCCGCAGGTGTGTCCATATTCCAGAAGGATATGTAGACCCGCACGCTAATTGCACTTGCATAACATCAGATGCATTATGCTGAGCAACTACCTTTGTGCCACAGTGGAATTCAAAATTCACCTTGAGACAGATCACCCACCAGGCCGCGGACTTCCCAACTGCCATAATGTGCTGTAATGGGGAAGATTAGGTCTGAGACAGAACCATAATATTGGCTACTCTCAACTATTCCATTATGAACTGGGAAGACACCTCATGTACCAACGCCTGTGCTCAATGCATGTTGGATTCCATTGACCCCACTGACCTGGATCACAGTAGTCACACAAACAGGGCTAACAGTGTGCTACACATAGTTAGTCTCCAATGCCAATGTTATGTTTCCTAAGAGCAGAGTGGTGACTGCCATGGCATGCATGCAGATGGACAATGCATGTGCAAATGCTGAATCCTACACAAATTAACCTTAAGCAGTCACATATGTGCAGTGATTGTGCCATTGAAACAAAACCAGGAGTCAACCCAACACAAAAAAGTAGGCAAACTGGTAGTACCATGCTTTAAACTGTATCACAGAAGGTAGTAACTGTTGGAAGAGTGAACACACATGAGTGTAGGTGATCCCTGGTCAGCCTCAGTAAGATGCAGATACACCATATAAAACCACGCAAAGCTACTGTGAAACCAATCAGCCACATATTATGAGGCCAAGCAAAGAGCATTCTATAGCTGTGTCGTTAATCGTAATGGCAATGACAAGACCTGCCGTGCTGCACAGCACTATGGCATGGGAAGTACTGCACCTACAGAAATAGCACCCATTCATCCAGATAGGGTCTTGGAGAATCTAAACCCACTCCCCCCCACCCCCAACAGGTACACTTAGTAATATATCCATGTACACTAGAGGGCCCCTGTAATAACGACTATGCAGGCACAAGTTGCACTCTCTAATGCCATACATACAGCTTTCATGGGACCTGTCAACATCCCAGGGTGTATCCTACACAAATGTAAGAACATTCAGCTATCCACATGCACATCATGTTCAATCATACCTCCATGTCAGGCTGTGTACACACCTGAATGGTGCACAGCAACAGTTATCACACCCCACAAAGGGGGCGACACCATTGATAATGGGACATAGTGCACAACTACCCTGCTGAGTCAGGTCTGTATGGCCATGAACCGTGGTCAGTGTAATTGATGTACTCTGTACAGATGTAGATGTCATTAGGGTTGATTCACACTGCATATTATAACCTTGCCAGGTCGTAGGACAGCATCACCCATACTGTGTTCCAGCTACACTCCGTAAACTAGGTGTATATTCCTATGTCACAGGAATGGTTGGCAACTGGACTGCTGGCAGAACCCACACTATAGATGGTGTCTGATGAATACATGCTCATCAAACCAGTGCCAGCCACAGTAATACAGGGGTCATTCCTGGTACTCCCCCTCTTTGTTAGCTATCCCACATAGACCAACACAGAAGGCATCAGCCTATTGATGTCTGCAAATGACTATGAACTAGGAGCAATAGTTGACTCATCGTGTGCTGTGTTCAACATACAGAAGGGTCTTAGTGTGTCAGATGTGTGTTGTGTGATGTATGGCCACAATCTGACAGCTAAGTATTGCATTGTCATCCCCTGTTACAAACCCTGTACCCATTAACTACCACATAGGCAGCAGTCAACATAATGGCAACTGTGTGTATGGGATGCAGCTGGACAGTACTTCCCTTTGATAGTTACATCACCACAAAATACAGGTAGTCGTATGTGGCACCCCTAATCATAACAGGGTGCCATCCAGGAATATAGAGATAACTGATCAGTCATACTCAACACCCATGTAACCCATAATAGATTACATATTTCCTTTAAGGGTTATTGCCATGTGTAGATGGCCTACTCTGCCCTTCACAATCCTTAGCTGCACTATGTATCATGCAGCCTACCCTGAATAAAGCCATGTCCAACCCAGAGGTGTTAGACATGCTACACTTAACACATCCTGATCCCAAATAAACACATACATCATGGACATCCACCTTTCTAGTACAAGGATCACAACATGCCTGACAGATCCCTGTCCCATACACTTAACACACTATTGCCATACTATGCATCCCTGTCCAGTGAAGCTGCACATCGCCCCTCTCTGTGACATGGTGTGATGACCGCATGTCAAATATATCAGTAACCATGTGTATTAGTTCTGTGGCACTGCTAGAACTGGCCGCTGAAACTTACCTGGTCTGTTGCCTACAGCTAGGTAACCTGTCTGCCTAGGCTCATAAATGGCCCAGGGCATATGGCCTACTAGAGCACTATGACCATACATGCCATAGTTGATATCCAACCCTGCAAATATCATCAGGCTAGATATTGTCCCATGTGTTACACATGTGCAACACAGGCAGTACATGGCAGGATGCTATACAGCTGTACAGTGCCATGTAGATGTATATGTCAAAACACATACATGCTTGCAAGTCTGCAGGGTCACAGGTTATGTCCCTAATGGCTATGTATGACTATATATGTGGCATATACACAGCATTAAGGTCGATTGCATTAATGTGAACACATCCAGGCATGTGCTGATAGGTAAAGACACCACTACAGGCAAACAGACATGCCCACGTTAAGACAACATCCACATGGTGTATGATCAATGTCATCACATGACACACACATATATGGTGATAACATCACATCACCAGTAGGTGTCAAATGTGTGTGACTTATACATGTCAGTGGTGTTAGTATCATGTAGATCTACAAAGATGTATTTGTAATCTTAATAAATGTGATACACATGTATGTTCAGTTGTACTGCTGTACTTATCTGTGAGTTACTGAGACCTGTCTCCATCGTTATGTCTTCCAGGTATGTCACGTAGCAGACTGCCACAATACAGCCGCTTGGAGGATGAGGTCCTCATTCCATACCTCCTCGACAACTACACAATGCTCTTCAGCCATGTGCCACAGGATGCACAGCAGCAGGATGCCATGTGGAAGGAACTCTGTAGGAGGGTAAATGATGTTGGCAGTCACAATCGCACCTATCAGCAGATGTGCCGACACTGCACTGACCTGATAAGTCGGGTGAAACAGCATGCTAATGCAATTGCCAGGGAACAAGGTGCAACAGTTGGGGGGCCACTCACCCAGCCCCCACTCACACATTCCGAGGAGCTACTGACCAACCTGGGGACACCTGCAGACCTCCATCCACAAGCTTTAGCTGGTATTGTGGAGGTGTGTGTCTCTCAACCATCGAGCCTGGAGTTGCCTGGTAAGTCACTACTGCACATAAAACACAACCATATATCACATAGTTACATGTGTTACTGTACAATATGTAATGTAACATCATATGCAAGGCATGTATGCACACATGCGACATACTATAGTCTGCTACTCTATGTATGCACAGATGTGCATACTCCATAGTATAGTGTACTGTACTGGCTAATGTGCTAACATAGACATTGCACCCTATAGCTACCACACAGGTGTGGATAATGATCTTACTGCATTGACACTCCTGTTTAGGTACTTCTGGTGTTTTTCAGCAGCAGCAGCCTGTGTCAGGTGATCTTGTTATTATTTACCAGGCTTGATAATGCTCGGAACATATTAATTGCATGCTATCTGCCATAACACACGTACACATAATGTATGATGGTCCTGGTAATGGACACTGGTCAGACCTGCAATGCATCCCACTGTTTACCTATGTGAAACAATTGAAGACTATATGAAACACCTACACTAAACCTTCCAAATTGTCATTGCCAGATGTGCAGACAGCAGTGAATACAATGGTGGAGGTGTGTTCCATGGTAGGGACAGGTACTACATATCAGCATTACACGTGTTGGGAATATGAACAGTACTGTACAGAGAGCATATGTGTGCACACACACTAAATGTGTTGGAGCTGGAGTATGCCCGGCCCACAGGATACACCCTTGTGGAGTATACCCTTGCTATGAATGTCACACAATGTCATGTGCTATCTGACATGTCCATGACATGTAGTGGGCTGCCTGCAACACTGCTCAACTATCCTGCAAAACATGTCTCATATCCCATACATACCATCCTTTGTCTGCATAATCCTGTCCTCAGTGGAGCATATGACATTTATGGGTGCATTTCATATGGGATAACATTGACATGTGAAATAAGATGGCCATCACAACCATTGGACTGAACATGTGTACACATGGCCATGGAGGATGGCCAGAGACATGAAGCAAAACACACAGTAGAAGTGATGTACATGTGTGTACACCCTGCTGTACATTAGCTCGACACAATACAACTATGGCCTTTGTGTAATGGTGATATTGCAGATGTGAAACATTAAACATCATACAGGCCTGTGCACAGCTTGTGTAGGCATAACATGAAACCACCACATAACATGTCTTGAACATCTGGAGAGTACCACGACATGGAAGCATTCACCTATACAGTATCCAAATACATACATGCATTGCACAACATACACATACATCCACATCAAGCCACAGACACAATACATTAACCTTGCCGGTGTCAGCCATCACTGTCATGTCTGCACCTTATGTGTGTGAGGTACACAGATGGCATGTGGGACATAGAGTACTTGTAAGTTAGCCATGTGTGGGCATAGTTGCCAGGTATCAGTAATATGGTTGCAGATGTGCAGGGGTGTCATCCATATACTCTTCTGTGACCTGTGTCACACATTCCACATTAGGGTTTATTGTGTATACACCTCAGTGACGTGGGTCACATTCCACATTAGATATGTATTGTATCTGAACATAGTCATGGCTATGAACTGTGTCAGTAGCTCACACTGTATAGCAATTGTGAAGCCACATGATGCCCTGCAATGGCTATGCACATCAGCTCAATTTGCAGTATGTCCCTGCATATTTGTAGGGTGGACAGACAACATTGCATCAGCTAAAGGCCCGTGTTAGTATAACACGTCCCTACATTGGGACACCATTACCATACTGGAGATTGGAAAGGACACCATTGTGTTACACATGTATGCATGTCATTTAACACATCAGCAGAAGACATGTCATACTACATGTGATTGGCAAGGTCATACGCCACACAGCAGGCTGGTGTACTGTAAACCTGTGCTGGTCTGTGGCACCATTGCAAAGTAGGGACAGCCATGTCAAACGTGTGTACAGCCACATGCACAATGTCTACACTCAGCTCAGGAGTAGGCAGAATAATGTTGAACAGACATGAACTGCTTTGGGGAGATATGCAAGCTAGGGCTCAGACAAACATAGTATGCAGTCAACATACTCTACTGCTCATGTCCTCACACATAGGGGCAGTGGCCAACACAAAGCATCAGTGGCAGATGTATAAAGGTCATCGATGGTCTGTTAACTTGTGGTGTATGTTGCACACACCATGGCAGTGCAATGCAAGGGTGCAAAGTGCATGCATTGTGTTCCAGGTATGGGGCATAGGCAACTAACACAAATGGTGCAATACAGGTATGTATGCTAACTACCACTATAATTATGTAAGGTGCATGCCGTCAGCTATACCACATGCATGCTGTTGTGTGCAACTCAGGGATGTATGATAACTACCACTATACTTGCCTAAGCTGAAACTATAATTGTCTAAGCTGAATGCCATCTGCCATATCACCTGCATGTAGCGTGTGTGTCTGTGTGTGTCTGTGTGTCTCTGTCTGTCTGTGTGTGTCACTGTGTGTCTCTCTGTGTCTGTGTGTGTGTCTCTGTCTGTGTGTGAGTCTCTGTCTGTCTGTGTGTGTCTGGTATAACTTGTAATGTACAGTTCTTGTCTTCTCCTCACAGGTGTTGATGTAGGTGCGTTGCCCTCCTGTGGTCCACCTGATGTTAGTTTCCCCACAGACTCTAGCAGTGATGATGATAGTATGATTGAGGCACAGGCAGGGTTGTTAGGGGCTGAATCTGTACCATTGGTTGCCATTCCACCTGTCTCCCCCTCATCCTCGCACACAGTTCCCCTGCCTGCACATGCCCCATCACCACAGGCCATAGAGGAAGGACAGTTGGTGGGTGGTAGCATGGAACAGGAAAGTGTGGTGACTGTGGAAGGTGTGCCTGCACACCATGATCCCAGTCAACAGACTGGTGATGTCCCACACAGGCATGTGCCCAGCGCTGCTCATAGGAGGACCACTGGCCAACATGCCCCTGCGAGACCAAGAACATCAGCTGGAATCACCAGACACATGTTTCAGGCTGTAATGGAAGCACAGGCATGTGCTGAATGGCACAACAGAGATGGTCTGAGGCTTCAGAGGGCTGCTGTCTATTCATTAACTGACAACATCCAGGCACTTGCAAATGCTCACCATCATCTTGCAGATGTTTTGGGTAGACGATTGGGTGACATGGTGGGAGTCCTTGACCATGGCATGTCAATCCTTGAGCATGGAATGTCTGTGCTGGAACATCTGGTGGGAGTGAGGCATCGAGCACGTGGACATAGGCCAGCTACATCACCTGTTGAAGGTCTACGTGAACATGCTGCTGCACATGCCTTCTCCCATAGTGGCGGTAGCAGCAGCAGTGCTGCTGGTGCTGTGCAGTCCACACCAGGACAGAGTAGGCCATGTGCACATGGTCTTGGTTGGCCCCAACTGGGACATGATTCCAGTGGACATGTGTCATCAGATGGTACCCAATCTGTACATCTGCCTGGTAGTGCCCATGCAACCCCTGGCAGGCGCAGGTCACATGCCCATGGCCAGACACCGTGAACTGTGACACTTGCCTTGTACAGTCTGCAGCTATCAATATTACCCTGTGTAGGTCAGGCACATGCCAGACCTGTGTGCATGCATACACATACACTGGAAACAAATAAAAGGCACCTCAACACACACATGCATAACATCCACACATGCCCAATGATATCACAGACCCTAACACACATGCATGATGTCATCCAATGGCACAGCCTAGGCCTCTGGCAAACATTGTCACCCTGTGCATATGACGCCTGTGCTGCATCCCTGTCATCCACACCATTGATGCAGGGACATGTTCATATGGTCTGATGCACAGGGTGAACATACTAGGAAGACAATTGTTAGATTAATATTGTTGAGTAGTGTTGACAGGCAGCAGACATACCATGAACTGCAGTTTTAGAATGCATTTTGTACGTCTGACAGCATGTATCATGTGTAACAACACTAACAGCATGTTGATCTTGATGTTCTGCCTTCCTCTTTCAGGTGTAGTTGCATGTGCCGGGGGATGTTGGTGTTTGCGGGAGTCCCATATGTACATGTTGACTCCACACAGGTCAGTATGACAATATCTGCACGCACTTTGTAGCTTCCATATCACAGTTATATTCTCCCATGTTTCAATTATGTTTACTGTTCTAATGATCCAAGAGCATGATAGCTGTGTAGTAAGCTACTGTGTTCAGAGCCGTCACATCCACAGTGTGTGACATCACAGATATAGTTACCTGGAGCGCAGAGTGGGTAAAATAGTGGTATGCTGGATGACAAGGGTAAAGGCCAGTGGAAATAGTGTCTTCTCATTGGGAAGCAGTAATACCCACTGCCATGACAGCATGCAAACACAGACACACCCATGCACTCAGAGATTCCAGACACAGTAACACACACTCTGACACACACACACAGTTGCCAATGTTCGGATGAGAACCCCTGCCTATGTGCATATCATCATTATAGTACTACGCAATTACAAGACGCGCCATAGAGATTACATATGTACAGGTAGTTGGAATGGCCTAAGATCGAGAACATCGACAGGGATACTACATTGCAGTGAGTGTATGTGGGGAGTGGCGTCCATCAGTAGGCTATGTAACAAAAGGTCACACCCCAGGGTGAACATGTTAACAGGTGGTTAGTATGCCCATCTACGATTGATGAATCAGACCCATCTTAGAGTACAATGCCCCATTACCTTACAAGACACCTGCAACAGCTGGAAAGACCACAGAAGTACCTCACCAAGAGGATCAATGGCCTCAAACAGATCCCCTATGCAGCGTGACTGAAGAAACTCCAGTTGTACTCGGTTGCATACCACCTACTCAGAGGTGATCTCTGCCTGACATACAAGGCCATGTCCAACCCAGAATTGATGGACATGCTCCACCTAAAGAAAACCTTATCCCCTCGAGCCACACACTCTAGGGATCTAAACCTTACCACAATAATAAATAGAATGCGCTGGAGGGATAGATTCCTGTCCCAGAGAATTCCCATGCTTTGGAACAAGATCCCAATCTACATTAGGCAGAGCTCCTCACTAACACTCTTCAAAAGAAACTTGACGAGTGGATGGGAAACAAAGTTTACCTTGGGGATCACTTCAGTGGCTCTGCTGGACAGAGGCACAGGGAACTAATCTAAGGGGAAGGCGAAAGCCAACACATTCTGGCTAGGCTTTTAAATGCCTTTGGGCAGATAGCCTAGTACCCACCTATGAACCTATGAACCTATGATATCAACAGGGATGTTAGACTGCTTTGGGTGGCTGGGGGGAGGGGGAATTAACATTTCACTATAGTAAAATACAGCCTCACTCCAGAAACCGGACAACCATACACACGGACAGCCATACACACACATACACAAACACACACACACACACACCCACACACACACACACACACACACACACACACACACACACACACACACACACACACACACACACCGGCATTCACAAAGATATACACCTATGTCACACACATATAGTGTCACACCCACACATGCCAGTACTGTGAATCAAACACTTGCCTATCTCATGATAGGTACTACAGCAGTACAGCACTATCACATCTGGTACAATGCTTACTGACTCTTTCCTTTGACAAATGTGCTGATATATGTACAATATATGCACAGGGGAGGTATTACTGTTACAGGTGTCATGGGGTTTGCCTTCGGTGCCACCCTTATCATCTGTCTTCCAGTTCAATTAACAAAACGTGACCTTAGCAGGTTCACAGGTTATTGTAGGACTGGTTATAACACACCAGTGAGCTGTCCTCAGTAATCATTCATCTGCAAAGAAGCCCCACCACTTAGTAGTCATGTCCAAACATCTGTCCATACCTCATGTACGGCTTACTGTACTTAGATCATATCACCATATACAGTTGGCAATGTTGAGGCTGTATTGCAACAGCATGATGTACTATGACAACAGTCACCTTCAGATATTAGACACTGCACACACATGGAATCTACACAAACAGCAATATATGTACATATATGCGGTCTACATCAGTAAGTGCACTAGCAGGTCAAGAGGATATATTCCACACCTTCCCCATGCAGTGTGTGAAACATAGCCGAGCATTGCACCATAATGGATGTTGTATTCATGTACTGGTAGGACACTGCCACTTTCACTGAGTAGCCAAGTGTACATATATTACAACAGCACATATCAGCATGACACACACAGCATTATTCCATATCATGCTACTACAAACTGTTACTTGACAGTGCCATGGTGAAGCCAGGGCACTGTAATGGTCAACAGTGAGCACATGATATTTGCCACACACACCTCATGTGTACCGGAAGAGTGACAGCAATGTGCTCTGTTAGAGCTAGGCAGTACACTCATTCAAGAATGTGTGAGGTCTGTGGCTTGTAAACATCTCACCCCAGCATGTACTGGCTATTGTGGTACTAAGGCTAATGTCCAGACAGCACACAGCATGCATGGCTTGCAATTGTTGACATGGGGTATATGTAGGAGCTGTGGCCACGCATGGCTGTACATGTCATGAACATATCAGCTGTGACTACTAAGGAACAAACAGTGCAGAGCTGGATTTCCCTGAGTCTGTCAGTACAGGCCTTGTGTAGGTCCTATGGTCCTGTTATTTGGGTATGTTTGTAGGCATTGCATTAGGTGGACATGTCTATAGACATACATGCCACATGGGGTGTTGTATGGTATGATAGGTGTCATGGGTGACCAGTAGAGAGGGGATATTACCTCTGTCAACATAGATATCAAACCTTATGTACTGTTAGCATGCTATCTGCCATGTGCATGTGTGTAATAACTGTAGCCACCTGTATGTAGAAAGGTAAACAAAAGCTATGGTAATGTAATATATGTTGTATGAGTGTGGGATGTACATATCCAGGACAGGTACGGTTAGGTCATATCCAACCATGAGGGTATTATTTACTGGTGTACAGCAACAGTCAACCGTGTTAATGCTGGCAACATCTGAGGGACCCTGGTATGTGTACAACTGAGCAGGTTGCAAACAGTGGTATTATTGCATTGCATAACACATTATGCAGCTGTGTCTGTACATGGGTACATTGCACAGTTGATGTAGGCCTAGGTACAGTCCACCAATCGAGGGTTATCTGGTGGTCTACCTGACTATGTCATACCACATATGGATGTGTGTTGGTAGTCTGGGGACAAGATGGTGGATGTATATGAGGATACAACCTAGAATGCAGCATTTGCCACTGTCACCTGTACCTGACTCATCTGTGACGTGGTATGTCAGAGTAGTGGTCTTCACATGTGAGTAGCCTTTATGAATATGTGTACATCACCACCTGGTATGGTCCATACCACTGTTATGGCCCACATGTCTGAATCTGAGTTATATGGTGGTAGTGCAATTGTGCACTACAGAGCCTTCAGCCAGGTGTTCCTCACTGCACAGATGTCGGTATCCCCCATTGTAAGTTATACATTGAGCAAATGGATTATTAAAGCCACACATCTAGCACGGGTTAGCATAAGCATCCAATGCAATTGTCATGTAGGTGTCAGGGTGTTACTTCTGTGTGTTGGACATTTGCTTTGGAATGTGGCTATATGGGTAAATACGACCTAGGTATTATCCACACACACGTGTAAACAT